>NC_069501.1:863222549-863577633 GCF_027579735.1 Bombina bombina | reverse complement strand
GAGGTGTTGTTTTGTTAAGGTATTACCGGATTTAGCAACTGCTTGTTCACTTTACCTTTGATGTTTAGGGTTACAAAGCATAAACGACTGAGTAATTGTTGGTTCATTTGTCTTGACAAACTCTATGGGGCTATCCTGCCTGTATTGTATATGCACGATCTAAAAAAGCACTGTGATAAACCATTTTCTTGGTAAGGTTAATTGAGCCATTTATAATAAAATGAAGTGCTGAAATCCATGTCTTGTGTGTATAGTCACTTATTCAGTTTCTACCTCCTCTCTCTATAACTATATAATATATATAAAAATATTATATATATAAAGCCAACATAATTTTAAGTAAGACTTACCTGATAAATTTCTTTCAAAGCATACTGGAAATATAATTGTGCTTTATACAAAAAAAAGCATAACCACCATAAAAAGGCTGGGTCTCATGGACTCTTGCCAATATGAAAAATTAATTTATCAGGTAAGTTCTTACATAAATTATGTTTTCTTTCATGTAATTGGCAAGAGTGCATGAGCTAGTGACGTATGGGATAATAATACCCAAGCTGTGGAACTCCACAGAAGAGTCACTAGAGAGGGAGGGATAAAATAAAAACAGCCATTTTCTGCTGAAAAATTAAATCCACAACCAAAAGAATATGTTTTTCTTATCTTTGCTAGAAAAGTTATCAGTCAGCAAGAATCCAACAGTGATTTCTGAGACAGGATAAGATTGAGAAATCGAAAGACACCCATCCACATATAGCAGATAGCCAAACCAGTACTGAAACAGTAATCAGTAGAGGTAATGGAATATGAGAGTATATCGTAGATCTGAACAGGGAGGTAGGAGATGAATCTCTACGACCGATAACAGAGAACCTATGAAATAGATC
This sequence comes from Bombina bombina, assembly GCF_027579735.1. Classification (NCBI taxonomy): domain Eukaryota; kingdom Metazoa; phylum Chordata; class Amphibia; order Anura; family Bombinatoridae; genus Bombina; species Bombina bombina. Next base: position 863,576,746 of record NC_069501.1, on the reverse strand, counting down.
TCCCGTGAGGAAAAGCATTGCATTCAATAGGTGATACTCCCTTCATATCCCTCTGACATTCACTGTACTCTGAGAGGAATCGGGCTTCAAAATGCTGAGAAGCGCATGTCAACATAGAAATCTTAGCACAAACTTACTTCACCACCTCCATAGGAGGCAACGTTGAGGTTTGGGAAACTTTGCCCCTCCTGGTAGGATTGTATATCCCATACGTCACTAGATCATGGACTCTTGCCAATATGAAAGAAATTAATTTGTCAGGTAAGTTCATACATAAAATATGTTATATATATATATATATATATATATATATATATAAATATATATATATGTGTGTGTGTGTGTGTGTGTGTATATATATATATATATATGTGTGTATATATATATATATATATATATATATATGATATATGTGTGTGTGTGTGTATGTGTGTACACAGTATATATATATATATATATATATATATATAGCAATAGAATACTCCCAGCACTGCTTCTTTAGGAAAACATCCTTTATTGAAGTATCAAAGCATAAAACAATAGCGACGTTTCGGGCCTACATAGCCATTACTCATGCTATAGAATACAGGTGATGCACCTTAATTTATACCACCTGTGATGTACAAGTTAACTCTCAAATATCATGCACATATCATCTTCTCTGCAGCACACTGCCATCTAGTGAAAATCTAACAGAGGTGCTCCACCTTTATGTTGTAATTTGAACTAGCATCTTTTGCATGTTGCATCCCCACAGGCGCAGTGACGTCACGCTTCTAGTAGAGGTAAATGTAACTCTACTCACCAATTGTTTTATTTATATATATATATATATATATATATGTATATATGTATGTATATACACATATATATATATATATATATACACATACATACACACACACATATATATATATATATATATATATATATACACACACACACACACATACATATATACACACACACACACATACATACACTCACACACTAGGGATGCATCGAAATTTCGGTGGGCAAAAATGTCTATTTCGGTGCATCACTAATACCGTATATACACACACACACATTTTATATATATATATATTAAGTTAAGGTTAAGCCATAGGCTATGACTACGGCTTAACCGCCGAAACGCGTAAGCCCAGTGCTGCGCTTACTCTGCTAAGCTGTGAGGATCTCCTTATTTGCAACTGTTTGCAACTTTTTAATCGAAGAAAATAAAGGTCAAGTTTTACATTTGGCGTGGATTATCTTTTCTTCTGATGATCTATCTTATTATCCTGACATCCACTGCCAATACCGCTGTATACTGCACGTCCTGCCAATAAGCCAATCCGCAAGACCCGGAAAACCCGTTGACGTCACCCGGAACCACCGGGCCACCTGCAGAGCACTTCCGGCTGGAGACGCCGAGGGAGGCGGAGGGTACCGAGGAGCAGTTTTGCCCGTGAGACAAGCGGTCCCTCGTTCTCGGAAGCCAGAAGTGAGAGGTGAAGGGTAAGGAAGCACGCATTCAGTGCTAAATTTGCTTTATCTCAGTTTGACAAAAAGACTGGATTTATTAACCGGCGAGTAACGGACATCTATTGGGGTTTGTGCACTTTTTGGCAATTTTATTGGTATGTCTGAATTCAGGACAAGCACAGAAGGTGCTAGTTTACTGATTTGATTTGCACTCGTTTCTTATATTGTGTGACTATATATATATATATATATATATATATATATATATATAACAGCCCTCTACAAATAACAGATAATAATACATACATATAAATACACACACATACATATAAAAACAAATTAAAATCATTTGTACCTTTAATTCCATGACTGCATCCTTTGTTACAACGGAGTGACATTCATAATTTGCTGGTTTATTATCAAATGCACGGGATGCTGGTTGTTTTTCAGTTTTGTTCGAGAGTTCTTTTACCACTGTTGCTATGTGATAAAAAAAAAAAAAATATTACAAGGGTCCCAAAAATGTTTTTGTTTATTAGCATGGATATAATCCGCTCCATGTATTAAGTAGCGTAAGCTGCTCCAGAGCACTTGCGGACGAGCCTGCTTCCCCCAGTGTAAGAAGGATTAGCCATTAGACCGCTGCCTATGAGGTGGCAAAGAAAAATCACCTTGAACTAACTCACACAGGGTGATTGACAGAGCCTTCTCTCACATGATTGGCCGTTCGAGAGACGCGGAAATTACACACGCACCAGAGTATGTAATGATGCATACGGGCCAGCAGACAAAACGATCCGCTGCCCGTACTCAATGCAGTAGAATTACATAATAAACAACATAATTTATGCTTACCTGATAAATTTATTTCTCTTGTGGTGTATCCAATCCACGGATCATCCATTACTTGTGGGATATTCTCATTCCCAACAGGAAGTTGCAAGAGGACACCCACAGCAGAGCTGTCTATATAGCTCCTCCCTTAACTGCCATATCCAGTCATTCGACCGAAGAGAAGCAAGAGAAAGGAGAAACCATAGGGTGCAGTGGTGACTGTAGTTTAAAATTAAAAAATACCTGCCTTAAAATGACAGGGCGGGCCGTGGACTGGATACACCACAAGAGAAATAAATTTATCAGGTAAGCATAAATTATGTTTTCTCTTGTAAGGTGTATCCAGTCCACGGATCATCCATTACTTGTGGGATACCAATACCAAAGCTAAAGTACACGGATGAAGGGAGGGACAAGGCAGGTACTTAAACGGAAGGTACCACTGCCTGTAAAACCTTTCTCCCAAAAATAGCCTCCGAAGAAGCAAAAGTATGAAATTTGTAGAATTTTGAAAAAGTATGAAGCGAAGACCAAGTCGCCGCCTTGCAAATCTGTTCAACAGAAGCCTCATTTTTAAAGGCCCATGTGGAAGCCACAGCTCTAGTAGAATGAGCTGTAATCCTTTCTGGAGGCTGCTGGCCAGCAGTCTCATAGGCTAAGCGGATTATGCTTCTTAGCCAAAAAGAAAGAGGTTGCCGAAGCCTTTTGACCTATCCTCTGTCCAGAGTAGACAACAACAAAGCAGATGTTTGACGAAAATCTTTAGTAGCTTGTAAGTAAAACTTTAAAGCACGAACCACGTCCAGATTGTGTAATAGACGTTCCTTCTTTGAAGAAGGATTAGGACACAAAGACGGAACAACAATCTCTTGATTGATATTCTTATTAGATACCACCTTAGGTAAAAACCCAGGTTTGGTACGCAGAACTACCTTATCTGCATGGAAGATCAGATAAGGAGAATCAAATTGTAAGGCAGATAACTCGGAAACTCTACAAGCCGAGGAAATAGCTACCAAAAAAAGAACTTTCCAAGATAAAAGTTTGATATCTATGGAATGAAGAGGTTCAAACGGAACCACCTGAAGAACTTTAAGAACCAAATTCAAGCTCCAAGGTGGAGCAACAGGTTTAAACACAGGCTTGATTCTAACTAAAGCCTGACAAAATGCCTGAACGTCTGGGACATCCGCCAGACGCTTGTGCAAAAGAATAGATAGCGCAGAAATCTGTCCCTTTAAGGAACTAGCTGACAATCCTTTCTCCAATCCTTCTTGGAGAAAAGATAATATCCTGGGAATCCTGACCTTACTCCATGAGTAGCCCTTGGATACACACCAATAAAGATATTTACGCCATATCTTATGATAGATTTTGCTGGTGACAGGCTTTCGTGCCTGAATTAAGGTATCAATGACTGACTCGGAGAAACCATGCTTTGATAAAATCAAGCGTTCAATCTCCAGGCAGTCAGCCTCAGAGAAATTAGATTTGGATGGATGAAAGGAGCTTGAAGTAGAAGGTCCTGTCTCAGCGGCAGAGTCCATGGTGGAAAAGATGAAATGTCCACTAGACCTGCATACCAAGTCCTGCGTGGCCACGCAGGCGCTATCAAGATCACCGATGCTCTCTCCTGCTTGATTTTGGCACTCAGACGAGGGAGCAGAGGAAACGGTGGAAACACATAAGCCAGGTTGAAGGACCAAGGTGCTGCTAGAGCATCTATCAGCGTTGCCTTGGGGTCCCTGGACCTGGATCCGTAACAAGGAAGCTTGGCGTTCTGGCGAGACGCCATGAGATCCAGTTCTGGTTTGCCCCAATGATGAACCAATTGCGCAAACACCTTCGGATGGAGTTTCCACTCCCCCGAATGAAAAGTCTGACGACTTAGAAAATTCGCCTCCCAGTTCTCTACACCTGGGATATGGATAGCTGATAGGTGGCAAGAGTGAATCTCTGCCCAGCGAATTATCTTTGAGACTTCTAACATTGCTAGGGAACTCCTTGTTCCTCCTTGATGGTTGATGTAAGCCACAGTCGTGATGTTGTCTGACTGAAATCTGATGAACCTCATTGTCGCTAGCTGAGGCCAAGCCTGAAGAGCATTGAATATCTCTCTTAGTTCCAGAATGTTTATTGGAAGGAGTGACTCCTCCTGAGTCCATGATCCCTGAGCCTTCAGGGAGTTCCAGACTGCACCCCAACCAAGAAGGCTGACATCTGTCGTTACAATTGTCCAATCTGGCCTGCGAAAGGTCATACCTTTGAACAGATGGACCCGAGATAGCCACCAGAGAAGAGTATCCCTGGTCACTTGATCCAGATTTAGTAGAGGGGACAAATCTGTGTAATCCCCATTCCACTGACTGAGCATGCAGAGTTGCAGCGGTCTGAGATGTAGGCGTGCAAACGGCACTATGTCCATTGCCGCTACCATTAAGCCGATTACTTCCATGCACTGAGCCACCTAAGGGCGAGGAATGGAATAAAGAACATGGCAGGAATTTAGAAGTTTTGATAACCTGGACTCCGTCAGGTGAATTTTCATTTCTACAGAATCTATCAGAGTCCCTAGGAAGGAAACTCTTGTGAGGGGGGATAGAGAACTCTTTTCCTCGTTCACCTTTCACTCATGCGACCTCAGAAATGCCAACACTATGTCCGTATGAGACTTGGCAATTTGGAAATTTGACGCCTGAATCAGGATGTCTTCTAAATAAGGGGCCACTGCAATGCCCCACGGCCTTAGGACCGCCAGAAGCGACCCCAGAACCTTCGTAAAAATTCTTGGGGCTGTAGCTAACCCAAAGGGAAGAGCTACTAACTGGTAATGCCTGTCTAGGAAGGCAAACCTGAGAAACCGATGATGATCTTTGTGTATTGGAATGTGAAGATAAGCATCCTTTAAATCCACTGTAGTCATTAATTGACCCTCCTGGATCATAGGTAGGATGGTACGAATAGTCTCCATCTTGAATGATGGAACTCTGAGGAATTTGTTTAAGATCTTTAGATCCAAAATTGGTCTGAAGGTTCCCTCTTTTTTGGGATCTACAAACAGATTTGAGTAAAATCCCTGTCCCTGTTCCTCCTTTGGAACTGGATGGATCACTCCCATAACTAGGAGCACTTGTACACAGTGTAAGAATGCCTCTCTCTTTATCTGGTTTGCAGATAATTGTGAAAGGTGAAATCTCCCTTTTGAGGAGGAAGCCTTGAAGTCCAGAAGATATCCCTGGGATATAATTGACAACGCCCAGGGATCCTGGACATCTCTTGCCCACGCCTGGGCGAAGAGCGAAAGTCTGCCCGCTACTAGATCCGTTACCGGAAGGGGGCCGTTCCTTCATGCTGTCTTAGAGGCAGCAGCAGGCTTTTTGGCCTGCTTACCCTTGTTCCAGGTCTGGTTAGGTCTCCAGACCGTCTTAGACTGAGAAAAAGTTCCCTCTTGTTTTGTATTAGAGGAAGCTGATGCCGCACTTGCCTTGAAATTTCGAAAGGCACGAAAATTAGACTGTTTGGCCCTTGATTTGGACCTATCCTGAGGAAGGGCATGACCTTTTCCTCCAGTGATATCAGCAATAATCTCCTTCAAACCAGGCCCGAATAGGGTCTGCCCCTTGAAGGGAATGTTAAGCAGCTTAGACTTTGAAGTAACGTCAGCTGACCATGATTTAAGCCATAGCGCTCTGCACGCCTGGATAGCAAAACCAGAATTCTTAGCCGTTAGTTTAGTCAAATGAACAATGGCATCAGAAACAAAAGAATTGGCTAGCTTAAGTGCTCTAAGCTTGTCAAGTATGTCATCCAATGGAGTCGCTACCTGTAAAGCCTCTTCCAGAGACTCAAACCAGAACGCCGCAGCAGCAGTAACAGGAGCAATGCATGCAAGGGGCTGTAGGATAAAACCTTGTTGAATAAACATTTTCTTAAGGTAACCCTCTAACTTTTTATCCATTGGATCTAAGAAAGCACAACTGTCCTCGACAGGGATAGTAGTACGCTTTGCTAGAGTAGAAACTGCTCCCTCCACCTTAGGGACTGTCTGCCATAAGTCCCGTGTGGTGGCGTCTATTGGAAACATTTTTCTAAAAATAGGAGGGGGAGATAACGGCACACCTGGTCTATCCCATTCCTTAGTAATAATTTCTGTAAACCTTTTAGGTATTGGAAAAACATCAGTGCACACCGGCACTGCATAGTATTTATCCAGTCTACACAATTTCTCTGGCACTGCAATTGTATCACAGTCATTCAGAGCAGCTAAAACCTCCCTGAGTAACACGCGGGGGTGTTCAAGCTTAAATTTAAATGTAGATATCTCAGAATCAGGTTGCATCATCTTCTCTGAGTCAGAAACATCACCCACAGAAAGAAGCTCTCCTTCTTCAGCTTCTGCATATTGTGAGGCAGTATCAGACATAGCTCTTTAAGCGTCAGTATGCTCTGTATTTTGTCTAACTCCAGAGCTATCTCGCTTTCCTCTAAATTCAGGTAGTCTGGCTAATACCGCTGACAGTGTATTATCCATGACTGCCGCCATGTCTTGTAAAGTAAACGCTATGGGCGCCCTAGATGTACTTGGCGCCATTTGAGCGTGAGTCCCTTGAGCGGGAGTCAACGGATCTGACACGTGGGGAGAGTTAGTCGGCATAACTTCCCCCTCGTCAGATTCCTCTGGTGATAAATTTTTTAAAGACAGAATATGATCTTTATTGCTTAAAGTGAAATCAGTACATTTGGTACACATTCTAAGAGGGGGTTCCACAATGGCTTTTAAACATAATGAACAAGGAGTTTCCTCTATGTCAGACTTGTTTGTACAGACTAGCAATGAGACTAGCAAGCTTGGAAAACACTTTAAATCAAGTTAACAAGCAAATATTAGAAACGGTACTGTGCCTTTAAGAGAAACAAATTTTGTCAGAATTTGAAAAACAGTGAAAAAGGCAGTAAATCAAACAAATTTTTTACAGTGTGTATAATAAGCTAACAGAGCATTGCACCCACTTGCAAATGGATGATTAACCCCTTAGTTCAAAAAACGGATCAAAAAAACGATATAGATGTTTTTTAACAGTCACACCAAACTGCGATTTTGGAAAGCCTAAGAGCCCTTTAGAGATGTCCTATAGCATTCAGGGGACTCCTGGAGGAAGCTGGATGTCTCAGTCTGTAAAAGTTACTGCGCAAAAAAGCGCTAAATTAGGCCCCTCCCACTCATAGTAACACAGTGGAAAGCCTCAGGAAACTGTTTCTAGGCAAATTTAAGCCAGCCACGTGGAAAAAACTAGGCCCCAATAAAGTTTTATCACCAAAGTATATGTAAAAATGTTTAAACATGCCAGCAAACGTTTTATATTGTAAATATAAAAGAGTATTACCTCAGAAAGTAAGCATGATACCAGTCGCTATTAAATCACTGTATTCAGGCTTACCTTACATAAATTTGGCATCAGCAGCATTTTCTAGCATTCACATCTTCTAGAAAAATCTTAACTGCACATACCTCATAGCAGGATAACCTGCACGCCATTCCCCCGCTGAAGTTATCTCTCTCTTCAGTCATGTGTGAGAACAGCAATGGATCTAAGTTACAACCTGCTAAGATCATAAAAATCACAGGCAGATTCTTTTATTTTTCTGCCTGGAACAAAATAGTACAACTCCGGTACCATTTAAAAATAATAAACTTTTGATTGAAGCAAAATAACAGCTACATTTCACCACTTCTCTCTTACTACCTCCATGTTTGTTGAGAGTTGCAAGAGAATGACTGGATATGGCAGTTAGGGGAGGAGCTATATAGACAGCTCTGCTGTGGGTGTCCTCTTGCAACTTCCTGTTGGGAATGAGAATATCCCACAAGTAATGGATGATCCGTGGACTGGATACACCTTACAAGAGAAAGACAAACTCTGAATTTCAAATAAGAATATTTTTTTCTGGCAAATTGTTTCTCCTTTCCTCAGGCCCCCTGTATCATGTGACAGACATCAGCCAATCAGACTAGTATACGTCTGTGACCTTGTGCACATGCTCAGTAGGATCTTGTTCCCCAGAAAATGTGCATATAAAAAGTCTGTCATAATTTTATAATGGAAGTAAATTGGAATGTGTCTTAAAACTGCTGCTCTCTCTGAATCATAATAGTTTATTTTGACTTGAGTGTCCCTTTAAGAAAGATGCTAAATAAAACCCATTAAAGATCTGTTCGGAGATCGCAAATGTTTAGATATAGTTATGCCACACACAGTTTTCAAGTTTATCTACAAGACAGCTAAACATATATACTGTATGTAAATAAAAAATAAATAGTGTAACATAAATCACAAACCCCAGAAAATGTACCAATATAAATTGTGATAACTAATTTAAACATATATATGTGACTTAAGAGAAAGTATAAGAAGCAACATTGTAAAGCGGTGCAAGAATACTTTCAAATGATAACATTTTTATTTGCACCATTATATGCTTGGAAACCAGATTCAGAACTAAATGCAGCATTGGTTTTAAAGGCACAGTGTACTGTAAAATTGGTTTACCCTTAAATGAGTTTCAAGTGACTTGTTACATCAGCTGCAGGGTATAAAATGTATTTGAAATTGCTCCTTTATGGTTATTTTTAAATATGAAATAGCTGTTTGTGCTAGTTAATACCACAACCCATTTCAAATCTCTGAGCTTTTAGAGAAAGTGGACATTTTGTTAAAGGGATGTTAAACAGTCTGTTTCGTATTTGTTATAAAAAAAAGCACTGAACATTTGCTTATACTTAACAGAAATCATTGCAATATTTATCATTTATCTATTTAAATGGATATTACCTTTTATTTTTTACATTACATTTGTGCTTCCCTACACAGCCATAGAACGAGGAGGAGGCCTTTGCAGGAAGGTTTATATTAGGCTGATGTGATAAAACTTCTAGGCTAGATAACAGGGAGTCAGATTAGCACATTCTCAAAAGTGACAAGAAAAAAAACCTCAGGTTTTGAAAATCCTCTGCTCTTAAAGGGATAGTAAACCCAAAAAAAATATTTTATGAATCAGATAGAACATCCCACTTTAAACAGCTTTCCAATTTACTTCTATTATCAAATTTGCTTAATTCTCTTGTTATCCATTGCTGAAGAACAGCATTGCACTACTGGCAGGAAGTTGAACACATCTAGTTTGCCAATCACAAGAGACAAATGTGTGCAAGCACCAATTAGCAGCAGCTCCCACTAGTGTATGATATGTGTGTATACTTTTTGAACAAGGGATACTAAGAGAACAAAGCACATTTGAAAATAGAAGCAAATTTAAAAGTCTCTTAAAATTACTTGTTCTATCTGAATCATGCAAGTTTTATTATGACTTTCCTATCCCTTTAAAACACTGGGGCAGTAGCTACACTGAGAATTTCTAACTGCTAATTTTGCAAGAAAGTTATTTGCTGTTTTTTTACACAACCTTTTCCATTTTATATTTACTTTGATTTAAAATATTTGTTTTTTTAATATCCCTTTAATTGATAAAAATAAACTTTTAACATTTCTATTTTTGAAAGCATTCCTTCTTTACAGCATTTTTCACACCTGTCTAAAATGTTTGCACAATACTTTTATAGATTATTGCATTTTCTTACTCCCAGAAAAATGTTTTTGCTAGCCACAAATACGTAAAATATGGCCCACTTAGTTGAAACGTCTAAACCTGGGTTATTTTGAGTCCAGCTTGATTTCCTGACCATTACCTCTTGGTGGCTTAGCAGGAGCTGGCATCTGACTTCTGTGCCTGTGTGCTATATCTCTGTCAAGCTCTTCTAGAAAACTTCCTTCTGATTCGCTGTCTGTTGCAACAAGACCTATGTTGTCTCTCTTATTCATGCAATCTTTTGGCTTCAGCAACACAGGGTATTTATATGATGACAAAGGAGTGTCATTCTTATGAGATTCATCATCAGAACTACTAAATGGTGAGGTCCTAAAGCAAATATGAAAACGGTTAAATAGTAAGAAATATGATGTAGGACAACACAAGACACACATACATAATGTACGGTATTTATGGAAATTATTATCCATCTTATTTAAAACCTTTTTGATGGTTAGCTTTTGTTACTCACTAGTCAAAGCAAAAAAAGGTACAAAATACAAAACTTTTCATTTCTAAATAGGTTTGCACAATGCATTAATTACAAATGTATTCAGGTATTAATTTGTCAAACCTTCCTCAATTCCACTCCCCTTGCTGCAAGTGAATCAGGGCAAGTGGATCAAAACAGGTATAAACAGGTGGTAATCTCTGTTCACAGTCATCTCCATGAAGATCAGACTCAAACATTTTTTGGGGATCATATTTACAGCAGCAGATTAATATACATGTCCTATTCTGATATTTAACTCTGAATTTTTGGAATAAACACTCAACAGATGTCAGTTACATTCAGTAACTCTATGGACTTAGGAAGGTCTAGCACAGACCTTACTGTATTTATTCTTTAATAAATATTGAGGAGGGTATTTCCTCTGCTAAAAAAAAAGAAAAGATAATCATGTGTTTGTGTACACTTATAAAGTTGTATTCTTTCAAATTAAAGCCTAGATACTTTGAACATTAAAAGAAGAATTAGGAAAAGAAATATATAAAAATGCTAAATTCTTACGTAAGGCTTGAGGATTTTAACACTCTGATTTCTTTGCTTGAAACTGGTTTACGTCTACAAAATAGAGAGGAAAAAAGGTGTTTCTTAACCTTGTACTTATAGTTTTTGTTTTAAATCTATTTTTATTAAAACACACAAATAACCAGATAGTTGTGGGTCTTACTTTGGTGTAGAACTTTTAATAGGAACTGTGTACTGTTGTTCAGGCTTGAATTCATCCTGGGAAAAATGTAACAATGATGGTTTTAACTTTGATATCTTGGAGTCTGTAGTTGCTATAGGATAGGATTTAACTAGGGGGAAGAAAAAAGAAATAAATTATTCCGTAACAATGCTGCATCGAACCTTATATTTTTACCATTTAAGAGTACATAGTAATCTAAAAACACATTGAAGATTCTGAATAAGCATAAAACATGGATGTAATGTAACAGCCAAAGAAAAATTAACTAATGCGTATAATATAAAAACACACATGGCGCCACATGATTATTATTATTATTATCATCATCAGGTATTTGTAGAGCGCCAACAGATTCCGCAGCGCTGAATGCAATTTCACATGATGCAATTTCTTCTTAAAGGGACATAATACTCATATGCTAAATCACTTGAAACTGATGCAGTATAATTGTAAAAAGATGACAGGAAAATATCACCTGAGCAACTCAATGTAAAAAAGGAAGATTTCTTTCATGTAATTAGCAAGAGTCCATGAGCTAGTGACTTATGGGATATACATTCCTACCAGGAGGGGCAAAGTTTCCCAAACCTTAAAATGCCTATAAATACACCCCTCACCACACCCACAAATCAGTTTTACAAACTTTGCCTCCTATGGAGGTGGTGAAGTAAGTTTGTGCTAGATTCTACGTTGATATGCGCTCCGCAGCAGGTTGGAGCCCGGTTTTCCTCTCAGCGTGCAGTGAATGTCAGAGGGATGTGAGGAGAGTATTGCCTATTTGAATTCAATGATCTCCTTCTACGGGGTCTATTTCATAGGTTCTCTGTTATCGGTCGTAGAGATTCATCTCTTACCTCCCTTTTCAGATCGACGATATACTCTTATACATACCATTACCTCTACTGATTCTCGTTTCAGTACTGGTTTGGCTTTCTACTACATGTAGATGAGTGTCCTGGGGTAAGTAAGTCTTATTTTCTGTGACACTCTAAGCTATGGTTAGGCACTTTTTTATAAAGTTCTAAATATATGTATTCAAACATTTATTTGCCTTGACTCAGGATGTTCAACATTCCTTATTTTCAGAAAGTCAGTTTCATATTTGGGATAATGCATTTGAATCAATCATTTTTTTCTTACCTTAAAAAATTTGACTTTTTCCCTGTGGGCTGTTAGGCTCGCGGGGGCTGAAAATGCTTCATTTTATTGCGTCATTCTTGGCGCAGACTTTTTTGGCACAAAAAGTTTTTTCTGTTTCCGGGGTCATACGTGTCGCCGGAAGTTGCGTCATTTTTTGACGTTTTTTTGCGTCAAAAGTGTCGGCGTTCCGGATGTGGCGTCATTTTTGGCGCCAAAAGCATTTAGGCGCCAAATAATGTGGGCGTCTTATTTGGCGCTAAAAAATATGGGCGTCATTTTTGTCTCCACATTATTTAAGTCTCATTATTTATTGCTTCTGGTTGCTAGAAGCTTGTTCACTGGCATTTTTTTCCCATTCCTGAAACTGTCATTTAAGGAATTTGATCAATTTTGCTTTATATGTTGTTTTTTCTATTACATATTGCAAGATGTTCCACGTTGCAACTGAGTCAGAAGATACTTCAGGAAAATCGCTGCCCGATGCTGGAGCTACCAAGCTAAGTGTATCTGCTATAAACTTTTGGTATCTGTTTCTCCAGCTGTTGTTTGTATTGCATGTCATGACAAACTTTTTAATGCAGATAAAATTTCCTTTAGTACTGTTACATTACCTGTTGCTGTTCCGTCAACATCTAATTTTCAGAGTGTTCCTGATAACATAAGAGATTTTATTTTTAAATCCATTAAGAAGGCTATGTCTGTTATTTCTCCTTCTAGTATACATAAAAGTCTTTTAAAACTTCTCTTTTTTCAGATGAATTTTTAAATGAACATCATCATTCTGATACTGATAATGGTTCTTCTGGTTCAGAGTTTTCTGTCTCAGAGGTTGATGCTGATAAATCTTTGTATTTGTTCAAGATGGAATTTATTCGTTCTTTACTTAAAGAAGTATTAATTGCATTAGAAATAGAGGATTCTGGTCCTCTTGATACTAAATCTAAACGTTTAAATAAGGTTTTTAAATCTCCTGTAGTTATTCCAGAAGTGTTTTCTCTCCCTGATGCTATTTCTGAAGTAATTTCCAGGGAATGGAATAATTTGGGTAATTCATTTACTCCTTCTAAAACGTTTTAAGCAATTATATCCTGTGCCATCTGACAGATTAGAGTTTTTTGGGACAAAATCCCTAAGGTTAATGGGGCTGTCTCTACTCCTGCTATATTTTTAGCGGATGTTGCTGCAGCTTCAACTTTTTGGTTAGAAGCTTTAGCGCAACAAGTAACAGATCATAATTTTATAGCATTATTATTATTCTATAACATGCTAATAATTTTATTTGTGATACCATCTTTTGATATCATTAGAGTTGATGTCAGGTATATGTCTCTAGCTATTTTAGCTAGAAGAGCTTTATGGCTTAAAACTTGGAATGCTGATATGTCTTCTAAGTCAACTTTGCTTTCCCTTTCTTTCCAGGGTAATAAATTATTCGGTTTTCAGTTGGATTCTATTATATCAACTGTTACTGGAGGGAAGGGAACTTTTTTACCAAAGGATAAAAAATCTAAGGTAAATTTAGGTCTAATAATCGTTTTAGTTCCTTTCCTCACAACAAGGAACAAAAGTCTGATCCTTCATCCTCAGGAGCGGTATCAGTTTGGAAACCATTTCCAGTTTGGAATATATCCAAGCCTTATAGAAACCTAAAGCCAGCTCCTAAGTACCCATAAAGGTGCGGCCCTCATTCCAGCTCAGCTGGTATGGGGCAGATTACGTTTTCTTAAAAGAAATTTGGATCAATTCCGTTCACAATCTCTGGTTTCAGAACATTGTTTCAGAAAGGTACAGAATTGGCTTCAAGTTAAGACCTCCTGCAAAGAGATTTTTTTCTTTCCCGTGTCCCAGTAAACCCAGCAAAGGCTCAGCATTTCTGAAATGTTTTTCAGATCTAGAGTTGGCTGGAGTAATTATGCCAGTTCCAGTTCTGGAACAGGGGCTGGGGTTTTATTCTATCTCTTCATTGTACCGAAGAAGGTCAATTCCTTCAGACCAGTTCCGGATCTATCAATATTGAATCGTTATGTAAGGATACCAACATTCAAGATGGTAACTGTAGGACTATCCTGCCTTTTGTTTAGCAAGGGCATTATATGTCTACAATAGATTTACAGGATGCATATCTGCATATTCCGATTCATCCAGATCACTTTTAGTTTCTGAGATTCTCTTTTTAGACAAGCATTACCAGTTTTGTGGCTCTACTGTTTGGCCTAGCATCAGCTCCAAGAATTTTTTCAAAGGTTCTCGGTGCCCTTCTGTCTGTAATCAGAGAACCGGGTTTTGGTATTTCCTTATTTGGACAATATCTTGGTACTTGCTCAGTCTTCACATTTTCGCAGAATCTCATACGAATCGACTTGTGTTGTTTCTTCAAGATCATGGTTCGAGGATCAATTTACCAAAAAGTTCATTGATTCCTCAGACAAGGGTAACCTTTTTAGGTTTCCAGATAGATTCAGTGCCTATGACTCTGTCCTTGTCAGACAAGAGAAGTTTAACATTGATATCAGCTTGTCAAAACCTTCAGTCACAATCATTCCCTTTGGTAGCCTTATGCATGGAAATTTTAGGTCTTAGGACTGCCGCATCGGATGCGATCTCCTTTGCTCGTTTTCACATGCGACCTCTTCAGCTCTGTATGCTGAACCAATGGTGCAGGGATTACACAAAGATATCTCAATTAATATCTTTAAACCGATTATACGACACTCTCTGACGTGGTGGACAGATCACCATTGTTTAGTTCAGGGGGCTTCTTTGTTCTTCCGACCTGGACTATAATCTCAACAGATGCAAGTCTTTCAGGTTGGGGAGCTGTGTGGGGGTCTCTGACGGCACAAGGGGTTTGGGAATCTCAGGAGGTGAGATTACCGATCAATATTTTGGAACTTCGTGCAATTTTCAGAGCTCTTCAGTCTTGGCCTCTTCTGAAGAGAGAGTTGTTCATTTGTTTTCAGATAGACAATGTCACAACTGTGGCATACATCAATCATCAAGGAGGGACTCACAGTCCTCTGGCTATGAAAGAAGTATCTTGAATTTTGGTTTGGCCAGAATCCAGCTTCTGTCTAATCTCTGCGGTTCATATCCCAGGTATAGACAATTGGGAAGCGGATTATCTCAGTCGCCAAACGTTGCATCCGGGCGAATGGTCTCTTCACCCAGAGGTATTTCTTCAGATTGTTCAAATGTGGGAACTCCCAGAAATAGATCTGATGGCTTCTCATCTAAACAAGAAACTTCCCTGGTATCTGTCCAGATCCCGGGATCCTCGGGCGGAGGCAGTGGATGCATTATCACTTCCTTGGAAGTATCATCCTGCCTATATCTTTCCGCCTCTAGTTCTTCTTCCAAGAGTATTCTCCAAGATTCTAAAGGAATGCTCGTTTGTCCTGCTGGTAGCTCCAGCATGGCCTCACAGGTTTTGGTATGCGGATCTTGTCCGGATGGTCTCTTGCCAGCTGTGGACTCTTCCGTTAAGACCAGACTTTCTGTCGCAAGGTCCTTTCTTCCATCAGGATCTCAAATCCTTAAATTTTAAGGTATGGAGTTTGAACGCTTGATTCTTGGTCAAAGAGGTTTCTCTGACTCTGTGATTGATACTATGTGACAGGCTCGTAAATCTGTATCTAGAGAGATATATTATAGAGTCTGGAAGACTTATATTTCTTAGTGTCTTTCTCATCATTTTTCTTGGCATTCTTTTTGAATACCGAGAATTTTACAGTTTCTTCAGGATGGTTTAGATAAAGGTTTGTCCGCAAGTTCCTTGTATGGACAAATCTCTGCTCTTTCTGTTCTTTTTCACAGAAAGATTGCTAATCTTTCTGATATTCATTGTTTTGTACAAACTTTGGTTCGTATAAAACCTGTCATTAAGTCAATTTCTCCTCCTTGGAGTTTGAATTTGGTTCTGGGGGCTCTTCAAGTTCCTCCTTTTGAACCCATGTATTCTTTGGTCATTAAATTACTTTCTTGGAAAGTTTTGTTTCTTTTGGCCATCTCTTCTGCCAGAAGAGTCTCTGAATTATATGCTCTTTCTTGTGAGTCTCCTTTTCTGATTTTTCATCAGGATAAGGCGGTGCTGCAAACTTCTTTTGAATTTTTTACCTAAGGTTGTGAATTCTAACAACATTAGTAGAGAAATTGTGGTTCCTTCATTATGTCCTAATCCTATGAATTCTAAGGAGAAATAATTGCATTCTTTGGATGCTGTTAGAGCTTTGTATTATTATGTTGAAGCTACTAAGTCTTTCCAAAAGACTTCTAGTCTATTTGTCATCTTTTCCGGTTCTAGAAAAGGCCAGAAAGCTTCTGCCATTTCTTTGGCATCTTGGTTGAAATCTTTATTTCATCATGCCTATGTCGAGTTGGGTAAAACTCCGCCTCGAAGGATTACAGCTCATTCTACTAGGTCAGTTTCTACTTCCTGGGCGTTTAGGAATGAAGCATCGGTTGATCAGATTCGCAAAGCAGCAACTTGGTCCTCTTTGCATACTTTTACTAAATTCTACCATTTTTGATGGGTTTTCTTCTTCTGAAGCAGTTTTTGGTAGAAAAGTACTTCAGGCAGTGGTTTCAGTTTGAATCTTCTGCTTATGTTTTCATTAAACTTTATTTTGGGTGTGGATTATTTTCAGCAGGAATTGGCTGTCTTTATTTTATCCCTCCCTCTCTAGTGACTCTTGCGTGGAAAGATCCACATCTTGGGTAGTCATTATCCCATACGTCACTAGCTCATGGACTCTTGCTAATTACATGAAAGAAAACATAATTTATGTAAGAACTTACCTGATAAATTCATTTCTTTCATATTAGCAAGAGTCCATGAGGCCCACCCTTTTTTGTGGTGGTTATGATTTTTTTGTATAAAGCACAATTATTCCAATTCCTTATTTTTTATGCTTTCGCACTTTTTTCTTATCACCCCACTTCTTGGCTATTCGTTAAACTGATTTGTGGGTGTGGTGAGGGGTGTATTTATAGGCATTTTAAGGTTTGGGAAACTTTGCCCCTCCTGGTAGGAATGTATATCCCATACGTCACTAGCTCATGGACTCTTGCTAATATGAAAGAAATGAATTTATCAGGTAAGTTCTTACATAAATTATGTTATTTTACCTCGCAATCTCCTTAGCTCAGCAGAGTAAGTTCTGTGTAAAAAGTTACACTCAGCTGCTCCCAGCTGCAGGTAAAAAAAATAATAATAAAATGAAGAAATGAACAGCAGCCAATCAGCATCAGCAGTGCTGAGGTCATGAACTCTTTTACTGTGATCTCATGAGATTTGACTTAACTTTAACCTGAATAGGGAAATAATATGAGAGTGCATGAAGCTCAACCCCTAAGCACTAATATGCTGCTTAGAAATCCTTTACAATGGGATGTGGCTACTGAGAAACTTTTGAGGTAAAATATCTTTCTTTTTTACATAGAGATGTTCAGGTGATATTTTCTAGTCAGCTTTTTACAGCTATGCTGCATCACTTTCAAGTGTTTAAACATTTGGGTATTATGGCCCTTTAAACATTGAAAGAAACAATGAAGTAAACTCACAAAAGTGGACACAGTGGGCTCCATTTGTCATCTGCCATGTGGACGAGTTTCATTATAATGAACCTCGTCCGCCCTGCATTTAACATTGCACAAGCCATTGCTTGTGCAATGCCGCCCCCTAATCATGCACGAGAAGGTGCTATCAATCATCCTGACTGGACCAGGATGATTGAAATTTGCCACACTTTTGGTGGTCTTAAGACCGCAGCTTCTTAAATGGTGTTTTGCAGCTTAATAATGGAGCAACAAATTTTATTTTAATGAAACATTTAAACTCATTTTGAAAATACACATAAAAAAACCCTAACTTACTTATTTAATGCACACAGTAGAAATTGCACACAATGCAGGTTCAAAAAACTTTATGAAAATCGTGCCCATAAGTTAGAAATGTTCAGCTTCTGTTAATCGGCTTAACAGGGGAGGTTCCATGCCTGAAAGTTTGATGCAAGATCTTGTGGATTCTCCAAACATTTTTTCCTGCTGATCTCGCTATTTTATCTTCCAAAATAAAAGGTGGTGAGATTATATCAAAATACAAAACTCTTATATACCCCGATAGAAAAAAATATGCATAGCAAAAACATAATTTATGTAAGCGCTTACCTGATAAATTCACTTCTTTCATATTGGCAAGAGTACATGAGCTAGTGACGTATAGGATATACAATCCTACCAGGAGGGGCAAAGTTTCCCAAACCTCAAAATGCCTATAAATACACCCCTCACCACACCCACAAATCAGTTTAACGAATAGCCAAGTAGTGGGGTGATAAAGAAAGGAGTAAAAAGCATCAACAAAGGAATTTGGAAATAATTGTGCTTTATACAAAAAATTCATAACCACCATAAAAAGGATGGGTCTCATGGACTCATGCCAATATGAAAGAAATTAATTTATCAGGTAAGTTCTTACATAAATTATGTTTTCATTCATGTAATTGGCAAGAGTCCATGAGCTAGTGACGTATGGGATATAAATACCCAAGGTGTGGAACTCCACACAAGAGTCACTAGAGAGGGAGGGATAAAATAATAACAGCCATTTTCCGTTGAGAAAATTAAATCCACAACCAAAAAAATAAGGCCTAGATTACGAGTTTTGCGTTAGAGGCTATACGGTGCTAACAAGCAGTTTTGTCTCACCGCTCACTTACATGCAGCGCTGGTATTACGAGTTTTCAGAAACCCGTCTTTAAAAAAGACAAGAAGTGAGCGTTGAGCAAAATTTTGCTCATTACCGCACTCCAATACAGCGCTGCTTAAGTCAGCAGTGAGCTGGTTGTACGTGCTCGTGCACGATTTCCCCATAGGAATCAACGGGGAGAGCCGGCTGAGAAAAAGTCTAACACCTGCAAAAAAGCAGCGTAAAACTCACTAATGCAGCCCCATTGATTCCTATGGGAAAATAAAAGTTATGTTTACACCTAACACCCTAACATGAACCCCGAGTTTAAACACCCCTAATTTTACACATATTAACCCCTAATCTGCCGCCCCCGACATTGCCAAAACACCTACATTATACTTATTAAACCCTAATCTGCCGCCCCCAACGTCGCCGCCACTATAATAAACATATTAACCCCTAAACCGCCGCACTTCCGCCTTGCAAACATTAGTTAAATATTATTAACCCCTAATCTGCCGTCCCTAACATCACCGCCACCTACCTACATTTATTAACCCCTAATCTGCCGCCCCCAACGTCGCCGCAACTATACTAAATGTATTAACCCATAAACCTAAGTCAAACCCTAACACCCCCTAACAAATATAATTAAAATAAATCTAAATAAAAATTACTATAATTAACTAAATTATTCCTATTTAAAACTAAATACTTACCTATAAAATAAACCCTGAGGTAGCCACACTATTACATTGTAGCTATCTTAGGGTTTATTTTTATTTTACAGGCAAGTTTGTATTTATTTTAACTAGGTAGAATAGTTATTAAATAGTTAACTATTTAATAACTACCTAGCTAACATAAATACAAATTTACCTGTAAAATAAAACCTAACCTAAGTTACACTAGCACCTAACACTACACTATAATTAAATAAATTAACTAAATTAAATTCAATTACCTAAATTAAATTAGCTAAAGTACAAAACCCCCCATTAAATTACAGAAAATAATAAACAAATTACAGATATTTAAACTAATTACACCTAATCTAATAGCCCTATCAAAATAAAAAAGCCCCACCAAAATAAAAAAAACCCTAGCCTAAACTAAACTACCAATAGCCCTTAAAGGGCCTTTTGCGGGGCATTGCCCCAAAGTAATCAGCTCTTTTACCTGTAAAAACAAATACAAACAACCCCCCCAACAGTAAAACCCACCACCCACACAACCAACCCCCCAAATAAAATACTATCTAAAAAAACCTAAGCTCCCCATTTCCCTGAAAAGGGCATTTGGATGAGCTCTTTTGCAGGCCCAAACCCTACTCTAAAAATAAAACCCACCCAATACCCCCTTAAAAAAGACTAACACTAACCCCCTGAAGATCGACTTACCGGAAGAAGTCTTCATCCAAGCCGGGCGAAGTGGTCCTCCAGACGGGCAGAAGTTTTCATCCATCCGGCGTGGAGCGGGTTCATCTTCAAGACATCTGACGCGGAGCATCCTCTTCATCCCACGACTAAAGATGAATGAAGGTACCTTTAAGTGACGTCATCCAAGATGGCGTCCCTTAGATTCCGATTGGCTGATATAATTCTATCAGCCAATCGGACTTAAGGTAGAAAAAATCCTATTGGCTGATCCAATCGGCCAATAGGATTGAAGTTCAATCCTATTGGCTGATCCAATCAGCCAATAGGATTGAGCTCGCATTCTATTGGCTGATTGTAGC
Organism: Bombina bombina; assembly: GCF_027579735.1. Lineage (NCBI taxonomy): Eukaryota > Metazoa > Chordata > Amphibia > Anura > Bombinatoridae > Bombina > Bombina bombina. Next base: position 863,556,039 of record NC_069501.1, on the reverse strand, counting down.
CAATAGAATGCCAGCTCAATCCTATTGGCTGATTGGATCAGCCAATAGGATTGAACTTCAATCCTATTGGCTGATTGCATCAGCCAATAGGATTTTTTCTACCTTAATTCTGATTGGCTGATAGAATTCTATCAGCCAATCGGAATATAAGGGACGCCATCTTGGATGACGTCACTTAAAGGTACCTTGATTCATCTTTAGTCGTCGGATGAAGAGGATGCTCCGTGTCGGATGTCTTGAAGATGGACCCGCTCCGCTCCGGATGGATGAAGATAGAAGATGCCGTCTGGATGAAGACTTCTGCCCGTCTGCAGGACCACTTTGCCCGGCTTCGTTGAGGACTTCGGCCCGGCTTGGATGAAGACTTCTCCCGGTAAGTCGATCTTCAGGGGGTTAGTGTTAGGTTTTTTTAAGGGTGTATTGGGTGGGTTTTATTTTTAGAGTAAAGTTTGGGCGTGCAAATGAGCTAACTGACCTTTTAAGGGCAATGCCCATCCAAATGCCCTTTTCAGGGCAATGGGGAGCTTAGGTTTTTTAGATAGTATTTTATTTGTGGGGTTGGTTGTGTGGGTGGTGGGTTTTACTGTTGGGGGGTTGTTTGTATTTTTTTTTACAGGTAAAAACATAATTTATGTAAGAATTTACCAGATAAATTCATTTCTTTCATATAGAGTCCATGAGGTAGTGACGTATGGGATATACAATCCTACCAGGAGGGGCAAAGTTTTCCAAACCTCAAATGACTATAAATACACCCCTCACCACACCCACAATTCAGTTTAATGAATAGCCAAGTAGTGGGGTGATAAAGAAAGGAGTAAAAAGCATCAACAAATGAATTTGGAAATAATTGTACTTTATACAAAAAAATCATAATCACCATAAAAAGGGTGGGCCTCATGGACTCTTGGCAATATGAAAGAAATGAATTTATCAGGTAAATTCTTACATAAAATATGTTTTCTTTCATGTAATTGGCAAGAGTCCATGAGCTAGTGACGTATGGGATATCAATACCCAAGATGTGGAACTCCACGCAAGAGTCACTAGAGAGGGAGGGATAAAAATAAACAACAGCCATTTTCCGCTGAAAAAATAATCCACAACCCAAAATATAAGTTTATTCTTTAAATGACAAGAAAAACTTAACATCAGCAGAAGAATCAAACTGAAACAGCTGCCTGAAGAACCTTTCTACCAAAAACTGCTTCTGAAGAAGCAAATACATAAAAACGGTAGAACTCAGCAAATGCACGTAAAGAAGACCAAGTTGCCACCCCGCAAACTTGATCAACCGAAGCCTCATTCCCAAAAGCCCATGAAGTGGAGACTGATCTAGTAGAATGAGCTGTAATTCTCTGAGGCGGGGCCTGACCTGACTCAAATAAGCTTTAACCAAGAAGCCAAGGAAATAGCAGAAGCCTTCTGAACTTTCCTAGGACCAGAAAATATAACAAATAGACTAGAAGTCTTCCTGAAATCTTTAGTAGCTTCAATTTAATATTTCAAAGCTCTCACCACATCCAAAGAATGTAAGGATCTTTCCAAAGAATTCTTAGGATTAGGACACAAGGAAGGGACAACAATTTCTCTACTAATGTTGTTAAAATTCACAGCCTTAGGAAAAAATTTAAATGAAGTCCGCAAAACCGCCTCATCCTGATGAAAAATCAGAAAAGGAGATTAACAAGAAAGAGCAGATAGCTCAGAAACTTCTAGCAGAAGAGATGGCCAAAAGGAACAACACTTTCCAAGAAAGTAGTTAAATGTCCAAAGAATGCATAGGCTCAAAATGGAGGAGCCTGTAAAACCCTCAAAACCAAATTAAGACTCCAAGGAGGAGAGATTAGTTTAATGACAGGCTTAATACGAACTCTAAAAGAGTGCCAAGAGAATTTATGAGAAGAACACCATGAAATGTAAGTCTTCCAAACTCGATAATAAATCTTTCTAGAGACCGATTTACGAGCTTGTAACATAGTATTAATCACAGAAACCTCTATGACTTAGCACTAAGCGATCAATTTCCATACCTTCAAATTTAATGATTAACAAGACCTGCATACCAAAACCTGTGAGGCCATTCTGGAGCCACCAAAAACACAAACGATTGTTCCATGTTGATTTTGGAAATCACTCTTGGAAGAAGAACTAGAGGCGGGAAGATGTAAGCAGGATGATAATTCCATGGAATGGTTAGCGCATCCACTGCTTCCGCATGAACATCCCTGGACCTGGATAGGTATCTGGGAAGTTTCTTGTTTAAGTGAGAGGCCATCAGATCTATCTCTGGAAGACCCCACATCTGAACAATCTGAGAAAACACATCTGGATGGAGAGACCACTCTCCTGGATGTAAAGTCTGACGACTGAGATAATCCGCTTCCCAATTGTCTACACCTGGGATATGCACCGCAGAGATTAGACAGGAGCTGGATTCCGCCCAAGCAAGTATCCGAGATACTTCTTTCATGGCTTGAGGACTGTGAGTCCCACCTTGATGATTGACATATGCCACAGTTGTGATATTGTCTGTCTGGAAGCAAATGAACGGTTCTCTCTTCAACAGAGGCCAATACTGAAGAGCTCTGAAAATTGCACGGAGTTCTAAAATATTGATTGGTAATCTCGCCTCTTGAAATTTCCAAACCCCTTGAGCAGTCAGAGATCCCAAACAGCTCCCCAACCCGAAAGACTTGCATCTGTAGTTATCACAGTCCAGGTTGGTCGAACAAAAGAAGCCCCTTGAACTAAACGCTGGTGATTTAACCACCACGTCAGAGAGCGTCGTATATTGGTATTTAAGGATATTAATAGTGATATCTTTGTATAATCCCTGCACCATTGATTTAGCATACAAAGCTGGAGAGGTCTCATGTGAAAACGAGCAAAAGGAATCGAGTCCGATGCTGCAGTCATGAGGCCTAAAACTTCCATGCACATAGCCACTGAAGGGAATGACTGAGACTGAAGGTGCCGACAAGCTGCAACCAATTTCAAGCGTCTCTTTTCTGTTAGAGACAGAGTCATAGACACTGAATCTATCTGGAAACCTAAAAAGGTGACCCTTGTCTGAGGATTCAAAGAACTTTTTGGTAAATTGATCCTCCAACCATGTTTTCGAAGAAACAACACTAGTTGATTTGTGTGAGATTCTGCAGAACGTAAAGACTGAGCTAGTACCAAGATATCGTCCAAATAAGTAAACACTGCAATACCCTGTTCTCTGATTACAGAAAGTAGGGCACCTAGAACCTTTGAAAAAATTCTTGGAGCTGTTGCTAGGCCAAATGGAAGAGCAACAAATTGGTAATGCTTGTCTAGAAAAGAGAATCTCAGGAACTGATAATGTTCTGGATGAATTGGAATATGAAGGTATGCATCCTGCAAGTATTTATTTTTTTAATTCATTTATTTATTAACCAATAGTGTACAACATATATAATTTGGAACGTTTACAGCATGATCACCTCACAGGGTAAAATAACAATAGAACATAATATAATATTCCTTTCCCTACCTTTTGCCCAAATAATAGCTACAAATTGGCCTTTAAAATTTATCCAAACACAGATATCTGTATGTAACCTAAATCAACATCATCATAGATAACATAAATCGTTGTATGCATTCTGCAAGTCTATTGTAGACATATAATGTCCTTGCTGAACAAAAGGCAGAATAGTCCTTATAGTCACCATCTTGAAAGTTGGAAATCTTACATAACGATTCAAAATTTTCAGATCCAGAACTGGCCTGAATGAATGTTCCTTCTTTGGGACAATGAATAGATTTGAATAAAACCCCAGACCTTGTTCTTGAAAAGGATCTGGCATGATTACCCCTGAAGACTCCAGGGCTGAAACACACTTCAGGAAAGCCTGAGCTTTAACTGGATTTGCTGGGATACGTGAGAGAAAAAATCTTCTCACAGGAGGTCTTACTCTGAATCCTATTCAATACCCTTGAGAGACAATGCTCTGAATCCATTGATTTTGGACAGAATTTATTCAACAATCCTTGAAAAACCTTAATCTGCCCCCCACCAGCTGAGCTGGAATGAGGGCCGCACCTTCATGCGGATTTAGGGGCTGACTTTGGTTTCTTAAATGGCTTGGATTTATTCCAATTTGAGGAAGGCTTCCAATTGGAAACAGATTCCTTGGGGGAAGGATTAGATTTTTGTTCCTTATTCTGATGAAAGGAACGAAAACGGTTAGAAGCCTTAGATTTACCCTTAGGTTTTTTATCCTGAGGCAGAAAAACTCCCTTTCCCCCTAATAATAGTTGAAATAATAGAATCCAGCTGAGAACCAAATAAATTATTACCTTGGAAAGAAAGAGATAGTAATCTAGATTTAGATGTCATATCAGCATTCCAAGATTTAAGCCACAAAGCTCTTCTAGCTAATACAGCTAAAGACATGGATCTAACATCAATTTTGATAATATCAAAAGTGGCATCATAAATAAAATGATTAGCATATTGCAGAAAGCGAATAATGCTAGATGCATCAGAATCCAATTCTTGTTGCGCTAAATTCTCCAACTAGAAAGTTGATGCAGCCGCAACATAAGCCAAAGAAATTGCAGGTCTGAGAAGATGACCTGAATATAAATAGGCTTTACTTAGATAAGATTCAAGCTTCCTATCTAAAGGATCCTTAAAGGAAGTACATTCTTCCATAGGAATAGTGGTACATCTAGCAAGAGTAGAAAAAGCCCCATCAACTTTGGGGATTTTTTTCCCGAAACTCTATAGAATTTGCTGGTAAAGGATACAATTTTTAAATCTTGAAGAAGGAATAAAAGAAGTACCTGGCTTATTCCATTCAGTAGAAATCATATTAGAAATAGCCTCAGTAATAGGAAAAACCCCTGGAGAAACCACAGGCGGTTTAAAAAACATAATTTATGCTTACCTGATAAATGTATTTCTCTTGTAGTGTATCCAGTCCACGGATCATCCATTACTTGTGGGATATTCTCCTTCCCAACAGGAAGTTGCAAGAGGATCACCCACAGCAGAGCTGCTATATAGCTCCTCCCCTCACTGCCATATCCAGTCATTCGACCGAAACAAGCAGAGAAAGGAGAAACCATAGGGTGCAGTGGTGACTGTAGTTTAATTAAAATTTAGACCTGCCTGAAAAGGACAGGGCAGGCCGTGGACTGGATACACTACAAGAGAAATAAATTTATCAGGTAAGCATAAAACAGAATTTATGCTTACCTGATAAATTACTTTCTCCAACGGTGTGTCCGGTCCACGGCGTCATCCTTACTTGTGGGATATTCTCTTCCCCAACAGGAAATGGCAAAGAGCCCAGCAAAGCTGGTCACATGATCCCTCCTAGGCTCCGCCTACCCCAGTCATTCGACCGACGTAAAGGAGGAATATGCATAGGAGAAATCATATGATACCGTGGTGACTGTAGTTAGAGAAAATAATTCATCAGACCTGATTAAAAAAACCAGGGCGGGCCGTGGGCCGGACACACCGTTGGAGAAAGTAATTTATCAGGTAAGCATAAATTCTGTTTTCTCCAACATAGGTGTGTCCGGTCCACGGCGTCATCCTTACTTGTGGGAACCAATACCAAAGCTTTAGGACACGGATGATGGGAGGGAGCAAATCAGGTCACCTAGATGGAAGGCACCACGGCTTGCAAAACCTTTCTCCCAAAAATAGCCTCAGAAGAAGCAAAAGTATCAAATTTGTAAAATTTGGTAAAAGTGTGCAGTGAAGACCAAGTCGCTGCCTTACATATCTGATCAACAGAAGCCTCGTTCTTGAAGGCCCATGTGGAAGCCACAGCCCTAGTGGAGTGAGCTGCGATTCTTTCAGGAGGCTGCCGTCCGGCAGTCTCATAAGCCAATCGGATGATGCTTTTAAGCCAAAAAGAGAGAGAGGTAGAAGTTGCTTTTTGACCTCTCCTTTTACCAGAATAAACAACAAACAAAGAAGATGTTTGTCTGAAATCCTTTGTAGCCTCTAAATAGAATTTTAGAGCACGAACTACATCCAAATTGTGTAACAAACGTTCCTTCTTTGAAACTGGATTCGGACACAAAGAAGGCACAACTATCTCCTGGTTAATGTTTTTGTTAGAAACAACTTTCGGAAGAAAACCAGGTTTAGTACGCAAAACCACCTTATCTGCATGGAACACCAGATAAGGAGGAGAACACTGCAGAGCAGATAACTCTGAAACTCTTCTAGCAGAAGAAATTGCAACCAAAAACAAAACTTTCCAAGATAGTAACTTAATATCTACGGAATGTAAGGGTTCAAACGGAACCCCTTGAAGAACTGAAAGAACTAAATTGAGACTCCAAGGAGGAGTCAAAGGTTTGTAAACAGGCTTGATTCTAACCAGAGCCTGAACAAAAGCTTGAACATCTGGCACAGCCGCCAGTTTTTTGTGAAGTAAAACAGATAAAGCAGAAATCTGTCCCTTCAAAGAACTTGCAGATAATCCTTTCTCCAAACCCTCCTGTAGAAAGGATAGAATCTTAGGAATTTTTATCTTGTTCCATGGGAATCCTTTAGATTCACACCAACAAATATATTTTTTCCATATTTTATGGTAAATTTTCCTAGTTACAGGCTTTCTAGCCTGAACAAGAGTATCAATGACAGAATCTGAAAACCCACGCTTTGATAAAATCAAGCGTTCAATCTCCAAGCAGTCAGTTGGAGTGAAGCCAGATTCGGATGTTCGAATGGACCTTGAACAAGAAGGTCCTGTCTCAAAGGTAGCTTCCATGGTGGAGCCGATGACATATTCACCAGGTCTGCATACCAAGTTCTGCGTGGCCACGCAGGAGCTATCAAGATCACCGAAGCCCTCTCCTGATTGATCCTGGCTACCAGCCTGGGAATGAGAGGGAACGGTGGGAATACATAAGCTAGGTTGAAGGTCCAAGGCGCTATCAGTGCATCTACTAGAGTCGCCCTGGGATCCCTGGATCTGGACCCGTAGCAAGGAACCTTGAAGTTCTGACGAGACGCCATCAGGTCCATGTCTGGAATGCCCCATAATTGAGTTATTTGGGCAAAGATTTCCGGATGGAGTTCCCACTCCCCTGGATGGAAAGTCTGACGACTCAGAAAATCCGCTTCCCAATTTTCCACTCCTGGGATGTGGATTGCAGACAAGTGGCAGGAGTGATTCTCCGCCCATTGAATTATTTTGGTCACTTCCTCCATCGCCAGGGAACTCCTTGTTCCCCCCTGATGGTTGATATATGCAACAGTCGTCATGTTGTCTGATTGAAACCTTATGAATTTGGCCTTTGCTAGTTGAGGCCAAGCTTTGAGAGCATTGAATATCGCTCGCAGTTCCAGAATGTTTATCGGGAGAAGAGATTCTTCCCGAGACCATAGACCTGACAATGACCCACTCTGGTCTGCGGAAGCTCATTCCCTGTGACAGGTTGTCCAGGTTCAGCCACCAACGGAGTGAATCTCTAGTTCTTTGATCTACTTGGATCGTCGGAGACAAGTCTGTATAATCCCCATTCCACTGTCTGAGCATGCACAGTTGTAATGGTCTTAGATGAATTCGTGCAAAAGGAACTATGTCCATTGCCGCAACCATCAAACCTATTACTTCCATACACTGCGCTATGGAAGGAAGAAGAACAGAATGAAGTACTTGACAAGAGCTTAGAAGTTTTGATTTTCTGGCCTCTGTCAGAAAAATCTTCATTTCTAAGGAGTCTATTATTGTTCCCAAGAAGGGAACTCTTGTTGACGGGGACAGAGAACTTTTTTCTATGTTCACTTTCCACCCGTGAGATCTGAGAAAGGCTAGGACAATGTCCGTATGAGCCTTTGCTTTTGACAGAGACGACGCTTGAATCAGTATGTCATCCAAGTAAGGTACTACTGCAATGCCCCTTGGTCTTAGCCCCGCTAGAAGGGACCCTAGTACCTTTGTGAAAATCCTTGGAGCAGTGGCTAATCCGAATGGAAGTGCCACAAACTGGTAATGCTTGTCCAGAAAGGCGAACCTTAGGAACCGATGATGTTCCTTGTGGATAGGAATATGTAGATACGCATCCTTTAAATCCACCGTGGTCATGAATTGACCTTCTTGGATGGTAGGAAGAATTGTTCGAATGGTTTCCATCTTGAACGATGGAACCCTGAGAAATTTGTTTAGAATCTTGAGATCTAAAATTGGTCTGAATGTTCCTTCTTTTTTGGGAACTATGAACAGATTGGAGTAAAACCCCATCCCTTGTTCTCCTAATGGAACAGGATGAATCACTCCCATTCTTAACAGGTCTTCTACACAATGTAAGAATGCCTGTCTTTTTATTTGGTTTGAAGACAATTGAGACCTGTGGAACCTCCCCCTTGGGGGTAGTTCCTTGAATTCCAGGAGATAACCTTGAGAAACTATTTCTAGCGCCCAAGGGTCCTGAACATCTCTTGCCCAAGCCTGAGCAAAGAGAGAGAGTCTGCCCCCCACCAGATCCGGTCCCGGATCGGGGGCCAACACTTCATGCTGTTTTAGTAGCAGTGGCAGGTTTCTTGGCCTGCTTACCCTTGTTCCAGCCTTGCATCGGTTTCCAGGCTGGTTTGGTTTGAGAACTATTACCCTCTTGCTTAGAGGGTGTAGAATTTGAGGCTGGTCTGTTTCTGCGAAAGGGACGAAAATTTGGCTTATTTTTAGCCTTAAAAGACCTATCCTGAGGAAGGGCGTGGCCCTTTCCCCCAGTGATGTCTGAAATAATCTCTTTCAAGTCAGGGCCAAACAGCGTTTTACCTTTGAAAGGGATGTTAAGCAATTTGTTCTTGGAGGACACATCCGCTGACCAAGACTTTAGCCAAAGCGCTCTGCGCGCCACAATAGCAAAACCTGAATTTTTCGCCGCTAATCTAGCTAATTGCAAAGTGGCGTCTAAGATAAAAGAGTTAGCCAATTTAAGTGCTTGAACTCTGTCCATAACCTCCTCATACGAAGAGTCTTTATTGAGCGACTTTTCTAGTTCTTCGAACCAGAAACACGCCGCTGTAGTGACAGGAACAATGCATGAAATTGGTTGTAGAAGGTAACCTTGCTGAACAAACATCTTTTTAAGCAAACCCTCTAATTTTTTATCCATAGGATCTTTGAAAGCACAACAATCTTCTATAGGGATAGTAGTGCGTTTGTTTAGAGCAGAAACCGCCCCCTCGACCTTGGGGACTGTCTGCCATAAGTCCTTTCTGGGGTCGACCATAGGAAATAATTTTTTAAATATAGGGGGAGGAACAAAAGGTATGCCGGGCCTTTCCCATTCCTTATTTACAATGTCCGCCACCCGCTTGGGTATAGGAAAAGCATAGGGGGGGCACCGGGACCTCTAGGAACTTGTCCATCTTACATAATTTCTCTGGAATGACCAAATTGTCACAATCATCCAGAGTAGATAACACCTCCTTAAGCAGAGCGCGGAGATGTTCTAATTTAAATTTAAAAGTAATAACATCAGGTTCAGCTTGTTGAGAAATTTTTCCTGAATCTGAAATTTCTCCCTCAGACAAAACCTCCCTCCTGGCCCCTTCAGATTGGTGTGAGGGTATGTCAGAACCATTATCATCAGCGTCCTCATGCTCTTCAGAATCTAAAACAGAGCAATCGCGCTTTCTCTGATAAGTGGGCATTTTGGACAAAATGTTTTTAATAGAATTATCCATTACAGCCGTTAATTGTTGCATAGTAAGAAGGATTGGCGCACTAGATGTACTAGGGGCCTCTTGTGTGGGCAAGACTGGTGTAGACACAGAAGGGGATGATGCAGTACCATGCTTACTCCCCTCGCTTGAGGAATCATTTTGGGCAACATCATTATCAGTGGCATCATTGTCCCTACTTTGTTTGGACACTATGTCACATTCATCACATATATTTAAATGGGGAGGAACCTTGGCTTCCAAACATACAGAACATCGTCTATCTGATGGTTCAGACATGTTAACAGGCATAAACTTGATAACAAAGCACAAAAAACGTTTTAAAATAAAACCGTTACCGTCACTTTAAATTTTAAACTGAACACACTTTATTACTGAATATGTGAAAAAGTATGAAGGAATTGTTCAAAATTCACCAAAATTTCACCACAGTGTCTTAAAGCCTTAAAAGTATTGCACACCAAATTTGAAAGCTTTAACTCTTAAAATAACGGAACCGGAGCCGTTTTTACATTTAACCCCTATACAGTCCCTGGTATCTGCTTTGCTGAGACCCAACCAAGCCCAGAGGGGAATACGATACCAAATGACGCCTTCAATAAGCTTTTTCAGTGGTTCTTAGCTCCTCACACATGCATCTGCATGCCTTGCTTTCCAAAAACAACTGCGCATTATTTGCGCGAAAATGAGGCTCTGCCTATGACTAGAAAAGGCCCCCAGTGAAAAAGGTGTCCAATACAGTGCCTGCAGTTTTTTTAATACATCCCCAAGATTAAAAGAACTATTCATAGTTATAATCCACTAAAAATACTTATAAAGTAATCGTTTTAGCCCAGAAAAATGTCTACCAGTCTTTAAAGCCCTTGTGAAGCCCTTTATTCTTATACTAAACTAAGAAAATGGCTTACCGGTTCCCATAGGGAAAATGACAGCTTCCAGCATTACCAAGTCTTGTTAGAAATGTGTCATACCTCAAGCAGCAAAAGTCTGCCCACTGTTTCCCCCAACTGAAGTTAATTCATCTCAACAGTCCTGTGTTGAAACAGCCATCGATTTTAGTAACGGTTGCTAAAATCATTTTCCTCTTACAAACAGAAATCTTCATCTCTTTTCTGTTTCAGAGTAAATAGTACATACCAGCACTATTTTAAAATAACAAACTCTTGATTGAAGAATAAAAACTACATTTAAACACCAAAAAACTCTTAGCCATCTCCGTGGAGATGTTGCCTGTGCAACGGCAAAGAGAATGACTGGGGTAGGCGGAGCCTAGGAGGGATCATGTGACCAGCTTTGCTGGGCTCTTTGCCATTTCCTGTTGGGGAAGAGAATATCCCACAAGTAAGGATGACGCCGTGGACCGGACACACCTATGTTGGAGAAATTATGTTTTCTCTTGTTAAGGGTATCCAGTCCACGGATCATCCATTACTTGTGGGATACCAATACCAAAGCTAAAGTACACGGACGATGGGAGGGACAAGGCAGGAACTTAAACGGAAGGAACCACTGCCTGTAGAACCTTTCTCCCAAAAACAGCCTCCGAAGAAGCAAAAGTATCAAATTTGTAAAATTTGGAAAAAGTATGAAGGGAAGACCAAGTTGCAGCCTTGCAAATCTGTTCAACAGAGGCCTCATTTTTAAAGGCCCAGGTGGAAGCCACAGCTCTAGTAGAATGAGCTGTAATCCTTTCAGGAGGCTGCTGTCCAGCAGTCTCATAGGCTAAACGGATTATACTCCGAAGCCAAAAAGAAAGAGAGGTTGCCGAGGCCTTCTGACCTCTCCTCTGTCCAGAGTAAACAACAAACAGGTTAGATGTTTGGCGAAAATCTTTAGTAGCCTGTAAGTAAAACTTCAAGGCACGGACTACGTCTAGATTATGCAAAAGACGTTCCTTCTTTGAAGAAGGATTAGGACATAATGATGGAACAACAATTTCTTGATTGATATTCTTGTTAGAAACCACCTTAGGTAAAAACCCAGGTTTTGTACGCAGAACAACTTTATCTGAATGAAAGATCAGATAAGGAGAATCACAATGTAAGGCAGATAACTCTGAGACGAGAGGAAATAGCCATCAGAAAAAGAACTTTCCATGAAAGAAGTTTGATATCAATAGAATGAAGGGGTTCAAACGGAACCCCTTGAAGAACTTTAAGAACCAAGTTTAAGCTCCATGGAGGAGCAACAGGTTTAAACACAGGCTTAATTCTAACTAAAGCCTGACAAAATGCCTGAACGTCTGGAACTTCTGCCAGACGCTTGTGTAAAAGAATAGACAGAGCAGAAATCTGTCCCTTTAAAGAACTAGCTGATAATCCTTTGTCCAAACCCTCTTGGAGGAAGGACAATATCCTAGGAATCCTAACCCTACTCCATGAGTAATTCTTGGATTCACACCAATGAAGATATTTACGCCATATCTTGTGGTAAATTTTCCTGGTGACAGGCTTTCGTGCCTGTATTAAGGTATCAATTACTGACTCGGAGAAGCCACGCTTTGATAGGATCAAGCGTTCAATCTCCATGCAGTCAGTCTCAGAGAAAGTAGATTCGGATGATTGTAAGGACCTTGTATTAGAAGGTCTTGTCTCAGAGGCAGAGTCCATGGTGGAAAGGATGACATGTCCACTAGGTCTGCATACCAGGTCCTGCGTGGCCACGCAGGCGCTATCAATATCACCGATGCTCTTTCCTGTTTGATTTTGGCAATCAGACGAGGGAGCAGAGGAAATTATGGAAACACATAAGCCAGGTTGAAGAACCAAGGCGCTGCTAGAGCATCTATCAGTGCCGCTTCTGGGTCCCTGGACCTGGATCCGTAACAAGGAAGCTTGGCGTTCTGGCGAGATGCCATGAAATCCAATTCTGGTTTGCCCCAACGGAGAACCAATTGAGCAAACACCTCCGGATGGAGTTCCCATTCCCCCGGATGAAAAGTCTGATGACTTAGAAAATCCGCCTCCCAGTTCTCTACACCTAGGATATGGATCGCTGACAGGTGGCAAGAGTGAGTCTCTGCCCAGCAAATTATCTTGGAGACTTCTGACATCGCTAGGGAACTCCCGGTTCCCCCTTGATGGTTGATGTAAGCCACAGTCGTGATGTTGTCCGACTGAAATCTGATGAACCTCAGTGTTGCTAGCTGAGGCCAAGCCAGAAGAGCATTGAATATTGCTCTTAACTCCAGAATATTTATTGGGAGGAGTTTCTCCTCCTGAGTCCATGAACCCTGAGCCTTCAGGGAGTTCCAGACTGCACCCCAACCTAGAAGGCTGGCATCTGTTGTTACAATTGTCCAATCTGGTCTGCGAAAGGTCATACCCTTGGACAGATGGGCCCGAGATAACCACCAGAGAAGAGAATCTCTGGTTTCCTGATCCAGATTTAGTAGAGGGGACAAATCTGTGTAATCCCCATTCCACTGACTGAGCATGCATAATTGCAGCGGTCTGAGATGCAGGCGCGCAAATGGCACTATGTCCATCGCCGCTACCATTAAGCCGATTACTTCCATGCACTGAGCCACCGTGGGGCGCGGAATGGAGTGAAGAACACGGCAAGCATTTAGAAGTTTTGATAACCTGGACTCCGTCAGGTAAATTTTCATTTCTACAGAATTTATTAGAGTCCCTAGGAAGGAAACCCTTGTGAGAGGAGATAGAGAACTCTTTTCTTCGTTCACTTTCCACCCATGCGACCTCAGGAATGCCAGAACTATCTCTGTATGAGATTTGGCAATCTGAAAGCTTGACGCCTGTATCAGGATATCGTCCAGGTAAGGAGCCACCGCTATGCTTCGCGGTCTTAGGACCGCCAGAAGTGAGCCCAGAACCTTTGTAAATATTCTTGGTGCTGTAGCCAACCCGAATGGAAGAGCTACAAATTGGTAATGCCTGTCTAGCAAACCTCAGGAACTGATGATGATTCTTGTGAATCGGAATGTGAAGGTAGGCATCCTTTAAGTCCACTGTGGTCATGTACTGACCCTCTTGGATCATGGGTAAAATGGTTCGAATAGTTTCCATCTTGAATGACGGAACTCTGAGGAATTTGTTTAGGATATTTAAATCCAAAATTGGTCCCTCTTTTTTGGGAACCACAAACAGATTTGAATAAAACCCCTGTCCTTGTTCCGTCCGCGGAACTGGATGGATCACTCCCATTACAAGGAGATCTTGAACGCAGCTTAGGAATGCCTCTTCCTTTATCTGGTTTGCAGATAATCTTGAAAGGTGAAATCTCCCTTGTGGAGGAGAAGCTTTGAAGTCCAGAAGATATCCCTGAGATATGATCTCCAACGCCCAGGGATCCTGAACATCTCTTGCCCACGCCTGGGCGAAGAGAGAGAGTCTGCCCCCTACTAGATCTGTTGTCGGATAGGGGGCCGCTCCTTCATGCTGTCTTAGAGGCAGCAGCAGGCTTTCTGGCCTGCTTGCCCTTGTTCCAGGACTGGTTAGGTTTCCAGGCCTGCTTGGATTGAGCAAAAGTTCCCTCTTGTTTTGAAGCAGAGGAAGTTGATGCTGCACCTGCCTTGAAATTTCAAAAGGCACGAAAATTAGACTGTTTGGCCTTTGATTTGGCCCTGTCCTGAGGAAGGGTATGACCCTTACCTCCAGTAATGTCAGCAATAATTTCTCTCAAACCAGGCCCGAATAAGGTCTGCCCCTTGAAAGGAATGTTGAGTAATTTAGACTTTGAAGTCACATCAGCTGACCAGGATTTGAGCCATAGCGCCCTACGCGCCTGGATGGCGAATCCGGAATTCTTAGCCGTTAGTTTAGTCAAATGAACAATGGCATCAGAAACAAATGAGTTAGCTAGCTTAAGAGTTCTAAGCTTGTCAACAATTTCAGTCAATGGAGCTGTATGGATGGCCTCTTCCAGTGCCTCAAACCAGAATGCCGCCGCAGCAGTAACAGGCGCAATGCATGCAAGGGGCTGTAAAATAAAACCTTGTTGAATAAACATTTTCTTAAGATAACCCTCTAATTTTTTATCCATTGGATCTGAAAAAGCACAACTGTCCTCAACCGGGATAGTGGTACGCTTTGCTAAAGTAGAAACTGCTCCCTCCACCTTAGGGACAGTCTGCCATAAGTCCCGTGTAGGGGCATCTATTGGAAACATTTTTCTAAATATAGGAGGTGGGGAAAAGGGCACACCGGGCCTATCCCACTCCTTACTAATAATTTCTGTAAGCCTTTTAGGTATTGGAAAAAACATAATTTATGCTTACCTGATAAATTTATTTCTCTTGTAGTGTGTTCAGTCCACGGGTCATCCATTACTTATGGGATATATTCTCCTCCCCAACAGGAAGTTGCAAGAGGATCACCCAAGCAGAGCTGCTATATAGCTCCTCCCCTCACATGTCATATCCAGTCATTCGACCGAAACAAGACGAGAAAGGAGAAACTATAGGGTGCAGTGGTGACTGGAGTTATAATTTAAAATTTAGAACCTGCCTCAAATAGACACGGCGGGCCGTGGACTGAACACACTACAAGAGAAATACATTTATCAGGTAAGCATAAATTATGTTTTCTCTTGTTAAGTGTGTTCAGTCCACGGGTCATCCATTACTTATGGGATACCAATACCAAAGCTAAAGTACACGGATGATGGGAGGGACATGGCAGGAACATTAAACAGAAGGAACCACTGCCTGTAGAACCTTTCTCCCAAAAACAGCCTCCGAAGAAGCAAAAGTGTCAAATTTGTAAAATTTGGAAAAGGTATGAAGTGAAGACCAAGTTGCAGCCTTGCAAATCTGTTCAACAGAGGCCTCATTCTTAAAGGCCCAGGTGGAAGCCACAGCTCTAGTGGAATGAGCTGTAATTCTTTCAGGAGGCTGCTGTCCAGCAGTCTCATAGGCTAAGCGTATTATGCTACGAAGCCAAAAAGAGAGAGAGGTAGCCGAAGCCTTTTGACCTCTCCTCTGTCCAGAGTAAACGACAAACAGAGAAGAAGTTTGTCGAAAATCTTTAGTTGCCTGTAAGTAGAACTTCAGAGCACGGACCACATCTAGATTATGCAAAAGACGCTCCTTCTTTGAAGAAGGATTAGGACTTAAGGATGGAACAACAATCTCTTGATTGATATTCTTGTTAGAAACAACCTTAGGTAAAAACCCAGGTTAAGTACGCAGAACTACCTTGTCTGAATGAAAGATCAGATAAGGAGAATCACAATGTAAGGCAGATAACTCAGAGACTCTACGAGCCGAGGAAATAGCCATCAAAAACAGAACTTTCCAAGATAAAAGCTTAATATCAATGGAATGAAGGGGTTCAAACGGAACACCCTGGAGAACTTTAAGAACCAAGTTTAAGCTCCACGGAGGAGCAACAGCTTGAAACACAGGCTTAATCCTAGCCAAAGCCTGACAAAAAGCCTGGACGTCTGGATTCTCTGCCAGACGCTTGTGTAAAAGAATAGACAGAGCAGAAATCTGTCCCTTTAGTGAACTAGCGGATAAGCCCTTTTCTAAACCCTCTTGTAGAAAAGACAATATCCTAGGAATCCTAACCTTACTCCATGAGTAACTCTTGGATTCACACCAATATAAATATTTACGCCATATCTTGTGGTAAATTTTTCTGGTAACAGGTTTCCGAGCCTGTATTAATGTATCAATAACCGAATCCGAAAACCCACGCTTTGATAGAATCAAGCGTTCAATTTCCAAGCAGTCAGCCTCAGAGAAATTAGGTTTGGATGGTTGAAAGGACCCTGAATTAGTAGGTCCTGCCTCAGGGGTAGAGACCATGGTGGACAGGACGACATGTCCACTAGGTCTGCATACCAGGTCCTGCGTGGCCACGCAGGCGCTATCAGATTCACAGATGCTCTCTCCTGTTTGATCCTGGCAATCAGTCGAGGAAGCAACAGAAAAAGTGGAAACACATAAGCTATGTTGAAAACCCAAGGGGCTGCTAGTGCATCTACCAGCACCGCTCCCAGGTCCCTGGACCTGGATCCGTAACAAGGAAGCTTGGTGTTCTGGCGAGATGCCATGAGATCCAGATCCGGTTTGCCCCAACGAAGAATTAGTTGGGCAAATACCTCCGGGTGAAGTTCCCACTCCCCCGGATGAAAAGTCTGGCGACTTAAAAAATCCGCCTCCCAGTTCTCCACGCCTGGGATGTAGATCGCTGACAGGTGGCAAGAGTGAGACTCTGCCCAGCGAATTATCTTCGAGACTTCCAACATCGCTAGGAAACTCCTGGTTCCGCCTTGATGATTGATGTAAGCCACAGTCGTGATGTTGTCCGACTGAAATCTGATGGACCTCAGTGTTGCCAACTGAGGCCAAGCTAGAAGAGCATTGAATATTGCCCTTAATTCTAGAATGTTTATTGGGAGGAGATTCTCCTCCTGAGTCCACGATCCCTGAGCCTTCAGGGAGTTCCAGACTGCTCCCCAGCCTAGTAAGCTGGCATCTGTTGTTACAATCGTCCAATCTGGTCTGCGAAAGGACATTCCTTTGGACAGATGAACCCGTGATAACCACCAGAGAAGAGAATCTCTGGTCTCCTGGTCCAGATTTAGCAAAGGGGACAGATCTGAGTAATCCCCGTTCCATTGACTTAGCATGCATAGTTGCAGCGGTCTGAGATGTAGGCGCGCAAATGGCACTATGTCCATCGCCGCGACCATTAAGCCGATCACTTCCATGCACTGAGCTACTGATGGGCTTGGAATGGAGTGAAGGACACGGCAAGCATTGAGAAGTTTTGATAGCCTGGACTCCGTCAGGTAAATATTCATCTCTACAGAATCTATAAGAGTCCCTAGAAAAGGGACCCTTGTGAGTGGTAACAGAGAACTCTTTTCCACGTTCACTTTCCACCCATGCGACCTCAGAAATGCTAGAACTATCTCTGTATGAGACTTTGCATTTTGAAAACTTGACGCTTGTATCAGAATGTAGTCTAGGTACGGAGCCACCGCTATGCCTCGTGGTCTTAGTACCGCCAGAAGAGAGCCCAGAACCTTTGTAAAAATTCTCTGGGCCGTAGCCAACCCGAAGGGAAGCGCCACAAACTGGTATTGCATGTCTAGAAAGGCAAACCTTAGGTACCGATAATGATCTTTGTGAATCGGTATGTGAAGGTAGGCATCCTTTAAATCCACTGTGGTCATATATTGACCCTCTTGGATCATGGGTAGGATGGACCGAATGGTTTCCATCTTGAACGATGGAACCCTTAGGAATTTGTTTAAGATTTTTAAATCCAAGATTGGTCTGAAGGTTCCCTCTTTCTTGGGAACCACAAACAGATTTGAATAAAACCCTTGCCCCTGTTCCGTCCGCGGAACTGGGTGGATCACTCCCATCACTAAGAGGTCTTGTACACATTGTAGAAATGCCTCTCTTTCTTTACTAGGTTTGTTGATAACCTTGACAGATGAAACCTCCCTTGTGGAGGAGAAGTCTTGAAATCCAGAAGGTATCCCTGAGATATAATCTCCAGCGTCCAGGGATCCTGTACATCTCTTGCCCAAGCCTGGGCGAAGAGAGAGAGTCTGCCCCCCACTAGATCCGTCTCCGGAAAGGGGGCCCTGACTTCATGCTGTCTTAGGGGCGGAAGTAGGCTTTCTGGCCTGCTTGCCCTTGTTCCATGACTGGTTGCTTTTCCAACCCTGTCTGTAACGAGCAGTAGTTCCTTCCTGTTTTGGAGCGGAAGAAGTTGATGCTGCTCCTGCCTTGAAATTACGAAAGGCACGAAAATTAGACTGTTTGGCCTTCGATTTGGCCCTGTCCTGAGGAAGGGTGTGGCCCTTACCTCCAGTAATGTTAGCAATAATTTCCTTCAAGCCGGGCCCGAATAAGGTCTGCCCTTTGAAAGGAATGCTTAGTAATTTAGACTTAGAAGTTACATCTGCTGACCAGGATTTAAGCCAAAGCGCTCTGCGCGCCTGTATGGCGAATCCGGAATTTTTAGCCGTAAGTTTGGTTAAATGCATTACGGCATCCGAAACAATCGCATTAGCCAGCTTAAGGGTTCTAATCTTGCTCAGAGACTCATCCAATGGTGCTGTGCGAATCGCCTCTTCCAGAGACTCAAACCAGAATGCCGCTGCAGCAGTGACAGGCGCAATGCATGCAAGAGGCTGTAATATAAAACCTTGTTGAATAAACATTTTCTTAAGATAACCCTCTAATTTTTTATCCATTGGATCTGAGAAAGCACAGCTATCCTCCACCGGGATAGTGGTACGCTTGGCTAAAGTAGAAACTGCTCCCTCCACCTTAGGGACCGTCTGCCATAAGTCTCGTGTGGTGGCGTCTATAGGGAACATTTTTCTAAATATCGGAGGAGGGGAAAAAGGCACACCGGGTCTATCCCACTCCTTACTAATAATCTCTGTAAGCCTCTTTGGTATAGGAAAAACGTCAGTACACGCCGGCACCGCGTAGTATTTATCCAGCTTACATAATTTCTCTGGGATTGCCACCGTGTCACAATCATTCAGAGCCGCTAACACCTCCCCTAGCAACACGCGGAGGTTCTCAAGCTTAAATTTAAAATTTGAAATTTCTGAATCCGGTCTCCCCGAATCAGAACCGTCACCCACAGAATGAAGCTCTCCATCCTCATGTTCTGCAAATTGTGACGCAGTATCAGACATGGCTCTCGTGTCATCGGCGCGCTCTGTCCTTAACCCAGAACTGTCGCGCTTGCCTCTTAACTCTGGCATATTGTATAACACTTCTTTCATAACATTAGCCATATCATGTAAAGTGATTTGTAAGGGCCTTGATGTACTTGGCGCCTCAATCTCACGCACCTCCCGAGCGGGAGACGAAGGTACTGACACGTGAGGAGAGTTAGACGGCATAACTGCCCCCTCGTTGTCTGGTGATAATGTTTTAAGCGGTACAGATTGATTTTTCAAAGTAACATCAATACAATTGGTACGCATATTTCTATTGGGCTCCACAACGGCTTTTAAACATAATGAACAAGCAGATTCCTCTGTATCAGACATGTTTAAACAGACTAGCAATGAAGCTAGCAAGCTTGGAAATTACTTTCAATAAGTTTGCAAGCAATATAAAAAACTCTGCAGCGCTTTTAAAAACACAGTTGAGTAACTAAAGAATAATTCAGTTATAGTCAACAATTCTTTAAATGTATTAATTAGCAGAGGATTGCACCCATTAGTAACCGGATGATTAACCCCTCAGTACCCAAAAAAACGGATATCAAATTAATATAAAACGTTTTTATCACAGTCAAACACACTGTCACAGGTCTGCTGTGACTGATTACCTCCCTCAAAAAACGAATTTTGAAGACCCCTGAGCTCTCTAGAGACGTCCTGGATCAAGGAGGAAGAAGCAGGAAGACTGTGCTAGAATTTTAACTGCGCAACAAGGCGCTAAAAAGAGGCCCCTCCCGCTCATTTACAACAGTGGGAGACCTGATATAACGGTTTCTAGTCAGAAATATACGTTAGCCATGTGGAAAAAAAATCATGCCCAAAGGATTTATCACCAAAGTACCTCACAAAACGAATAACATTCCAGTAAACGTTTTGAAAATAAACTTCTTTAAATGTCATGCAAAGTTATTACTAAGCCTGCAACCAGTCGCTACCACTGCAGATAAGGCTTAAGCATTATTTCAGTATTAACAGTATTTTCACAGTCAAATTCTAGTCCCTAGAAAATAAACTACTGTGCATACATTTATCAGCCTGATACCAGTCACTACTACTGCATTTAAGGCTGTACTTACATCATACGGGTAACAGCAGTATTTTCTTAGTCAATTCCATTCCCAGAAAATATTGTACTGCACATACCTCATTTGCGGTGGACCCCGCATGCTATTCCCATGTTCTGAAGTTACCCCACTCCTCAGAATGTCGAGAACAGCCAGTGGATCTTAGTTACGCCTGCTAAGATCATAGAAAACGCAGGCAGTTTCTTCTTCCAAATACTGCCTGAGATAGAAAAAACAGCAGACTCCGGTGCCATTTAAAATAACAAACTTTTGATTGAAGAATAATTAAGTAAAAACTCCAACTCCTCCCGCGACCTCCTTCTTTGTTGAGGGTTGCAAGAGAATGACTGGATATGACATGTGAGGGGAGGAGCTATATAGCAGCTCTGCTTGGGTGATCCTCTTGCAACTTCCTGTTGGGGAGGAGAATATATCCCATAAGTAATGGATGACCCGTGGACTGAACACACTTAACAAGAGAAACATCAGTACTCACCGGCACTGCATAGTATTTATCCAGCCTACACAATTTCTCTGGCACTGCAATTGTGTCACAGTCATTCAGAGCAGCTAATACCTCCCCAAGCAATACACAGAGGTTCTAAAGCTTAAATTTAAAATTAGAAATCTCTGAATCAGGTCTCCCCGATTCAGAGACGTCACCCACAGACTGAAGCTCTCCGTCCTCAGGTTCTGCATATTGTGACGCAGTATCAGACATGGCTCTTACAGCATCTACGAGCTCTGTATCTCGTCTAACCCCAGAGCTATCGCGCTTGCCTCTCAATTCAGGCAATCTGGATAATACCTCTGACAGGGTATTATTCATGATTGCAGCCATGTCCTGCAAAGTAATCGCTATGGTCGTCCCTGATGTACTTGGCGCCATATTAGCGTGCGTCCCTTGAGCGGGAAGCGAAGGGTCCGACACGTGGGGAGAGTTAGTCGGCATAACTTCCCCCTCGACAGACCCCTCTGGTGACAATTCTTTTATAGATAAAGACTGATCTTTACTGTTTAAGGTGAAATCAATACATTTAGTACACATTCTCCTATGGGGCTCCACCATGGCTTTTAAACATAATGAACAAGTATCTGTTTCAGACATGTTTGTACAGACTAGCAATGAGACTAGCAAGCTTGGAAAACACTTTAAAGCAAGTTAACAAGCAATATAAAAAACGTTACTGTGCCTTTAAGAGAAACAAATTTTGACAAAATTTGAAATAACAGTAAAAAACATAATTTATGCTTACCTGATAAATTCCTTTCTCCTGTAGTGTAGTCAGTCCACGGGTCATCATTACTTATGGGATATTAACTCCTCCCCAACAGGAAGTGCAAGAGGATCACCCAAGCAGAGCTGCTATATAGCTCCTCCCCTCTACGTCACACCCAGTCATTCGACCGAGAACCAAACGAGAAAGGAGAAACCATAGGGTGCAGTGGTGACTGGAGTATAATTTAAAATTTAGACCTGCCATAAAAAACAGGGCGGGCCGTGGACTGACTACACTACAGGAGAAAGGAATTTATCAGGTAAGCATAAATTATGTTTTCTCCTGTTAAGTGTAGTCAGTCCACGGGTCATCATTACTTATGGGATACCAATACCAAAGCTAAAGTACACGGATGACGGGAGGGACAGGCAGGATCTTTATACGGAAGGAACCACTGCCTGAAGAACCTTTCTCCCAAAAACAGCCTCCGAAGAAGCAAAAGTGTCAAATTTGGAAAATTTGGAAAAAGTATGAAGAGAAGACCAAGTTGCAGCCTTGCAAATCTGTTCAACAGAGGCCTCATTCTTAAAGGCCCAAGTGGAAGCCACAGCTCTAGTAGAATGAGCTGTAATTCTTTCGGGAGGCTGCTGTCCAGCAGTCTCATAGGCTAAACGTATTATGCTACGAAGCCAGAAAGAGAGAGAGGTAGCAGAAGCTTTTTGACCTCTCCTCTGTCCAGAATAAACGACAAACAGGGAAGAAGTTTGACGAAAATCTTTAGTTGCCTGTAAATAAAATTTCAGGGCACGGACTACGTCCAGATTGTGTAGAAGCCGTTCCTTCTTTGAAGAAGGGTTAGGGCACAATGATGGAACAACAATCTCTTGATTGATATTCTTGTTAGTAACTACCTTAGGTAAGAACCCAGGTTTAGTACGCAGAACTACCTTATCTGAATGAAAAATCAGATAAGGAGAATCACAATGTAAAGCTGATAACTCAGAGACTCTACGAGCCGAGGAAATAGCCATTAAAAACAGAACTTTCCAAGATAACAACTTGATATCAATGGAATGAAGGGGTTCAAACGGAACACCCTGTAAAACGTTAAGAACTAAGTTTAAGCTCCACGGTGGAGCTACAGTTTTAAACACAGGCTTAATCCTAGCCAAAGCCTGACAAAAAGCCTGAACGTCTGGAACTTCTGACAGACGTTTGTGTAAAAGGATGGACAGAGCTGAGATCTGTCCCTTTAAAGATCTTGCAGATAAACCCTTTTCTAAACCCTCTTGTAGAAAAGACAATATCCTAAGAATCCTAACCTTACTCCATGAGTAACTCTTGGATTCACACCAGTGTAAGTATTTACGCCAAATCTTATGGTAAATCTTCCTGGTAACAGGTTTCCTAGCCTGTATTAAAGTATCGATTACTGACTCCGAAAATCCACGCTTTGATAAAATCAAGCGTTCAATTTCCATGCAATCAGCTTCAGAGAAATTAGATTTTGATGTTTGAAAGGACCCTGAATTAGAAGGTCCTGTCTCAGAGGCAGAGACCAAGGTGGACAGGATGACATGTCCACTAGATCTGCATACCAGGTCCTGCGTGGCCACACAGGCGCTATTAGAATCACCGATGCTTTCTCCTGTTTGATCCTGGCAATCAAACGAGGAAGCATCGGGAAGGGTGGAAACACATAAGCCATCCCGAAGGTCCAAGGTGCTGTCAAAGCATCTACCAGGACCGCTCCCGGGTCCCTGGACCTGGACCCGTAGCAAGGAAGCTTGGCGTTCTGGCGAGACGCCATGAGATCCATATCTGGTTTGCCCCAACGTCGAAGTATTTGGGCAAAGACCTCCGGATGAAGTTCCCACTCCCCCGGATGAAAAGTCTGACGACTTAGGAAATCCGCCTCCCAGTTCTCCACTCCTGGAATGTGGATCGCTGACAGGTGGCAAGAGTGAGACTCTGCCCAGCGAATTATCTTTGATACTTCCATCATCGCTAGGGAACTTCTTGTCCCTCCTTGATGGTTGATGTAAGCTACAGTCGTGATGTTGCCCGACTGAAACCTGATGAACCTCCGAGTTGTTAACTGAGGCCAAGCCAGAAGGGCATTGAGAACTGCTCTCAATTCCAGAATGTTTATTGGAAGGAGACTCTCCTCCTGAATCCATGATCCCTGAGCCTTCAGGGAATTCCAGACAGCGCCCCAACCTAGTAGGCTGGCGTCTGTTGTTACAATTGTCCAGTCTGGCCTGCTGAAGGGCATCCCCCTGGACAGATGTGGCCGAGAAAGCCACCATAGAAGAGAATTTCTGGTCTCTTGATCCAGATTCAGAGTAGGGGACAAATCTGAGTAATCCCCATTCCACTGACTTAGCATGCACAATTGCAGCGGTCTGAGATGCAGGCGTGCAAAGGGTACTATGTCCATTGCCGCTACCATTAAGCCGATTACCTCCATGCATTGAGCCACTGACGGGTGTTGAATGGAATGAAGGACACGGCAAGCATTTTGAAGCTTTGTTAACCTGTCTTCTGTCAGGTAAATCTTCATTTCTACAGAATCTATAAGAGTCCCCAAGAAGGGAACTCTTGTGAGTGGTAAGAGAGAACTCTTCTCTTCGTTCACCTTCCACCCATGCGACCTTAGAAATGCCAGTACTAACTCTGTATGAGACTTGGCAGTTTGAAAGCTTGACGCTTGTATCAGAATGTCGTCTAGGTACGGAGCCACCGAAATTCCTCGCGGTCTTAGTACCGCCAGAAGAGAGCCCAGAACCTTTGTGAAGATTCTTGGAGCCGTAGCCAACCCGAATGGAAGAGCTACAAACTGGTAATGCCTGTCTAGGAAGGCAAACCTTAGATACCGGTAATGATCTTTGTGAATCGGTATGTGAAGGTAGGCATCCTTTAAATCCACTGTGGTCATGTACTGACCCTTTTGGATCATGGGTAAGATTGTCCGAATAGTTTCCATTTTGAACGATGGAACTCTTAGGAATTTGTTTAGGATCTTTAAATCCAAGATTGGTCTGAAGGTTCCTTCTTTCTTGGGAACCACAAACAGATTTGAGTAAAACCCTTGTCCGTGTTCCGACCGCGGAACCAGATGGATCACTCCCATTAGTAAAAGATCTTGTACACAGCGTAGAAACGCCTCTTTCTTTATCTGGTTTGTTGACAACCTTGAAAGATGAAATCTCCCTTTTGGGGGATCGGCTTTGAAGTCCAGAAGATATCCCTGAGATATGATCTCTAACTCCCAGGGATCCTGGACATCTCTTGCCCAAGCCTGGGCGAAGAGAGAAAGTCTGCCCCCCACTAGATCCGTTCCCGGATCGGGGGCCCTCACTTCATGCTGTCTTAGGGGCAGCAGCAGGTTTTCTGGCCTGCTTGCCCTTGTTCCAGGTCTGGTTAGGTTTCCAGCCTTGTCTGTAGCGAGCAACAGCTCCTTCCTGTTTTGGAGCAGAGGAAGTTGATGCTGCTCCTGCCTTGAAGTTATGAAAGGCACGAAAATTAGACTGTCTAGCCCTAGGTTTGGCTCTGTCTTGAGGCAGGGCATGGCCTTTACCTCCTGTAATATCAGCGATAATTTCTTTCAAACCGGGCCCGAATAAAGTCTGCCCCTTGAAAGGTATGTTAAGTAATTTAGATTTAGAAGTAACATCAGCTGACCAGGATTTTAGCCACAGTGCTCTGCGTGCCTGAATGGCGAATCCGGAATTCTTAGCCGTAAGTTTAGTTAAATGTACTACGGCATCAGAAATAAATGAATTAGCTAGTTTAAGGGTTTTAAGATTGTTTGAAATCTCATCTATTGGCGCTGAGTCAAGGGTCTCTTCCAGAGACTCGAACCAAAATGCGGCCGCAGCCGTGACAGGCGCAATACATGCAAGGGGTTGCAATATAAAACCTTGTTGAACAAACATTTTCTTAAGGTAACCCTCTAACTTTTTATCCATTGGATCTGAAAAGGCACAGCTATCCTCCACCGGGATAGTGGTACGCTTAGCCAGAGTAGAAACTGCTCCCTCCACCTTAGGGACCGTCTGCCATAAGTCCCGTGTGGTGGCGTCTTTTGGAAACATTTTTCTAAATATAGGAGGGGGGGAAAAGGGCACACCGGGCCTATCCCACTCCTTGGTAATAATCTCTGTAAGCCTCTTAGGTATAGGAAAGACGTCAGTACACGCCGGTACCGCATAGTATCTATCCAGCCTACATAATTTCTCTGGGATTGCAACCGTGTTACAATCATTCAGAGCCGCTAATACCTCCCCTAGCAGTACACGGAGGTTTTCTAGTTTAAACTTAAAATTTGAAATGTCTGAATCCAGTCTATTTGGATCAGATCCGTCACCCGCAGAATGAAGCTCTCCGTCCTCATGTTCTGCAAATTGTGACGCAGTATCTGACATGGCCCTAGTATTATCAGCGCACTCTGTTCTCACCCCAGAGTGATCTCGCTTACCCCTAAGTTCTGGCAATTTAGACAAAACTTCAGTCATAACATTAGCCATGTCCTGCAGAGTGATTTGTAATGGCCGCCCTGATGTACTTGGCGTTACAATATCACGCACCTCCCGAGCGGGAGATGCAGGTACTGACACGTGAGGCAAGTTAGTCGGCATAACTTCCCCCTCGTTGTCTGGTGAATGATGTTCAACATGTACAGATTGATTTTTATTTAAAGTAGCATCAATGCAATTAGTACATAAGTTTCTATTGGGCTCCACCTTGGCTTTTACACATATAGCACAGAGATATTCCTCTGAGTCAGACATGTTTAACAAACTAGCAATTAGACTAGCAAGCTTGGAAATACCTTTCAACTAAATTTACAAGTAATATGTAAAACGTACTGTGCCTTTAAGAAGCACAGAAAAAACTATGACAGTTGAATAACAATGAACCGGATTAGTTATAAAAACCAAATTTTTCCCGGTAAAAGCATAAAATTAGCAAAGGATTGCACTCATTAGCAATGGATGACTAACCCTTAATATCAGAAAAAACGTATAACATTTAAAATATAAGCGTTTTTATCACAGTCAAAGCACAATCTCACAGGTCTGCTGTGAGTGATTACCTCCCTCAAAATAAGTTTTGAAGACCCCTGAGCTCTGTAGAGACGTTCCGGATCATGCAGGGAGAGAAGACAGACTTGTGACTGAATTTCTGATGCGTAGCAAAAGCGCCAAAATAGGCCCCTCCCACTCACACACACAACAGTGAGGGAAGCTCAGTGAAACTGTTTTTAATTTAAAATAAACGACAGCCATGTGGAAAATAACGCCCAAACAATTTTTCACCAAGTACCTCAGATAATTAAACGATTTAACATGCCAGCAAACGTTTAAAATCTAATTATATGAAATGTCATTAAAAAGCCTGCTGCTAGTCGTTCACACTGCAAGTTAGGCTAAAAGTTATATGCATACAGTATTGTCCCAGTGAAGTGCCATTCCCCAGAATACTGAAGTGTAAACATATATACATATCAGCCTGATACCAGTTGCTACTACTGCATTTAAGGCTGAACTTACATTATATCGGTATTGGCAGTATTTTCTCAGTCAATTCCATTCCTTAGAAAATAATATACTGCAACATACCTCTTTGCAGGTGAACCTGCCCGCTGTCCCCTGATCTGAAGTTTACCTCACTCCTCAGAATGGCCGAGAACAGCAAAATGAATCTTAGTTACGTCCGCTAAGATCATACAAAACTCAGGTAGATTCTTCTTCAAATTCTGCCTGAGGAGAAACAACACACTCAGGTGCTGTTTAAAATAACAAACTTTTGATTGAAGATATAAAAACTAAGTATAATCACCACAGTCCTCTCACACATCCTATCTATTAGTTGGGTGCAAGAGAATGACTGGGTGTGACGTAGAGGGGAGGAGCTATATAGCAGCTCTGCTTGGGTGATCCTCTTGCACTTCCTGTTGGGGAGGAGTTAATATCCCATAAGTAATGATGACCCGTGGACTGACTACACTTAACAGGAGAAAAAGGCAGTTACACTAACAAAATTTTTACAGTGTATGTAACAAGTCAGCAGAGCATTGCACCCACTTGCAAATGGATGATTAACCCCTTAATAACAAAAACAGAATAATAAATGACAAAAACGTTTTTTAAACACAGTCACAACAACTGCCAGTCTACTGTGATTGTTACCCTCCTCAAACACGACTTTGAAGCCTTTTGAGCCCTTCAGAGATGTCCTGTATCATGCAGAGGGAAGCTGAATGTCTCTGTCAGTATTTTTATCTGCACAGAAAAGCACTAAAATAGGCCCTTCCCACTCATATTGCAACAGTGGAAAGCTTCAGGAAACTGTTTCTAGGCAAAAATCAAGCCAGCGATGTGGAAAAAAACTAGGCCCCAATAAGTTTTGTCACCAAACATATATAAAAACGATTAACATGCCAGCAATAAGTTTTGTCACCAAACATATATAAAAAGCGATTAACATACACTTTTATAAGAGTATGTATCTCTGTTAATAAGCCTGATACCAGTCGCTATCACTGCATTTAAGGCTTAACTTACATTAATCCGGTATCAGCAGCATTTTTCTAGCAAATTCCATCCCTAGAAATATATTAACTGCACATACCTTATTGCAGGAAAACCTGCACGCCATTCCCCCTCTGAAGTTACCTCACTCCTCAGAATATGTGAGAACGGCAGTGGATCTTAGTTACTTCTGCTAAGATCATAGAAATCACAGGCAGATTCTTCTTCTAATGCTGCCTGAGACGAAACAGTACACTCCGGTACCATTTAAAAATAACAAACTTTTGATTGAAGTTAAAAAACTAACTAAAATACACCACTCTCCTCTTACTACGTCCATCTTTGTTGAGAGTTGCAAGAGAATGACTGGATATGGCAGTGAGGGGAGGAGCTATATAGCAGCTCTGCTGTGGGTGATCCTCTTGCAACTTCCTGTTGGGAAGGAGAATATCCCACAAGTAATGGATGATCCGTGGACTGGATACACTTAACAAGAGAAACAGCATTTAAACGTTTATTAGACTTAACGTCAAGAGGACTGGTTACCTCAATATCCAAAGTAATTAACACTTCTTTTAATAAAAAACGCATAAATAAGTAATGCGTAAATAAATAAGTAGATTTGTCAGTGTCAATATCTGAGGAAGGATCTTCTGTATCAGACAGTTCCTCATCAGAGGAGGATAAATTATTATGTTGTTGGTCATTTGAAATTTCATCAACTGAATGAGAAATTTTAAAAGACCTTTTACGTTTATTAGAAGGTGGAAATGCAGACAAAGCCTTCTGAATAGAATCAGTAACAAATTCTTTAAAATTCATAGGTATATCATGTACATTAGAAGTTGAAGGAACTGCAACTGGCAATGTACTATTACTGATAGAAACACTATCTGCATGTAAAAGTTTATCATGACAACTATTACAAATGACATTCGGAGAAATAATTTCCACAATCTTACAACAAATGCACTTAGCTTTGGTAGAACCGATGTCAGGCAGCAAAGTTCCAGCAGATAATTCTGAGGAAGGATCAGATTGAGACATCTTGCAAAATGTAAAAGAAAAAACAACATATAAAGCAAAATTATCAATTTCCTTATATGACAGTTTCAGGAATGGGAAAAAAATGCAAACAGCATAGCCCTCTGATAGAGAAAAAGGCAAGAGGCAAACAGCAATGGGGTATTAAAATAATGAAATAGTTTGGCGCCAAGTATGACGCATAACGTAACTGAAATTTTTTTTGGCGCCAACAATAACTGTAAATGACACACTCGCGTCACTAATGACGCAACCGTGTGTAAGGCTTCGGCGTCAACTACGACGCCGGAAATGACGAAGTTGCGTCACAGACGTATCATTCGCGCCAAAAAATTCTCGTGCCAAAATGACGCAGTAAAGTTTAGCATTTGGCGCACCCGCGGGCCTAATACCGGCCATAATTTGCAAGAAAAAAGTAGTCAATTTAGAAAAAAAAAAGACTAAACCCCAGGTAAGAAAAAAAATTCTTAAAATGTTTATTTTCCCCAAATATGAAACTGACAGTCTGCAGAAGGAAATACATGAACCTGACTCATGGCAAATATAAGTACAATACATATATTTAGAACTTTATATAAATGCATAAAGTGCCAAACCATAGCTGGGGTGTCTTAAGTAATAAAAAACATACTTACCAAAAAGACACCCATTCACATATAGCAGATAGCCAAAACCAGTACTGAAACAGTTATCAGGAGAGGTAATGGTAAATTGAGAGTATATCGTCGATCTGAAAAGGGAGGTAGGAGATGAATCTCTACGACCGATAACAGAGAACCTATGAAATAGACCCCCATTAGGGAAATCATCGTATTCAATAAGTGATACTCCCTCACGTCCCTCTGACATTCGCTGTACTCTGAGAGGAATCGGGCTTCAACAATGCTGAGAAGCGCATATCAACGTAGAAATCTTAGCACAAACTTACTTCGCCACCTCCATAGGAGGCAAAGTTTGTAAAACTGAATTGTGAGTGTGGAGAGGGGTGTATTTATAGGCATTTTGAGGTTTGGGAAACTTTGCCCCTCCTGGTAGGATTGTATATCCCATACGTCACTAGCTCATGGACTCTTGCCAATTACATGAAAGAAATAAGTACAATAAATATATTTAGAACTTTATATTAATGCATAAAGTGCCAAACCATAGCTGAGCTGTCTTAAATAATAAAAACATACTTACAGAAAGACACCCATCCACATATAGCAGATAGCCAAACCAGTACTGAAACCGTTATCAGTAGAGGTAATGGTATATGAGAGTATATCGTAGATCTGAACAGGGAGGTAGGAGATGAATCTCTACGACCGATAACAGAGAACCTATGAAATAGATCTCCCGTGAGGAAAAGCATTGCATTCAATAGGTGATACTCCCTTCATATCCCTCTGACATTCACTGTACTCTGAGAGGAATCGGGCTTCAAAATGCTGAGAAGCGCATGTCAACATAGAAATCTTAGCACAAACTTACTTCCCCACCTCCATAGGAGGCAAAGTTTGTAAAACTGAATTGTGGGTGTGGTGAGGGGTGTATTTATAGGCATTTGAGGTTTGGGAAACTTTGCCCCTCCTGGTAGGATTGTATATCCCATACGTCACTAGCTCATGGACTCTTGCCAATTAAATGAAAGAAAGAGCTGATTACTTTGGGGCAATGCCCCGGAAAAGGCCCTTTTAAGGGCTATTGGTAGTTTAGGGTTTTTTTTTTATTTTGGGGGGGCTTTTTATGTTGATAGGGCTATTAAATTAGATGTAATTAATTTAAATATCTGTAATTTGTTTATTATTTTCTGTAATTTATTGTTTTTTTTTGGACTTTAGCTAATTTAATTTAAGTAATTGTATTTAATTTAGTTAATTTATTTAATTATAGTGTAGTGTTAGGTGTTAGTGTAACTTAGGTTAGGTTGTTGTTTGAAATTGTATTCTCTATCTGAATCATGAAAGGGTTTAATGAAAGGGTTTAATGTCCCTTTAAGAGCCGTAGAATTATTGTAAAGAAAATTAGCAAATCTAGGCACGTATCCCCACTTGCTTATCCTCAGAAATACTTTGTATACATTGTTACCAATGCAGCAGGGAACTTTGGGTAATATATGCAAATTAGATATATAATAGCTCACACTTATTGCCTACATTTGCTAATTTTCTATACAATAATTATATGGCTCTTACTTTTATGAAGAAAAAAAAAAGGATTTTAATCTTATGCTTTTATCTCCACTATAACTCAAATGAATAATAAACTAGACAGCCTACTTGATTTTTTGTATTGTTTAAAAAGACAGATAGTATATCTACTACCCATTACCCAGCTTTCCATAACCAACATTGTTATATTAGCCCCTTAATGACCGGACCATTTTTCAATTTTCTTACCCTTAATGACAATGGCTATTTTTACATTTCTGCAGTGTTTGTGTTTAGATGTAATTTTCCTCTTACTCATTTACTGTACCCACACATATTATATACCGTTTTTCTCGCCATTAAATGGACTTTCTAAAGATACCATTATTTTCATCATATCTAATAATTTACTATAAAAAAAATGTAAAATATGAGGAAAAAATTTAAAAGAAAAACACTTTTTCTAACTTTGACCCCCAAAATCTGTTACACATGTATAACCACCAAAATACACCCATTCTAAATAGTTTCTAAATTTTGTCCTGAGTTTAGAAATACCCAATGTTTACATGTTCTTTGCTTTTTTTGCAAGTTATAGGGCCATAAATACAAGTAGCACTTTGCTATTTCCAAACCACTTTTTTTCAAAATTAGCGCTAGTTACATTGGAACACTGATATCTTTCAGAAATCCCTGAATATCCCTTGACATGTATATATTTATATTTAGAAGACATCCCAAAGTATTGATCTAGGCCCATTTTGGTATATTTCATGCAACCATTTCATCGCCAAATACGATCAAATAAAAAAAAAAAAAACTTAAATTTTTCACAATTTTAGGTTTCTCACTGAAATTATTTACAAACAGCTTGTGCAATTATGGCACAAATGGTTGTAAATGCTTCTCTGGGATCCCCTTTGTTCAGAAATAGCAGACATATATGGCTTTGGCGTTGCTTTTTGGTAATAATAAGGCCGTTAAATACTGCTGCGCACCACACTTGTAATATGCCCAGCAGTTAAGGGGTTAATTAGGTAGCTTGTAGGGTTAATTTTTAGCTTTAACGTAGAGATCAGCCTCCCACCTGACACATCCCACCCCCTGATCCCCCCCTGACCCCCCTCAAACAGCTCTCTTCCCTCCCCCACCTCACAATTGTCACCGCCATCTTAAGTACTGGCAGAAAGTCTGCCAGTACTGAAATAAAAATAATTTATTATTATTTTTTTCATACAGTCTGCAGTGATGGATCCCCCCTTACCCCACAACCTCCCTGATCCCCCCCAATACATCTCTCTAAACCTCCCCCTCTACCTATTTGCCGCCATCTTGGGTATTGGCAGCTGTCTGCCAGTACCCAATTTGCCCCCCAAAATAGTTTTTTTGTTTACTTTTTTATATTAAATACTTGTTTTCTTTGTTCTTAACCTGGTAGCCGTCAGATTTCCATGAGACAATAGCCCTAAGGTACAAGGTCGACACCCCTCCCAAGCTTAGCCCCTGCGAACTGACGATAGCCATCATATATTGTCTGTATATAAGGATGTTGATGTTGTTTATGGTTATTTTTCTTTTTATTGCTTTGGGCTGTCCATTCTAATATCTCTGTTGGTGAGACTACTAAGACACAATGGATGTTTTCTATATTGTTGTTTTCTGGCTGTCTCTCCCCCTTGTTTTCCCTCCACTCCTCTCCTGTTTCTCTCCTCCCCTTTTTTTTCCCTACACTTTTCTACACTACTCTTCTTCCCTCCTCCCTCTTTCCCCCCCTTTTTTTTCCTACTCTTCTCCCATGAAATAGCAGCCTTGAGATCATAGAATTATGCAATCCCCAAGTTTCTCCTTTTGGGCTGACGGTCATCAATATGGGTTGTTATCCTTATTCATGTTGTTACTGTTTACTTTGTTGCTGTTCTAACTGATATTTATGTATATACCCCACAAAGTTCAGATGGCTATCGTCAGGAGTTGCACACATTTCAATCCCCACTTGTGACCAATATCCCTAATGTTAAGTACACCATTTACAGCTGTTCATAATCGCCTTTAATATATGCCCCCTCAATTGTGACGATCTCATGCCATTTATACTAACAGCTACCCCCACTTATACCTGATCAATCAGGAATTAGATTTGTTCTTAACCTGGTAGCCGTCAGATTTCCATGAGAAAATAGCCCTAAGGTACAAGGTCGACACCCCTCCCAAGCTTAGCCCTGCGAACTGACGATGGCCATCATATATTGTCTGTTTATAAGGATGTTGATGTTGTTTATGGTTATTTTTCTTTTTATTGCTTTGGGCTGTCCATTCTAATATCTCTGTCCAGGATAGCAGAAATTTGAGACCTGGAATACCTTGCCCCACAAGAGCACCTTGTATGCACACAACCTCCATCGAGGAGATACTATAGACAGAGAACCCTAAATACAGACTAACACACGAGTCTTTCACTCTCTCCCCCAATCTTCATTCTAGCAGAGCTGAGATTAGACTTCCCTTACCCCAATTTTTCTCTTAGCCGTATAGCAGAGATAACAATATGCGTCCATTACAGTAATATAATATAGGACTCTCGCTTACAGCGAGATAATTAAAATAAGGACGGTGGACGGGAGGGAGGGAGAGAGTTTTCTTTTTCTCTCTCCTTCCCTCTCTCTCTCTCTTCTTGTTCTTGCACGTTTTAAACTGACTGACTGGGGCTCGGCTATTTCTGCTGGCCTCTCCCCCCCCCACACATCTATAGTTGTGCTCTCCAACTGTTAGTTGCGAGATCACTCATTGTGATAGTGTTTATATACACATCGACATACGCTAGTAGCGTTTGAAATTCAAGACATCCTGTTCGTGGCCTGAAGTGCCCCCAACGCCCGCCTCCCTCCTTTCCCCACCCATATCCCCTCATCCCCACTTACCTGCACCAACCGCCTTCAAACCTATCCCCTTGCCCACAACTGAAGTCCTCACTTGTTACCCAGGAGGCATCCGCTCATAACATGGCTCCCGTTTTGGCTGCCACCCTGAACGTCCAGGGACTTAACACACCTACTAAAAGGAGTCTCCTGTATAACTACCTATTCACCCACAAAATACACTTAATGTTTCTGCAGGAGACCCACTGGGAAAGGGGCTCTAAACAGCCCAGGAGTTCCCCTTTGTACCCGATCTGTGAAACTGCCTCCTATACGAAAAAAAAGAGGAGTAGCCATAGCGATCCACCGTGATGTCAGTTGTAGGATAGACCATATTGAACGAGACCCTGAGGGTAGATTCCTTATCCTAGTTTGTGCCCTTAATGGAGCCCTCTATACGTTGGCATCCATCTATGCCCCGAATACGGGACAGATCCCCTTTCTCCGAAAATTCTTGAACAAGCTAGATCTAATCAAGAGAGGACATCTATTGGTGGGGGGCGATCTGAATCTGGTCTGGGACCCAGTGCTTGACAAGAAAAAAAACACAAACCACCCAACTGACCGTAACCTAATTTCACTGTCATTGGCCTTCCGTAGGCTAATGTATCAATTTGGACTGTTTGATGTCTGGAGATGCTTAGCTCCGACCGAACTAGACTACACACACCACTCGGTACCTCATAATTCATACTCCCGGTTGGATTATCTGCTCTGCGACTCATGGACACAAGACAAATTTGCCATGTCAAGGATCAAGCCCTGTCCGTGGTCAGACCACGATATGGTTAGCGCCCAACTCTTAACCTTACAGTCCCCTGATTGTAGGCCGGCCTGGAAACTTCCAGACCAGTGTCTCGCGGAAACAGAGATTCCACTCCTAAATGAAATCATCCTAGATTTCTTGGCACATAACGACACTGGGGATACGAGTCTCGAAATAGTTTGGGCCACCCTCAAAGCTTACCTGAGAGGTCATTTCATAAAGAAAAAGGCCCAATGGAAAGCGACTCATAAGATCCCCTTATCGAAACTGTACGCCGAACTGAGACTCCTGGAGATGGCCAACAAAAAAGCCCCAGACCCCGCTCTTGCCACCCAGGTGGGTGTAATAAGGTCTGAGATCAACAAACGAGAGCTGTTAAAAGTGCAAACCAACCTATTCAAATTAAAACAAATATACTATAGCAAAGGGAACAAAGCCGATAGGCTTCTGGCCCGCAAACTTCGTAATAGAGCGGTTGCCAGTAGGATCCCGACCATCAACTCTGTCCGCGGTATGGTCCACTCTCCTAGGGAGATTGGTCAAGCCTTCTCAGATTATTATGCTGCCCTATATGATCTAGACAGCGGCTCTAACGACCCACCGGTGAGCGGTGAGGAGTTGGAGCAATTCTTAACCAAGTTGCGTTTACCACAGCTGAGCGAGGAGTCTGCTGAAGACCTTGACAGACCATTCACCTTAGAGGAAGTGAAGGCGGCCATCCTGTCCCTTAAACCTCACAAGGCCCCTGGTCCGGATGGCTTCTCCACTCTCTTCTACAGAACCTTTGTCTCTCTCCTTTCTCCTCTTCTGCTCCGACTGTTTAACGATGTGGCTAAAGTAGGCAAGATGTTAAGGGAATTCTTGGAGGCCAATATTATGACCATCCCTAAAGAAGGGAAGGACCCCAAGGAATGCGGGAGCTATAGACCTATTTCCCTTATCAACGTGGACATTAAGATATACTCTAAAGTTCTTGCGACAAGACTAGGGAAACACCTCCCTTCTATAATCCACCTAGACCATGTCGGGTTTGTCCAAGGCAGACAGGGCACTGACAATACCCGCAGACTGCTGAACATCTTCGCTGAATCACATGATATGGGCTTGCCCCTTCTCACCCTGTCATTAGATGCCGAAAAGGCGTCCGACAGGGTGAGATGGGAATATATGTTTGAGACTATGAGAACATTTGGGATCCCGCTCTCATTTTGTAAGGCAGTTGAGGCCCTTTATACCCTTCCCACAGCAGTGGTCAAGGGGTTAGGTTTTTGCTCCCCTAGGATACATATACGAAATGGAACGAGGCAGGGATGCCCCCTGTCGCCGCTCCTCTTTGCGATGGTTATGGAGCCATTAGCGGAAGCCATTAGGCAGGACGCCCAAATTTCCGGGCCTGTTACTACATGATTCAGTACAAAAGGTGGCATTATTCGCTGATGACCTTACACTTTTCATTGTCGAGCCGACCCTATCGCTCCCACCGCTGATGGCTCTCATTGAAAGATTCGGTGTACTCTCTAATTACAAAATAAATGTAGCCAAGACGGAGGCGTTTCCGATCCATCTTGACCATCAAGAACAGAGAGCTTTGCGACAGCAATACTCCTTCAAATGGTCTAACAGAGGTATCCGACTCCTTGGGGTCTTCCTGTCTCATGACAAGGAGACGGTCCTCCAGGAGAACTACCACACCTTGTTGAAGACAGTTGACAAACACCTGAGAGCAAAGAAATATGATGAACTCTCCTGGATGGGTAGAATTGCAGCCCTAAAAATGATGCTGCTACCCAAGCTAACGTACATTATGCGATGTATTCCCCTCCCAGTCCCAGATAAGCTTCTGAAAAATTTTCAGACCCTTTTCAATAGATATGTCTGGAACAACAAGAAACCTAGAGTCGCGGCCTCAATCTTACAGTCCCCCCTGGATCAGGGAGGGCTGGGATTGCCAAGCGTGAAGATGTACTATGAGGCGGCAATGATCTCACATGTCTCAGCTTGGGGACGAGACCTCCCTCCCAAGAGATGGAGGGAACTGGAACAGGCATCACTACCTGCCTATATAGATCTATCTGATTTGCTGTGGTTCCCCCCGCATCTTGCCACCGTACACACCATCTCTAACTCAATTGTGAGAGGACCAGATCGCCCCCCATCCTTCTCCTATCCAACCTGTACTCTCCATAATTCAGACTCTCCCTAACATGAGACTGAACTGGTGGCGGCAGATCGAAATTTTGACAGTAGGCGACTTTTACGTAGAAGGTCGGCTTCTAACGCAAGACGAGATGGTGGCAAACTTCGAGGTCCCGCGGCAATTGGAATTTGAGCTTCTAAGATTAAGATCTCTACTAAAAGCCTGGGGGTTCCTGAGTGATGCCCCACGGCCTCTTACGGCTTGGGAATCTAGATGGAAAACGGGCCTCCAGACCTATAAACCTCTCACGGCACACTATCGATGCCTACTGGTTCCCCCCACAATTCCTAAGACGAGACACATGCTTTCCTGGGAGGCAGATTTAAAAACGGCATACTCCCCTAAGAAATGGGCATTGGCCATCGCCAAGACCAAGGCTGCTTTACATTGCACCACAATGTACGAGCTCTACTTTAAAATGCTCACCAGGTGGCACTTGGTCCCGACTAGACTGCAGACCCTCTATCCTAATCACTCCCCCTCCTGTTGGAGAAATTGTGGTGGCATTGGCGCCCCACTACACACCTGGTGGACTTGTCCCAACCTAAAGTCACTCTGGAGTAAGACCAGTAGGATCTGTAGCTTGATGGGCCTCCCGGAGATAAAGGACCCTGGAATGGCTCTTCTGCACTTGGGTTTGGAGAAAGTGCCTCCGCACAAGAGAACCCTTCTTATATACATACTCACCTCAGTTAAAATGACAATTGCCAGGAACTGGAAAAAAGTGCACCCTCCAAAATGGCAGAGTGTAATGGAATACCTGAATTATGTCAAGTCCATGGAAGACTTTGTCTACAGAGTCCGGCGCAAGTCGGAAATTTTCTGTCTTGTCTGGGAACCCTGGGAAGCTTACCTACAGAGCCTCAGAGCTAAACGTTAGGGTCTCCTGCCCCTCAGTGTCACTGGCCCCTGATACGGGACCAACACGGTCTGTCCATCCCCCCCCTTCCCTCCACTTAATGAGCCCTTCCCCCCCCCATCTAATACCTTCTTCCCCCTCAGAGGGGGTACTTTGGCCCACGACAGTGCAAGGATGGCTGAATCTTGATTTCACTCCTAGGAGCGGTGGCCCTTGTTGGCCCCGCGCATTCGCTCAGCTGCTTTTGCAGGCAATACCCACATAACGACCGACTACTAGCGTAATTTCGCTTTTTACAAAGCAGATCAAAAGGCGGAAAACGCCATAACCTTAACCTACTAACTGACAACGACTCTCCCGACCTGTGAACACTCCTACTCACTCCTCATTTCACCTCCCACTCAGATATAGTTTGACCTTCAGAATTGTTAGGAATGGAGGGGAAAGCCTAGTTATGTTACGCAATATCCATGTCATTTCAATATAATGTGAGATGTCTTTTCTGTGATTTCTGTGTTTACTTCATATCTGTAATGTTTGAAAGAGTTGTGATAACTTATGTTTATAATAAAAAAAAAAAAAAATACTTGTTTTCTGTAGTGTAGCTGGCCCCCCTAAATGATCTACATCCCTCCCCCTCCCAGATCCCTTACTAAAGAACTAAGATCCCCCTGCTTCCACATCTGTCTTTTTTTTTTACTTTCATAATCCGGCATAATTTGCTTGCGCGCGCACCCGCCGCCCCCACCTGCAATCGCCCATCCAGTAAAAACCACCGACAATGTCAGATCGCTTAGGGAAACAACTGAGGCACATACAGACAAAAGCTGCTCCCATCCACCAACGAAATTGTTAGCCTCAATGGCCGATGCAGAGAGGGCCACAGAGTGGCCCTTTCTGCATCGGTATGTAAAATAGGGGATTGCAGTGATGCCTCAATATTGAGGCATCACTACAATCCCTTGGAAGCAGCTGGAAGCAATCGTGATCGCTTCCAGCACTTCAGATAACAGAGGACGTACCAGGTACGTCAATTGTCATTAAGGGAGTTTTTTCCTATGACGTACCTGGTACGTCCTCTGTCATTAAGGGGTTAATATACTTAAAGGGACCCTGAACCCAATTTTTTTATTTTGTAATTCAGAAAGAACATGCAATTTTAAGCAATTTTCTAATTTACAATTTTTCTTCGTTCTCCTGCTATCATTATTTGAAAAAGAAGGCATCAAAGCTTTTTTTTGGTTTCAGTAGTCTGGACAGCACTTTTTTATTGGTGGATGAATTTATCCACCAATCAGCAAGGACAACCCAGGTTGTTCACCAAAAATGGGCCGGCATCTAAACTTACATTCTTGCATTTCAAATAAAGATACCAAGAGAATGAATAAAATTTGATAATAGGAGTAAATTAGAAATTTGCTTAAAATTTCATGCTCAATCTGAATCACAAAATAAATTATTTGGGTACAGTTTCCCTTTAATAACCTCTAGGTTTGCCTGTTTCTAAGTCCCCGTAGGCCGCCCCTTATCTCAGTGCTTTTGTTCAGGTTTTTACAATTTTGCACTTCAGCCAGACAATGCTAGTTCATGTGTGCTATATAGATAACATTGTGCTCACTCTCCTGTGGAATGATAACGGATTCACAAGAACCAGCACGAATTGGCTAAAATGCAAGATTACAAAAAATAAAAAAAGCACTGAGATAAGGGGCAGTCTGCAGAGGCTTAAATACAGGTAAACGTAAAGGTAAAACATAATTTATGTAAGAAATTACCTGAAAAATTCATTTCTTTCATATTGGCAAGAGTCCATGAGCTAGTGACGTATGGGAGGGGCAAAGTTTCCCAAACCTCAAAATGCCTATAAATACACCCCCCACCACACCCACAATTCAATTTAACGAATAGCTAAGAGGTGGGGTGATAAGAAAGGAGTGAAAGCATCAACAAGGAATTGGAATAATTGTGCTTTATACAAAAAATCATAACCACCATAAAAAGGGTGGGTCTCATGGACTCTTGCCAATATGAAAGAAATTAATTTATCATGTAAATTCTTACATAAATTATGTTTTCTTTCATGTAATTGGCAAGAGTCCATGAGCTAGTGACGTATGGGATAGCAAATACCCAAGATGTGGAACTCCACGCAAGAGTCACTAGAGAGGGAGGGATAAAAATAAAGACAGCCAATTCCGCTGAAAAAATAATCCACAACCCAAATCAAAAGTTTTAATCTTTATAATGAAAAAAAACTGAAATTATAAACAGAAGAATCAAACTGAAACAGCTGCCTGAAGTACTTTTCTACCAAAAACATCAAAATGGTAGAATTTAGTAAAAGTATGCAAAGAAGACCAAGTTGCTGCTTTGCAAATCTGATCAACAGAAGCTTCATCCTTAAAAGCCCAGGAAGTGGAAACTGACCTAGTAGAATGAGCCGTAATCCTCTGAGGCGGGGATTTACCCGACTCCAAATAAGCATGATGAATCAAAAGCTTTAACCAAGATGCCAAAGAAATGGCAGAAGACTTCTAACCTTTCCTAGAACCAGAAAAAATAACAAATAGACTAGAAGTCTTTCTGAAATCTTTAGTAGCTTCAACATAATATTTCAAAGCTCTTACCACATCCAAAGAATGCAAAGATCTCTCCAGAGAATTATTAGGATTAGGACACAACGAAGGGACAACAATTTCTCTACTAATGTTGTTG
Organism: Bombina bombina; assembly: GCF_027579735.1. Classification (NCBI taxonomy): domain Eukaryota; kingdom Metazoa; phylum Chordata; class Amphibia; order Anura; family Bombinatoridae; genus Bombina; species Bombina bombina. Next base: position 863,515,225 of record NC_069501.1, on the reverse strand, counting down.
GAATTCACAACTTTAGGTAAAAATTTAAATGAAGTCCGCAAAACCGCTTTATCCTGATGAAAAATCAGAAAAGGAGACTCACAAGAAAGAGCAGATAATTCAGAAACTCTTCTAGCAGAAGAGATAGCCAAAAGGAACAATACTTTCCAAGAAAGTAATTTAATGTCCAGAGAATGCATAGGCTCAAACGGAGGAGCCTGTAAAGCCTTCAAAACCAAATTAAGACTCCAAGGAGGAGAGATTGACTTAATGACAGGCTTGATGCAAACCAAAGCCTGTACAAAACAATGAATATCAGGAAGATTAGCAATTTTTCTGTGGAACAAAACAGAAAGAGCAGAGATTTGTCCTTTCAAGAAACTTGTAGACAAACCCTTATCTAAACCATCCTGAAGAAACTGTAAAATTTCTTCTCTGTCATATAAGGAAATTGATAATTTTGCTTTATATGTTATTTTTTCTATTACATATTGCAAGATGTCTCAATCTGACCCTGTCTCAGAATCTACTACTGGAATCCTGCTGCCTGGAATCGGTTCTACAAAAGCTAAGTGCATTTGTTGTAAACTTGTGGTAACTGTTCCTCCGGCTGTAGCTTGTGTTAGTTGTCATGATAAACTTTCAAATGCAGACAATATTTCCATTAGTAGTAATCCATAACCTGTTGTTGTTCCTTCAACATCTAATGTTCAGGATATTCCTGTTAATGTGAGAGAATTTGTTTCTAATTCCATTCAGAAGGCTTTGTCTGTCATACCACCTTCTAATAAACGTAAAAGGTCTTTTAAAACTTCTCATAAATTTGATGAATTTTTAAATGACCGACAGCATTCTGATTTATCTATCTCTGATGAGGATCTATCTGGTTCAGAAGATTCTGCCTCAGATATTGACACTGACAAATCTTCATACTTATTTAAAATGGAGTATATTAGTTCCTTATTAAAAGAGGTGTTGATTGCATTAGATATGGAGGAGACTAGTCCTCTTGATATTAAAACCAGTAAACGTTTAAATTCGTTTTTTAAACCTCATGTAGTTATTCCAGAGGTTTTTCCAGTTCCTGATGCTATTTCAGCTGTAATTTCTAGGGAATGGAATAGATTGGGTACTTCTTTTACTCCTTCTTCAAGGTTTAAAAAACTGTATCCTTTGCCGACTAATAGATTGGAGTTTTGGGAAAAGATCCCCAAAGTTGATGGGGCCATCTCTACTCTTGCTAAACGTACTACTATTCCTACGGCAGATAGTACTTCTTTTAAAGATCCTTTAGATAGGAAACTTGAATCTTATCTAAGGAAGGCTTATTTATGTTCAGGTCATCTTCTTAGGCCTGCTATTTCTTTGGCTGATGTTGCTGCTGCTTCAACTTTTTGGTTGGAAACTTTAGCACAACAAGTACCAGATCATAATGTGTATAGCATTGTTAAGCTAATTCAACATGCTAATAATTTCATTTGTGATGCCATTTTTGATATCATTAGAATTGATGTCAGATATATGTCTTTAGCTATTTTAGCTAGAAGAGCTTTATGGTTTAAATCTTGGAATGCTGATATGACTTCTAAATCAACGTTGCTATCTCTCTCTCTTTCCAAGGTATTAAATTATTTGGTTCTCAGTTGGATTCTATTATTTCAACTGTCACTGGGGGGAAGGGAGCTTTTTTGCCTCAGGATAAAAAAATCTAAGGGTAAATTTAGGGTTGCTAACCATTTTCGTTCCTTTCGTCAAAATAAGGTACAGAAACCTGACCCTTCCCCTAAGGGAACGGTTTCTAATTGGAAGCCTTCTCCAGTCTGGAATAAATCCAAGCCATTTAAAAAATCAAAATCGGCCCCCAAGTCCGCATGAAGGTGCGGCCCTCATTCCAGCGCAGCTGGTAGGGGGCAGACTAAGATTTTACAAGGATGTTTGGATCAATTCAATACAAAATCATTGGATTCAGAAATTTTTTTCTCAAGAGTACAGAATAGGTTTCAAAGAAGTTTCTTTCTCTCACGCATTCCAGTGAACCCAGTAAAGGTTCAGGCTTTCCTGAAGTGTGTTTCAGATCTGGAGTTATCTGGGGTAATTGTGCCAGTTCCTGTTCAGGAACGGGGTCTGTGGTCTTATTCAAATCTGTTCATTGTTCCAAAGAAGGAGAATTCTTTCAGACCAGTTCTGGATCTAAAAATTTTTAATCATTATGTAAGAATACCAACATTCAAGATTGTAACTATAAGGACTATTCTGCCTTTTGTTCAACAAGGGCATTATATGTCCACAATAGACTTACAGGATGCATATCTTCATATTCCGATTCATCCAGATCACTATCAGCTCCTGAGATTCTCTTTTCTAGACAAGCATTACCAATTTGTTGCTCTTCCTTTTGGCCTAGCAACAGCTCCTAGGATCTTTTCAAAGGTTCTCTGTGCCCTACTCTCTGTAATCAGAGAGCGGGGTATTGCAGTGTTTCCTTATTTGGACGATATCTTGGTACTTGCTCAGTGTTTACATTCTGCATAATCTCACATGAATCAACTAGTGTTGTTTCTTCAAAGACATCGTTGGAGGATCAATTTACCAAAAAGTTCCTTGATTCCTCAGACAAGGGTAACCTTTTTAGGATTCCAAATAGATTCAGTATCCATGACTTTGTCTCTAACAGACAAAAGACGTCTGAAATTGGTTTCAGCTTGTCGGAAACCTTCAGTTTCAATCATTCCCTTCAGTAGCTATATGCATGGAGGTTTTAGGTCTCATGACTGCAGCATCAGACGCGATCCCCTTTGCTCGTTTTCACATGAGACCTCTTACGCTTTGTATGCTGAGCCAATGGTGCAGGGATTATAAAAAGATATCACAATTAATATCCTTAAATCCCAATATTCGACTATCTCTGACTTGGTGGTTAGATCACCATTGTTTAGTTCAAGAGGCCTCTTTTATTCGTCCAGCCTGGACTGTGATCACAACAGATGCGAGTCTTTCAGGTTGGGGAGCTGTCTGGGGATCTCTGACAGCGCAGGGGGTTTGGAAATCTCAAGAGGCGAGATTACCAATCAATATTTTGGAACTCCGTACGATTCTCAGAGCTCTTCAGTTTTGGCCTCTTCTGAAGAGAGAACCGTTTATTTGTTTTCAGACAGACAATGTCACAACCGTGGCGTATGTCAATCATCAAGGTGGGACTCGCAGTCCTCAAGCTATGAAAGAAGTATCTTGGATACTTGCATGGGCGGAATCCAGCTCCTGTCTAATCTCTGCGGTCCATATCCCAGGTATAGACAATTGGGAAATTGGGATTATCTCAGTCGCCAGACTTTACATCCGGGAGAGTGGTCTCTTCACCCAGATGTGTTTTTTCAGATTGTTCAGATGTGGGGCTTCCAGAAATAGATCTAATGGCTTCTCATCTAAACAGGAAACTTCCCAGGTATCGGTCCAGGGATCCTCAGGCGGAAGCAGTGGATGCGTTGACACTTCCTTGGAGTTATCAACCTGCTTAAATCTTTCCGCCTCTAGTTCTTTCAAAAGTGATTTCCAAAATCATAATGGAGCGTTCGTTTGTACTGCTGGTGGCTCCAGCATGTCCACACAGGTTTTGGTATGCGGATCTTGTTCGGATGTCCAGTTGCCAACCTTGGCCACTTCCGTTAAGGCCAGACCTTCTATCTCAAGGCCCATTTTTCCATCAGGATCTCAAATCATTAAATTTGAAGGTATGGAGATTGAACGCTTAGTGCTTAGTCATAAAGGTTTCTCTTACTCAGTGATTAATACTATGTTGCAGGCTCGTAAATCTGTGTCTAGAAAGATTTATTATCGAGTTTGGAAGACTTATATTTTATGGTGTTCTTCTCATAAATTCTCTTGGTATTTCAGGAATGGGAAAGAATGCAAACAAAATAAGCCTCTGGAAACCAGAAGCAAAATGAAATAAGGACTTAAAAATTGTCAAAAATCTGGCACCAAGTATGACGCCCACAACTGACAAAATATTTTCTGGCGCCAAGAACGTCTGCAACAAGCACGAGCGTCATAGATGACGCAACTACGTGAAAACTCTCGGTGCCAACTAAGACGCCGGAAATGATGAAATGACGTCAACAAACGTAATTCTCGTGCCAAAAATTCTCCCGCCAAGAATGACAAAATAAATTATAGCATTTTGCGCTCCCGCGAGCCTAACAGCCCGCAATTTAGAAAAGAGTCAATTTGAAAATTTACAGCTAAGAATTTTTTTTTATATGCATTTCTCAAAATGAAACTGACAGTCTGAAAGAAGGAAATATACTGATTAACCTGAATCATGGCAAATATAAGTACAAACATATATTTAGAACTTTACATATAAAGTGCCAAACCATAGCTGAGAATAAAAGAAAACATACTCACCAAAAGACACTCATCTACATAAAGTAGATAGCCAAACCAGTACTGAAACGAGAATCAGTAGAGGTAATGGTATATAAGAGTATATCGTCAATCTGAAAAGGGAGGTAGGAGATGAATCTCTACGACCGATAACAGAGAACCTATGAAATAGATCCCCGTTAGAATGACCATTGTATTCAATAGGTAATACTCCCTTCACATCCCTCTGTCATTCACTGCACTCTGAGAGGAACCAGGCATCAGCATGCTGAGAAGCGCACATCAACGTAGAAATCTAGCACAAACTTACTTCACCACCTCCATAGGAGGCAAAGTTTGTAAAACTGAATTGTGGGTGTGGTGGGGGTGTATTTATAGGCATTTTGAGGTTTTGGAAACTTTGCCCCTCCTGGTAGGAATGTATATCCCATACGTCACTAGCTCATGGACTCTTGCCAATTACATGAAAGAAAAAGTATATTAATATAGCAGGTATTGGGAAATAGGTAATAAAGAGATTAACAATCTTTTTAAATAATAACTTTCAAGAATCCTAGATTGTCCCTTTAAATAAAATATTTTTAAACATTAAAAGCAATACAGGGCTGCATTTTTCAGCTACATAACATCAGACGTTTCACAGTGTTATTAGCACCTGGAGATGATTCACTATTGTCAACTTACTTCATCATCTGGTTTCTTTCATTGTTAAAGGGACAGTTTACTCAAATTTTTTCTCCCCTTTAATTTGTTCCCAATGATCCACTTTACCTGCTGGAGTGTATTAAATTGTTTACAAGTAGCTCCTTTACCCTTATATTGGCATTTGAAATTGTTAATTTAGCATGTGGTATCCCCACCTATTCTGAAAGTTTGTGGCCGCGCGTACCAGCTATACATAAGCTTTGTAAACACAGCCAGCAGAAGAAATTACACTCCCAGTGTGATAAAGCAGAGATAAGGTAATAAAATGTTGATTTTCCATTGTTCTCTCAAAGTATTGGTGATTGTTTTAAGGACAGATATAGGATAAAGAAACAGGTATATGTGCACAATGTGATACAGTAATGAGATCTGATTATACCTACAAGCTCAACCCATTTTATTAGGTTGTGGCTTCAAAACACAAAAACAGAATTTATGTTTACCTGATAAATTACTTTCTCCAACGGTGTGTCCGGTCCACGGCGTCATCCTTACTTGTGGGATATTCTCTTCCCCAACAGGAAATGGCAAAGAGCCCAGCAAAGCTGGTCACATGATCCCTCCTAGGCTCCGCCTACCCCAGTCATTCGACCGACGTTAAGGAGGAATATTTGCATAGGAGAAACCATATGATACCGTGGTGACTGTAGTTAAAGAAAATAAATTATCAGACCTGATTAAAAAACCAGGGCGGGCCGTGGACCGGACACACCGTTGGAGAAAGTAATTTATCAGGTAAACATAAATTCTGTTTTCTCCAACATAGGTGTGTCCGGTCCACGGCGTCATCCTTACTTGTGGGAACCAATACCAAAGCTTTAGGACACGGATGATGGGAGGGAGCAAATCAGGTCACCTAGATGGAAGGCACCACGGCTTGCAAAACCTTTCTCCCAAAAATAGCCTCAGAAGAAGCAAAAGTATCAAACTTGTAAAATTTGGTAAAAGTGTGCAGTGAAGACCAAGTCGCTGCCCTACATATCTGATCAACAGAAGCCTCGTTCTTGAAGGCCCATGTGGAAGCCAGAGCCCTAGTGGAATGAGCTGTGATTCTTTCGGGAGGCTGCCGTCCGGCAGTCTCGTAAGCCAATCTGATGATGCTTTTAATCCAAAAAGAGAGAGAGGTAGAAGTTGCTTTTTGACCTCTACTTTTACCGGAATAAACAACAAACAAGGAAGATGTTTGTCTAAAATCCTTTGTAGCATCTAAATAGAATTTTAGAGCGCGAACAACATCCAAATTGTGCAACAAACGTTCCTTCTTCGAAACTGGTTTCGGACACAGAGAAGGTACGATAATCTCCTGGTTAATGTTTTTGTTAGAAACAACTTTTGGAAGAAAACCAGGTTTAGTACGTAAAACCACCTTATCTGCATGGAACACCAGATAAGGAGGAGAACACTGCAGAGCAGATAATTCTGAAACTCTTCTAGCAGAAGAAATTGCAACCAAAAACAAAACTTTCCAAGATAATAACTTAATATCAACGGAATGTAAGGGTTCAAACGGAACCCCCTGAAGAACTGAAAGAACTAAGTTGAGACTCCAAGGAGGAGTCAAAGGTTTGTAAACAGGCTTGATTCTAACCAGAGCCTGAACAAAGGCTTGAACATCTGGCACAGCTGCCAGCTTTTTGTGAAGTAACACAGACAAGGCAGAAATCTGTCCCTTCAGGGAACTTGCAGATAATCCTTTTTCCAATCCTTCTTGAAGGAAGGATAGAATCTTAGGAATCTTAACCTTGTCCCAAGGGAATCCTTTAGATTCACACCAACAGATATATTTTTTCCAAATTTTGTGGTAAATCTTTCTAGTTACAGGCTTTCTGGCCTGAACAAGAGTATCGATAACAGAATCTGAGAACCCTCGCTTCGATAAGATCAAGCGTTCAATCTCCAGGCAGTCAGCTGGAGTGAGACCAGATTCGGATGTTCGAACGGACCTTGAACAAGAAGGTCTCGTCTCAAAGGTAGCTTCCATGGTGGAGCCGATGACATATTCACCAGATCTGCATACCAAGTCCTGCGTGGCCACGCAGGAGCTATCAAGATCACCGACGCCCTTTCCTGATTGATCCTGGCTACCAGCCTGGGGATGAGAGGAAACGGCGGGAATACATAAGCTAGTTTGAAGGTCCAAGGTGCTACTAGTGCATCCACTAGAGCCGCCTTGGGATCCCTGGATCTGGACCCGTAGCAAGGAACTTTGAAGTTCTGACGAGAGGCCATCAAATCCATGTCTGGAATGCCCCACAGTTGAGTGACTTGGGCAAAGATTTCCGGATGGAGTTCCCACTCCCCCGGATGCAATGTCTGACGACTCAGAAAATCCGCTTCCCAATTTTCCACTCCTGGGATGTGGATAGCAGACAGGTGGCAGGAGTGAGACTCCGCCCATAGAATGATTTTGGTCACTTCTTCCATCGCCAGGGAACTCCTTGTTCCCCCCTGATGGTTGATGTACGCAACAGTTGTCATGTTGTCTGATTGAAACCGTATGAACTTGGCCCTCGCTAGCTGAGGCCAAGCCTTGAGAGCATTGAATATCGCTCTCAGTTCCAGAATATTTATCGGTAGAAGAGATTCTTCCCGAGACCAAAGACCCTGAGCTTTCAGGGATCCCCAGACCGCGCCCCAGCCCATCAGACTGGCGTCGGTCGTGACAATGACCCACTCTGGTCTGCGGAAGGTCATCCCTTGTGACAGGTTGTCCAGGGACAGCCACCAACGGAGTGAGTCTCTGGTCCTCTGATTTACTTGTATCCTCGGAGACAAGTTTGTATAGTCCCCATTCCACTGACTGAGCATGCACAGTTGTAATGGTCTTAGATGAATGCGCGCAAAAGGAACTATGTCCATTGCCGCTACCATCAAACCTATCACTTCCATGCACTGCGCTATGGAAGGAAGAGGAACGGAATGAAGTATCCGACAAGAGTCTAGAAGTTTTGTTTTTCTGGCCTCTGTCAGAAAAAACAGAATTTATGTTTACCTGATAAATTACTTTCTCCAACGGTGTGTCCGGTCCACGGCGTCATCCTTACTTGTGGGATATTCTCCTCCCCAACAGGAAATGGCAAAGAGCCCAGCAAAGCTGGTCACATGATCCCTCCCAGGCTCCGCCTACCCCAGTCATTCGACCGACGTTAAGGAGGAATATTTGCATAGGAGAAACCATATGTTACCGTGGTGACTGTAGTTAAAGAAAATAAATTATCAGACCTGATTAAAAAAACCAGGGCGGGCCGTGGACCGGACACACCGTTGGAGAAAGTAATTTATCAGGTAAACATAAATTCTGTTTTCTCCAACATAGGTGTGTCCGGTCCACGGCGTCATCCTTACTTGTGGGAACCAATACCAAAGCTTTAGGACACGGATGAAGGGAGGGAGCAAATCAGGTCGCCTAAATGGAAGGCACCACGGCTTGCAAAACCTTTCTCCCAAAAATAGCCTCAGAAGAAGCAAAAGTATCAAATTTGTAAAATTTAGAAAAAGTGTGCAGTGAAGACCAAGTCACTGCCTTACATATCTGATCAACAGAAGCCTCGTTCTTGAAGGCCCATGTGGAAGCCACAGCCCTAGTGGAGTGAGCTGTGATTCTTTCAGGAGGCTGCCGTCCGGCAGTCTCATAAGCCAATCGGATAATGCTTTTAATCCAGAAGGAGAGAGAGGTAGAAGTTGCTTTTTGACCTCTCCGTTTACCAGAATAAACAACAAACAAAGACAAAGTTTGTCTGAAATCCTTAGTAGCTGCTAAGTAAAATTTGAGAGCACGAACTACATCCAAGTTGTGCAACAAACGTTCCTTCTTTGAAACTGGATTAGGACACAAAGAAGGCACAACTATCTCCTGGTTAATGTTTTTGTTAGAAACAACTTTTGGAAGAAAACCAGGTTTAGTACGCAAAACCACCTTATCTGCATGGAACACCAGATAAGGAGAAGAACACTGCAGAGCAGATAATTCTGAAACTCTTCTAGCAGAAGAAATTGCAACCAAAAACAAAACTTTCCAAGATAATAACTTAATATCAACGGAATGTAAGGGTTCAAACGGAACCCCCTAAAGAACTGAAAGAACTAGGTTGAGACTCCAAGGAGGAGTCAAAATTTTGTAAACAGGCTTGATTCTAACCAGAGCCTGAACAAAGGCTAGAACATCTGGCACAGCTGCCAGCTTTTTGTGAAGTAACACAGACAAGGCAGAAATCTGTCCCATCAAGGAACTTGCAGATAATCCTTTTTCCAATCCTTCTCGAAGGAAGGATAGACTCTTAGGAATCTTAACCTTGTCCCAAGGGAATCCTGCAGATTCACACCAACAGATATACCAAATTATGTGGTAATTTTTCTGGTTACAGGCTTTCAGGCCTGAACAAGAGTATTAATAACAGAATCTGAGAACCCTCGCTTTGATAAGATCAAGCGTTCAATCTCCAAGCAGTCAGCTGGAGTGGGTCGAACGGACCTAGAACAAGAAGGTCTCGTCTCAAAGGTAGCTTCCATGGTGGAGCCGATGACATATTCACCAGATCTGCATACCAAGTCCTGCGTGGCCACGCAGGAGCTATCAAAATCACCGACGCCCTCTCCTGATTGATCCTGGCTACCAGCCTGGGGATGAGAGGAAACGGCGGGAACACATAAGCTAGTTTGAAGGTCCAAGGTGCTACTAGTGCATCCACTAGAGCCGCCTTGGGATCCCTGGATCTGTACCCGTAGTAAGGAACTCTGAAGTTCTGACGAGAGGCCATCAGATCCATGTCTGGAATGCCCCACGGTTGAGTGACTTGGGCAAAGATTTCCGGATGGAGTTCCCACTCCCCCGGATGCAATGTCTGACGACTCAGAAAATCCGCTTCCCAATTTTCCACTCCTGGGATGTGGATAGCAGACAGGTGGCAGGAGTGAGACTCCGCCCATAGAATGATTTTGGTCACTTCTTCCATCGCTAGGGAACTCCTTGTTCCCCCCTGATGGTTGATGTACGAACTTGGCCCTCGCTAGCTGAGGCCAAGCTTTGAGAGCATTGAATATCGCTCTCAGTTCCAGAATATTTATCGGTAGAAGAGATTCTACCCGAGACCAAAGACCCTGAGCTTTCAGGGATCCCCAGACCGCGCCCCAGCCCATCAGACTGGCGTCGGTCGTGACAAGGACCCACTCTGGTCTGCGGAAGGTCATCCCTTGTGACAGGTTGTCCAGGGACAGCCACCAACGGAATGAGTCTCTGGTCCTCTGATTTACTTGTATCTTCGGAGACAAGTCTGTATAAACCCCATTCCACTGACTGAGCATGAACAGTTGTAATGGTCTTAGATGAATGCGCACAAAAGGAACTATGTCCATTGCCGCAACCATCAAACCTATCACTTCCATGCACTGCGCTATGGAAGGAAGAGGAACGGAATGAAGTATCCGACAAGAGTCTAGAAGTTTTGTTTTTCTGGCTTCTGTCAGAAAAATCCTCATTTCTAAGGAGTCTATTATAGCTCCCAAGAAGGGAACCCTCGTTGACGGAGATAGAGAACTCTTTTCCACGTTCACTTTCCATCCGTGAGATCTGAGAAAGGCCAGGACAATGTCCGTGTGAGCCTTTACTGAGGAAGGGACGACGCTCGAATCAGAATGTCGTCCAAGTAAGGTACTACAGCAATGCCCCTTGGTCTTAGCACCGCCAGAAGGGACCCTAGTACCTATGAGAAAATCCTAGGAGCAGTGGCTAATCCGAAAGAAAACGCCACAAACTGGAAATGCTTGTCCAGGAATTCAAACCTTAGGAACCGATGATGTTCCTTGTGGATAGGAATATGTAGATACGCATCCTGGAAATCCACCTTGGTCATGAATTGACCTTCCTGGATGAAAGGAAGGAGTGTTCGAATGGTTTCCATCTTGAACGATGGAACCTTGAGAAACTTGTTCAAGATCTTGAGATCTAAGATTGGTCTGAACGTTCCCTCTTTTTTGGGAACTATGAACAGATTGGAGTAGGACCCCATCCCTTGTTCTCCTAATGGAACAGGATGAATCACTCCCATTTTTAGCAGGTCTTCTACCCAATGTAAGAATGCCTGTCTTCTTATGTGATCTGAAGACAACTGAGACCTGTGGAACCTCCCCCTTGGAGGAAGCCCCTTGAACTCCAGAGAATAACCTTGGGAGACTATTTCTAGCGCCCAGGGATCCAGAACATCTCTTGCCCCAGCCTGAGCGAAGAGAGAGAGTCTGCCCCCCACCAGATCCGGTCCCGGATCGGGGGCCCGCATTTCATGCTGTCTTGGTAGCAGTGGCAGGTTTCCTGGCCTGCTCTCTTTTGTTCCAGCCTTGCATAGGTCTCCAGGCTGGATTGGCTTGAGAAGTATTACCTTCCTGCTTAAAGGACATAGCCCTTGGGGCTGATCCGTTTCTGCGAAAGGGACGAAACTTAGGTTTATTTTTGGTCTTGAAAAGACCTATCCTGAGGAAGGGCGTGGCCCTTGCCCCCAGTGATATCAGAGATAATCTCTTTCAAGTCAGGGCCAAAGAGTGTTTTCCCCTTGAAAGGAATGTCAAGCAATTTGTTCTTGGAAGACGCATCCGCTGCCCAAGATTTTAACCAAAGCGCTCTGCGCCACAATAGCAAACCCAGAATTTTATCGCCGCTAACCTAGCCTATTGCCAGGTGGCGTCTAGGGTGAAAGAATTAGCCAATTTAAGAGCACGAATTCTGTCCATAATCTCCTCATAAGAAGAAGAATTACTAATAATCGCCTTTCCTAGCTCATCAAACTAGAAACACGCGGCTGCAGTGACAGGGACAATGCATGCAATTGGTTGTAGAAGGGAACCTTGCTGAACAAACATCTTTAGCAGACCTTCTAATTTTTTATCCATAGGATCTTGGAAAGCACAACTATCTTCTATGGGTATAGTGGCGCGCTTGTGTAGAGTAGAAACCGCCCCCTCGACCTTGGGGACTGTCTGCCATCAGTCCTTTCTGGGGTCGACTATAGGAAAACAATTTTATAAATATGGGGGGAGGTACTAAAGGTATACCGGGCCTGTCCCATTCTTCACTAACAATGTACGCCACCCGCTTGGATATAGGAAAAGCTTCGGGGGGCCCCGGGGCCTCTAAGAACTTTTCCATTTTACATAGTGGTTCTGGGATGACCAGATAATCACAATCATCCAAATTGGATAACACCTCCTTAAGCAGAGCGCGGAGATGTTCCAACTTAAATTTAAAAGTAATCACATCAGGTTCAGCTTATTGAGAAATGTTTCCTGAATCTGAAATTTCTCCCTCAGACAAAACCTCCCTGGCCCCCTCAGACTGGTGTAGGGGCCCTTCAGAAACCATATCATCAGCGTTCTCATGCTCTACAGAATTTTCTAAAACAGAGCAGTCGCGCTTTCACTGATAAGTGGGCATATTGGCTAAAATGTTTTTGATAGAATTATCCATTACAGCCGTTAAATGTTGCATAGTAAGGAGTATTGGCGCACTAGATGTACTAGGGGCCTCCTGTATGGGCAAGACTGGTGTAGACGAAGGAGGGGATGATGCAGTACCATGCTTACTCCCCTCACTTGAGGAATCATCTTGGGCATCATTTTTACTAAAATTTTTTATGACATAAAATACATATAGTTAAATGAGAAGGAACCTTGGTTTCCCCACAGTCAGAACACAATCTATCTGGTAGTTCAGACATTGTAAACAGGCATAAACTTGATAACAAAGCACAAAAAACGTTTTAAAATAAAACCGTTACTGTCACTTTAAATTTTAAACTAAACACACTTTATTACTGCAATTGCGAAAAAGTATGAAGGAATTGTTCAAAATTCACCAAAATTTCACCACAGTGTCTTAAAGCCTTAAAAGTATTGCACACCAAATTTGGAAGCTTTAACCCTTAAAATAACGGAACCGGAGCCGTTTTTATATTTAACCCCTTTACAGTCCCTGGAATCTGCTTTGCTGAGACCCAACCAAGCCCAAAGGGGAATACGATACCAAATGATGCCTTCAGAAAGACTTTTCTGTGTATCAGAGCTCCACACACATGCAGCTGCATGCCATGCTGTCCTCAAAAACAAGTGCGCCATACCGGCGCGAAAATGAGGCTCTGACTATGATTAGGGAAAGCCCCTAAAGAATAAGGTGTCAAAAACAGTGCCTGCCAATATAATCATATCAAAATACCCAGAATAAATGATTCCTCAAGGCTAAATATGTGTTAATAATGAATCGATTTAGCCCAAAAAGAGTCTACAGTCTTAATAAGCCCTTGTGAAGCCCTTATTTACTATCTTAATAAACATGGCTTACCGGATCCCATAGGGAAAATGACAGCTTCCAGCATTACATCGTCTTGTTAGAATGTGTCATACCTCAAGCAGTAAGAGACTGCACACTGTTCCCCCAACTGAAGTTAATTGCTCTCAACAGTCCTGTGTGGAACAGCCATGGATTTTAGTTACGGTGCTAAAATCATTTTCCTCATACAAACAGAAATCTTCATCTCTTTTCTGTTTCTGAGTAAATAGTACATACCAGCACTATTTTAAAATAACAAACTCTTGATTGAATAATAAAAACTACAGTTAAACACTAAAAAACTCTAAGCCATCTCCGTGGAGATGTTGCCTGTACAACGGCAAAGAGAATGACTGGGGTAGGCGGAGCCTGGGAGGGATCATGTGACCAGCTTTGCTGGGCTCTTTGCCATTTCCTGTTGGGGAGGAGAATATCCCACAAGTAAGGATGACGCCGTGGACCGGACACACCTATGTTGGAGAAATCCTCATTTCTAAAGAGTCTATTATTGTTCCCAAGAAGGGAACCCTTGTTGACGGAGATAACATAATTTATGCTTACCTGATAAATTCCTTTCTTCTGTTGTGTGATCAGTCCACGGGTCATCATTACTTCTGGGATATTATCTGCTCCCCCACAGGAAGTGCAAGAGGATTCACCCAGCAGAGTTGCTATATAGCTCCTCCCCTCTACGTCACCTCCAGTCATTCGACCAAAGACCAACGAGAAAGGAGAAGCCAAGGGTGTAGTGGTGACTGGAGTATAATTTAAAAAATATTTACCTGCCTTAAAAAACAGGGCGGGCCGTGGACTGATCACACAACAGAAGAAAGGAATTTATCAGGTAAGCATAAATTATGTTTTCTTCTGTTATGTGTGATCAGTCCACGGGTCATCATTACTTCTGGGATACCAATACCAAAGCAAAAGTACACGGATGACGGGAGGGATAGGCAGGCTCATTATACAGAAGGAACCACTGCCTGAAGAACCTTTCTCCCAAAAATAGCCTCCGAAGAAGCAAAAGTGTCAAATTTGTAAAATTTGGAAAAAGTATGAAGCGAAGACCAAGTTGCAGCCTTGCAAATCTGTTCAACAGAGGCCTCATTCTTAAAGGCCCAAGTGGAAGCCACAGCTCTAGTAGAATGTGCTGTAATTCTTTCAGGAGGCTGCTGTCCAGCAGTCTCATAGGCTAAACGAATTATGCTACGAAGCCAGAAGGAGAGAGAGGTAGCCGAAGCCTTATGACCTCTCCTCTGACCAGAGTACACGACAAACAGAGAAGACGTTTGTCGAAAATCCTTAGTTGCCTGTAAGTAGAACTTGAGGGCACGAACTACATCCAGATTGTGTAGAAGACGTTCCTTCTTTGAAGAAGGATTTGGACACAAGGATGGAACAACAATCTCTTGATTGATATTCCTGTTAGTGACTACCTTAGGTAAGAACCCAGGTTTAGTATGCAGAACTACCTTGTCTGAGTGAAAGATCAGATAAGGAGAATCACAATGTAAGGCTGACACTCAGAGACTCTTCGAGCCGAGGAAATAGCCATTAAAAACAGAACTTTCCAAGATAACAATTTTATATCAATGGAATGAAGGGGTTCAAACGGAACACCCTGTAAAACGTTAAGAACTAAGTTTAAACTCCATGGCGGAGCAACAGTTTTAAACACAGGCTTGATCCTAGCTAAAGCCTGACAAAATGCCTGGACGTCTGGATTTTCTGACAGACGCTTGTGTAACAAGATGGACAGAGCTGAGATCTGTCCCTTTAATGAGCTAGCCGATAAACCCTTTTCTAAACCTTCTTGTAGAAAGGACAATATCCTAGGAATCCTAACCTTACTCCAGGAGTAATCTTTGGATTCACACCAGTATAGGTATTTACGCCATATCTTATGGTAAATCTTTCTGGTAACAGGCTTCCTAGCCTGTATCAGGGTATCAATAACCGACTCAGAAAAACCACGTTTTGATAAAATCAAGCGTTCAATTTCCAAGCAGTCAGCTTCAGAGAAGTTAGATTTTGATGTTTGAATGGACCCTGTATCAGAAGGTCCTGTCTTAGAGGTAGAGACCAAGGCGGACAGGATGACATGTCCACTAGATCTGCATACCAAGTCCTGCGTGGCCATGCAGGTGCTATTAGAATCACTGATGCTCTCTCCTGTTTGATTTTGGCAATCAATCGAGGAAGCAGCGGGAAGGGTGGAAACACATAAGCCATCCCGAAGTTCCAAGGTGCTGTCAAAGCATCTATCAGAACCGCTCCCGGATCCCTGGATCTGGATCCGTAGCGAGGAAGTTTGGCGTTCTGGCGAGACGCCATGAGATCTATCTCTGGTTTGCCCCAACGTCGAAGTATTTGGGCAAAGACCTCCGGATGAAGTTCCCACTCCCCCGGATGAAAAGTCTGGCGACTCAAGAAATCCGCCTCCCAGTTCTCCACTCCCGGGATGTGGATTGCTGACAGGTGGCAAGAGTGAGACTCTGCCCAGCGAATTATCTTTGATACTTCCATCATTGCTAGGGAGCTTCTTGTCCCTCCTTGATGGTTGATGTACGCTACAGTCGTGATGTTGTCCGACTGAAACCTGATGAATCCCCGAGTTTTTAACTGGGGCCAAGTCAGAAGGGCATTGAGAACTGCTCTCAATTCCAGAATGTTTATTGGTAGGAGACTTTCCTCCTGACTCCATTGTCCCTGAGCCTTCAGAGAATTCCAGACAGCGCCCCAACCTAGTAGGCTGGCGTCTGTTGTTACAATTGTCCAGTCCGGCCTGCTGAATGGCATCCCCCTGGACAGATGTGGCCGAGAAAGCCACCATAGAAGAGAGTTTCTGGTCTCTTGATCCAGATTCAGAGTAGGGGACAAGTATGAGTAATCCCCATTCCACTGACTTAGCATGCACAATTGCAGCGGTCTGAGATGTAGACGTGCAAAGGGAACTATGTCCATTGCTGCTACCATTAAGCCGATCACCTCCATGCATTGAGCTACTGACGGGAGTTGAATGGAATGAAGGACACGGCATGCATTTAGAAGCTTTGTTAATCTGTCTTCTGTCAGATAAATCTTCATTTCCACAGAATCTATAAGAGTCCCTAAGAATGGAACTCTTGTGAGAGGAAAAAGAGAACTCTTCTTTTCGTTCACTTTCCATCCATGCGACCTTAGAAATGCCAGAACTAACTCTGTATGAGACTTGGCAGTTTGAAAGCTTGAAGCTTGTATCAGAATGTCGTCTAGGTACGGAGCTACCGAAATTCCTCGCGGTCTTAGTACCGCCAGAAGGGCACCCAGAACCTTTGTGAAGATTCTTGGAGCCGTAGCCAATCCGAATGGAAGAGCTACAAACTGGTAATGCCTGTCTAAGAAGGCAAACCTTAGATACCGGTAATGATCTTTGTGAATCGGTATGTGAAGGTAAGCATCCTTTAAATCCACTGTGGTCATGTACTGACCCTTTTGGATCATGGGTAAGATTGTCCGAATAGTTTCCATTTTGAACGATGGAACTCTTAGGAATTTGTTTAGGATCTTTAAATCCAAGATTGGCCTGAAAGTTCCCTCTTTTTTGGGAACCACAAACAGGTTTGAGTAAAACCCTTGTCCTTGTTCCGACCGCGGAACCGGATGGATCACTCCCATTAATAACAGATCTTGTACACAGCGTAGAAACGCTTCTTTCTTTATCTGGTTTGTTGACAACCTTGACAGATGAAATCTCCCTCTTGGGGGAGAGAATTTGAAGTCTAGAAGGTATCCCTGAGATATGATCTCTAGCGCCCAGGGATCCTGAACATCTCTTGCCCAAGCCTGGGCGAAGAAAGAGAGTCTGCCCCCCACTAGATCCGGTCCCGGATCGGGGGCCCTCGGTTCATGCTGTCTTTGGGGCAGCAGCAGGTTTCCTGGCCTGCTTGCCCTTGTTCCAGGACTGGTTAGGTTTCCAGCCTTGTCTGTAACGAGCAACAGCTCCTTCCTGTTTTGGTGCAGTGGAAGTTGGTGCTGCTCCTGCTTTGAAATTCCGAAAGGGACGAAAATTAGACTGTCTAGCCTTAGCTTTGGCTTTGTCTTGAGGCAGGGCGTGACCCTTACCTCCTGTAATGTCAGCGATAATTTCTTTCAAACCGGGCCCAAATAAAGTTTGCCCCTTGAAAGGTATATTAAGTAATTTGGACTTAGAAGTTACATCAGCTGACCAGGATTTTAGCCACAGCGCCCTACGTGCCTGAATGGCGAATCCTGAGTTCTTAGCCGTAAGTTTGGTTAAATGTACTACGGCCTCCGAAATGAATGAATTAGCTAGTTTAAAGACTCTAAGCCTGTCCGTAATGTCGTCCAGCGTAGCTGAACTAAGGTTCTCTTCCAGAGACTCAATCCAAAATGCTGCCGCAGCCGTAATCGGCGCGATGCATGCAAGGGGTTGTAATATAAAACCTTGTTGAACAAACATTTTCTTAAGGTAACCCTCTAATTTCTTATCCATAGGATCTGAAAAAGCACAGCTATCCTCCACCGGGATAGTGGTGCGCTTAGCTAAAGTAGAAACTGCTCCCTCCACCCTAGGGACCGTTTGCCATAAGTCCCGTGTGGTGGCGTCTATTGGAAACATCTTTCTAAATATTGGAGGGGGTGAGAACGGCACACCGGGTCTATCCCACTCCTTAGTAACAATTTCAGTTAATCTCTTAGGTATAGGAAAAACGTCAGTACTCGCCGGTACCGCAAAGTATTTATCCAACCTACACAATTTCTCTGGTATTGCAACAGTGTTACAATCATTAAGAGCCGCTAAGACCTCCCCTAGTAATACACGGAGGTTTTCCAATTTAAATTTAAAATTTGAAATATCTGAATCCAATCTGCTTGGATCAGAACCGTCACCCACAGAATGAAGCTCTCCGTCCTCATGCTCTGCAAGCTGTGACGCAGTATCAGACATGGCCCTAGAATTATCAGCGCACTCTGTTCTCACCCCAGAGTGATCACGCTTGCCTCTTAGTTCTGGTAATTTAGCCAAAACTTCAGTCATAACAGTAGCCATATCTTGTAATGTTATCTGTAATGGCTGCCCAGATGTACTAGGCGCCATAATATCACGCACCTCCCGGGCGGGAGATGCAGGTACTGACACGTGAGGCGAGTTAGTCGGCATAACTCTCCCCTCGCTGTTAGGTGAAATTTGTTCAATTTGTACAGATTGGCTTTTATTTAAAGTAGCATCAATACAGTTAGTACATAAATTTCTATTGGGCTCCACCTTGGCATTGGAACAAATGACACAGGTATCTTCCTCTGAATCAGACATGTTTAACACACTAGCAATAAACATGCAACTTGGTTACAATCTTATTTAACAAAAAACGTATTGTGCCTCAAAGAAGCACTAAACGATTAAATGACAGTTGAAATAATGAACTGAAAAACAGTTAAAGCATCAATCTTTAAAAACAACACAACTTTTAGCAAAGGTTTGTTCCCATTAGCAAAGTAACACTAATCAAATTTGCAACATAAAAATTACAGAGCAACGTTTTAAATCACAGTCACTATATAAGTCTCACAGCTCTGCTGAGAGAATCTACCTCCCTTCAAAGAAGTTTGAAGACCCCTGAGTTCTGTTAGAGATGAACCAGATCATGCAGAAAATACAAGAGTAACTGACTGGAAATTTTTGATGCGTAGCAAAGAGCGCCAAAAACGGCCCCTCCCCCTCATACACAGCAGTGAGAGAGAAACGAAACTGTCATAATTAAAACAAGCAACCGCCAAGTGGAAAAATAATGCCCAAATATTTATTCACTCAGTACCTCAGAAATGCAAACGATTCTACATTCCAGCAAAAACGTTTAACATGAAAAATACCAATTAAAAAGTTTAATGTACTTTTACAGAGTAATTCCGGTGAAATACCATCCCCAGAATACTGAAGTGTAGAGTATACATACATGTCATTATAACGGTATGGCAGGATTTTCTCATCAATTCCATTCAGAAAATAAAAACTGCTACATACCTCAATGCAGATTCAACTGCCCGCTGTCCCCTGATCTGAAGCTTTTACCTCCCTCAGATGGCCGAGAAACAGCAATATGATCTTAACTACTCCGGCTAAAATCATAATAAAAACTCTGGTAGATTCTTCTTCAAACTCTGCCAGAGAGGTAATAACACGCTCCGGTGCTATTGTAAAATAACAAACTTTTGATTGAAGTTATAAAAACTAAGTATAATCACCATAGTCCTCTCACACCTCCTATCTAGTCTTTGGGTGCAAGAGAATGACTGGAGGTGACGTAGAGGGGAGGAGCTATATAGCAACTCTGCTGGGTGAATCCTCTTGCACTTCCTGTGGGGGAGCAGATAATATCCCAGAAGTAATGATGACCCGTGGACTGATCACACATAACAGAAGAAAGAGAACTCTTTTCCACGTTCACTTTCCATCCGTGAGATCTGAGAAAGGCCAGGACGATGTCCGTGTGAGCCTTTGCTTGAGGAAGGGACGACGCTTGAATCAGAATGTCGTCCAAGTAAGGTACTACAGCAATGCCCCTTGGACTTAGCACAGCTAGAAGGGACCCTAGTACCTTTGTGAAAATCCTTGGAGCAGTGGCTAATCCGAAAGGAAGCGCCACGAACTGGTAATGCTTGTCCAGGAATGCGAACCTTAGGAACCGATGATGTTCCTTGTGGATAGGAATATGTAGATACGCATCCTTTAAATCCACCGTGGTCATGAATTGACCTTCCTGGATGGAAGGAAGAATTGTTCGAATGGTTTCCATTTTGAACGATGGAACCTTGAGAAACTTGTTTAAGATCTTGAGATCTAAGATTGGTCTGAACGTTCCCTCTTTTTTGGGAACTATGAACAGATTGGAGTAGAACCCCATCCCTTGTTCTCCTAATGGAACAGGATGAATCACTCCCATTTTTAACAGGTCTTCTACACAACGTAAGAATGCCTGTCTTTTTATGTGGTCTGAAGACAACTGAGACCTGTGGAACCTCCCCCTTGGGGGAAGCCCCTTGAATTCCAGAAGATAACCTTGGGAGACTATTTCTAGCGCCCAAGGATCCAGAACATCTCTTGCCCAAGCCTGAGCGAAGAGAGAGAGTCTGCCCCCCACCAGATCCGGTCCCGGATCGGGGGCCAACATTTCATGCTGTCTTGGTAGCAGTGGCAGGTTTTTTGGCCTGCTTTCCCTTGTTCCAGCCTTGCATTGGTCTCCAAGCTGGCTTGGCTTGAGAAGTATTACCCTCTTGCTTAGAGGACGTAGCACTTTGGGCTGGTCCGTTTCTACGAAAGGGACGAAAATTAGGTTTATTTTTGGCCTTGAAAGGCCGATCCTGAGGAAGGGCGTGGCCCTTACCCCCAGTGATATCAGAGATAATCTCTTTCAAGTCAGGGCCAAACAGCGTTTTCCCCTTGAAAGGAATGTTAAGTAGCTTGTTCTTGGAAGACGCATCAGCTGACCAAGATTTCAACCAAAGCGCTCTGCGCGCCACAATAGCAAACCCAGAATTCTTAGCCGCTAACCTAGCCAATTGCAAAGTGGCGTCTAGGGTGAAAGAATTAGCCAATTTGAGAGCATGGATTCTGTCCATAATCTCCTCATAAGGAGGAGAATCACTATCGACCGCCTTTACCAGCTCATCGAACCAGAAACACGTGGCTGTAGCGACAGGGACAATGCATGAAATTGGTTGTAGAAGGTAACCCTGCTGAACAAACATCTTTTTAAGTAAACCTTCTAATTTTTTATCCATAGGATCTTTGAAAGCACAACTATCTTCTATGGGTATAGTGGTGCGTTTGTTTAAAGTGGAAACCGCTCCCTCGACCTTGGGGACTGTCTGCCATAAGTCCTTTCTGGGGTCGACCATAGGAAACAATTTTTTAAATATGGGGGGAGGGACGAAAGGAATACCGGGCCTTTCCCATTCTTTATTTACAATGTCCGCCACCCGCTTGGGTATAGGAAAAGCTTCTGGGAGCCCCGGGACCTCTAGGAACTTGTCCATTTTACATAGTTTCTCTGGGATGACCAACTTGTCACAATCATCCAGAGTGGATAATACCTCCTTAAGCAGAATGCGGAGATGTTCCAACTTAAATTTAAACGTAATCACATCAGGTTCAGCTTGTTGAGAAATGTTCCCTGAATCAGTAATTTCTCCCTCAGACAAAACCTCCCTGGCCCCATCAGACTGGTTTAGGGGCCCTTCAGAACCATTATTATCAGCGTCGTCATGCTCTTCAGTATCTAAAACAGAGCAGTCGCGCTTACGCTGATAAGTGTGCATTTTGGCTAAAATGTTTTTGACAGAATTATCCATTACAGCCGTTAATTGTTGCATAGTAAGGAGTATTGGCGCGCTAGATGTACTAGGGGCCTCCTGAGTGGGCAAGACTCGTGTAGACGAAGGAGGGAATGATGCAGTACCATGCTTACTCCCCTCACTTGAGGAATCATCTTGGGCATCATTGTCATTGTCACATAAATCACATTTATTTAAATGAGAAGGAACTCTGGCTTCCCCACATTCAGAACACAGTCTATCTGGTAGTTCAGACATGTTAAACAGGCATAAACTTGATAACAAAGTACAAAAAACGTTTTAAAATAAAACCGTTACTGTCACTTTAAATTTTAAACTGAACACACTTTATTACTGCAATTGCGAAAAAATATGAAGGAATTGTTCAAAATTCACCAAAATTTCACCACAGTGTCTTAAAGCCTTAAAAGTATTGCACACCAAATTTGGAAGCTTTAACCCTTAAAATAACGGAACCGGAGCCGTTTTTAACTTTAACCCCTTTACAGTCCCTGGTATCTGCTTTGCTGAGACCCAACCAAGCCCAAAGGGGAATACGATACCAAATGACGCCTTCAGAAAGTCTTTTCTATGTATCAGAGCTCCTCACACATGCGACTGCATGTCATGCCTCTCAAAAACAAGTGCGCAACACCGGCGCGAAAATGAGGCTCTGCCTATGATTTGGGAAAGCCCCTAAAGAATAAGGTGTCTAAAACAGTGCCTGCTGATATAATCTTATCAAAATACCCAGATTAAATGATTCCTCAAGGCTAAATATGTGTTAATAATGAATCGATTTAGCCCAGAAAAAGTCTACAGTCTTAATAAGCCCTTGTGAAGCCCTTATTTACTATCTTAATAAACATGGCTTACCGGATCCCATAGGGAAAATGACAGCTTCCAGCATAACATCGTCTTGTTAGAATGTGTCATACCTCAAGCAGCAAGAGACTGCTCACTGTTCCCCCAACTGAAGTTAATTCCTCTCAACAGTCCTGTGTGGAACAGCCATGGATTTTAGTAACGGTTGCTAAAATCATTTTCCTCATACAAACAGAAATCTTCATCTCTTTTCTGTTTCTGAGTAAATAGTACATACCAGCACTATTTTAAAATAACAAACTCTTGATTGAATAATAAAAACTACAGTTAAACACTAAAAAACTCTAAGCCATCTCCGTGGAGATGTTGCCTGTACAACGGCAAAGAGAATGACTGGGGTAGGCGGAGCCTAGGAGGGATCATGTGACCAGCTTTGCTGGGCTCTTTGCCATTTCCTGTTGGGGAAGAGAATATCCCACAAGTAAGGATGACGCCGTGGACCGGACACACCTATGTTGGAGAAATCAAAGCTTTAATATACAGAAATAAACCTTAAAAAGCTAATTTTCAGACATTTTTTACTCTGCAGTTGGTAAAAAAAGCAATTGTAAACACATTAAGGGAAAAACTATTTTACAGTATACTGTCCCTGACTTGAACTCCATAGAAAACCTGTGGGGTGAACTGAAGAGGAGAGTCCACCACCTTGAAATTTGAAGGTTCTGGAGAGATTCCGTATGGAGGAATAGTCTCAGATCCCTTGCCATGTATTCTCCAACCTCATCAGGCATTATAGGAGAAGACTCAGCGCACATCCTCCTGTGATAGAGGTAAAGAGAATGACTGGGAATTATGGGTAAGGGAAGTGACACTTAACAGCTCTGCTGGGGTGCTCTTTGCCTCCTCCTGCTGGCCAGGAGTTGAATTCCCACTAGTAATTAGAATGAATTTGTGGACTCTCCACGCCATAATAAAAAATGCAATTTCAAATCTAAAAAAGCTGATTGAATATACATTCCTAAATCTTACAAAGCAAAAAATAGCCCTGCAATTTATTTCTTACCATCTGCAGAAAGAGTTGGAGATGAAGATTTCCAAGAAGGGGAGTGTTCTTGTACCTTGAGAGTTGCACAACGGGAGAGTTTCTTTCTCAAAGTCTGCATTTCTGGCATTATTTTCTCCTTCTCAGCCCTCTGGAACTCCACAATATTTAAAATGTGTTTCAATTGGTCACTTGAAATGCCCCGTGTACCCTGAACATCAACAACAATGGTTACCATTACAAATTTAAAACTGTATGAGTTTAACAACGTGATCTTTTACAGGCCCCCATTCCAAGCACAATTCCTATGGGCAAATAATGAATGGCATTCTGTTTTTTGCACTCCAACCAATTAGAAGAGCCAACATTTAAAATGATAAATTCAACTTAAACACATAAAAATCTATAAGAAATTGTCATACTTCAGGATTTTAAAAAAGGGGTTTCACAGAGATTTATAGAATATGATTTTAGTTTTTTTTACAGGCTTTTTCTTTAAACCAAAAACAAAAGTGAGCTGAGCACGTACAAAAAGTTTAGCAGTATAAAAAAGCCATGTAAAGATTGTAGATATGCCACAAACAGGGCAAAAAGGTTATCAAGAGGTCAAAGCTGAGGAATTTAAAAGTTTAGAAATCAACAAACCGCTTTAAGAAAAGGTTTTTAAGGGACAGTCTAGTCAAAATTAAACTTTCATGATTTAGATAGGGCATGCAATTTTAAACAACTTTTATCATCACATTTGCGTTGTTCCCTTGGTGTTCTTTGTTGAAAGCTAAAACCTAGGTAGGCTCATATGCTAATTTCTAAGCCCTTGAAGGTCGCCTCTTATCACAGTGCATTCTGACAGTTTTTTTACAGCTAGACAGAGCTAGTTCATGTGTGCCATATACATAACATTGTGCTCAGTCCTGTGAAGTTACCTAGAAGTCCACATTTATTTGCTAAAATGCAAGTCTGTCAAAAGAACTGAAATAAGGGGGCAGTTTGCAGAGACTTAGGTACAAGGTAATATATTAATATACTTTTATATTAATATAAAAGTATATTAATATAATGGTGTTGGTTATGCAAAATTGGGGAATGGGTAATAAAAGGGATTATCTATCTTTTTTAAACAATAACAATTCTGGAGTAGACTGTCCCTTTAAAAGCGTGTGATAACAAATTATGTTTACCAGATAATTTCCTTTCCTTCTGTATGAGGAGAGTCCATAGCTTCATTCCTTACTTGTGGGAATACAGAACCTGACCACCAGGAGGAGACAAAGTCACCCCAGACAAAGGCTTAAATACCTCCCCCACTTCCCTCATACCCCAGTCATTCTGCCAAGAGAACAAGGAGCAGTAGGAGAAATATCAGGGTATAAATGGTGCCAGAAGAACAAAATAAAATTTAGGTCCGCCCATCGGAGAAATCGTGCAGGGGCCGTGGACTCTCCTCAGATGGAAAGGAAATTATCAGGTAAGCATAAATTATGTTTTCCTTCTTAATATGAGGAGAGTTCCCGGCTTTATTCCTTACTTGTGGGACACATATACCCAAGCTCCAGAGGACACAATGAATGGGAGGGCAAAAAAGGAGGCAGACCCTATTCTGAGGGCACCACAGCCTGCAAAACCTCTCTTCCCAAAAGCTGCTTCAGCTGAAGAAAAAACCTCAAAACTAAAATTAGTAAAAGTAAAATTTAGAAAACGGTATGTAAGGAGGACCAGGTATCCACCATACAAATCTGATCCATAGAGGCCTCATTCTTAAAGGCCCAAGAGGAAGCCACTGGTCTAGTTGAATAAGCCTTAATCCTCTGAGGTGGCTTATATCCCACTGTCTCATAAGCTAAACGAATAATGCTCCTCAACCAAAAAGATAAGGAAGTGGACAAGGCCTTCTGACCCCTACGCTTCCCAGAATAGACAACAAACAAAGAAGAAGTCTGTCTAAACTCCTTAGCCTGAAGATAGAACTTTAAGGCCCGAACCACATCCAAATTATGAAGTAACCGTTCCTTCGAAGGAGGAGGATTAGGACACAAGGAAGGAACCACAATCTCCTGATTGATGATGCGATCTGAAACGACCTTAGTGAGAAAACCTAACCCAGTACGAAGAACAGCCTTATCAGCATGAACTACTAGGTAAGGAGGCTCACATTGCAAGGCAGTCATTTCAGAGACTCTGCGTGCTGAAGCAATAGCCAGTAGAAAAAGAACCTTCCAAGACAGTAATTTAATGTCAACTACATGCATAGGATCAAACGGAGCCTTCTGCAAAACTTTAAGAACAAGATTTAAAGGGACAGTCAACCCAAAAATAGTTTTAACTTATATCTATACAGTTGCCATAGATTGTTTTTTTTACAAATATAGCACAGTTTTTACAGATATTCCGTTTGCAAGTAAAATCACTTACTTTTGCCACCGCTGCCGTTTGAAAGTGTCCATCTGGCTCCGCCCCTTTTTTCATCATCTGTGACATCATGATCTTCTGATCCCTATAATCTTTTTAACTTACTCGTAACCGGCATTAGCGCATGCGCAATGCGCCTATTCTACTGTTGGGGATCTTTTTCACACCGGAACAGGTCCTTGACTTGTGCTGTCAGTACTGATGGGGTATGTGTTGCTTTTCTGGAGTGTGTTGTGTCAGGTAATTCTGGTCTAAGTCATACAAAAGTATGCGGCTGTTGAATAACACACTGGACATCTAAAAGAAAAAGCCAAGAGAAGCAAAAAGACCAGAATTACCTGACACAACACACTCCAAAAAACCAACACATACCCCATTAGTACTGACAGCACAAGTCAAGGACCACTGCTTACAAAATCAGTGACACTGTACCTCTAGGACCACTGCTTTTTGTTCCGGTGTGAAAAAGTTCCCCAACAGTAGAATAGGCGCATTTTGCATGCGCTAATGCCGGTTACGAGTAAGTTAGAAAAATTACAGGGATCAGAAGAAGATCATGATGTCACGGATGACAAAAAAAGGGGCGGAGCCAGGCGGACATTTTCAAACGGCAGCGGCGGCAAAAGTAAGTTATTTTAGTTGCAAACGGAATATCTGTAAAAACTGTGCTATATTTGTAAAAAACAATCTATGGCAACTTTATAGATATAACTTAAAAAACTATTTTTGGGTTGACTGTCCCTTTAAACTCCTAGGAGGAGAGCTAGATCTAAACACATGCCTGATTCTAACCAGAGCCTGAACAAAAGACTGAACATCTGGAAGCTCAGCGAGCCTCTTGTGCAGTACAACAGATAGGGCCGAAATCTGTCCCTTAAGGGAGCTAGCAGAAAGGCCCTTCTCCAGACCATCATGGAGAAAGGAAAGAATCCTGGAAACCCTGACCTTAGGCCAGGGGAATCCACGGTCTTCACACCAGAATAAGTAGGTCCTCCACACCTTATGATAGATGCAACGAGAAACCGGCTTACAAGCTTGAATAAGAGTATCAATAACTCTCTCAGAGAAACCTCTCTTGGCTAGGACTAAGCA
This sequence comes from Bombina bombina, assembly GCF_027579735.1. Taxonomy (NCBI): domain Eukaryota; kingdom Metazoa; phylum Chordata; class Amphibia; order Anura; family Bombinatoridae; genus Bombina; species Bombina bombina. Next base: position 863,488,148 of record NC_069501.1, on the reverse strand, counting down.
TTCAATCTTAACGCAGTCAGCCTCAGAGAATCTAGATTTTGATGAACAAAAGAACCTTGTTCCAGCAGATCCCTGCGACAAGGTAACTTCCATGGAGGAGATGACGACATCCCCACTAGATCCGCAAACCACATCCTTCGTGGCCACAATGGAGCAATCAGTATCACTGATGCCTGCTCCTGCTTGATGTGGGCCACTACTCGAGCAAGGAAAGGTAATAGCGGAAAAAGGTATATTAGACTGAACCTTCAAGGCACCACTAATGCATCTATTAGCTCTGCCTGAGGATCCCTGGATCTCGACCCATACCTGGGTAGCTTGGTATTGAGACGGGACGCCATGAGATCTCTGGAGTCCGCTACCTGTTGCATACCTCCGCAAACACCTCGGGATATAGAGACCATTCCCCCGGATGAAAGTATTGTCTGCTGAGAAAATCCACTTCCCAGTTGTCCACACCCAGAATGTGGATCGCTGACAGCAAACAGTTGTGGGCCTCTGCCCACTCCAGAATCTGAGATACCTCCCTCATTGCTAGGGAGCTCCTCGTTCCTCCCTGATGGTTGATGTAAGCCACCGAGGTGATATTGTCTGATTAGAATCTGATAAACTGGGACAAACAAAGACGAAGATTGCTTGAAGCTCCAGAATGTTGATCAGAAGAGAGCTCTCCTCCCAAGACCAAAGGCCCTGAGCCTTCTTGGTTCCCCAAACTGCTCCCCATCCTGAGAGACTCGCATCTGTAGTCACAATCTCCCAGGATGGTCTTAAAAAGGATGTCCCTCGGGACAGGTGATCTGGACAGAGCCACCAAGAGAGCGATTCTCTCGACCGGTTGTCCAGAGAGATCTGTTGAGACAGATCCGAAAGATTGCTGTTCCACTATCTCAGCATGCACAGCTAAAACAGTCTGAGACGGAACCTGGCAAATGCTGACGCCAGCTTGCAGCGTCTCTGGTCTGAAAGAAATATCCTCATGACTAGTGAGTCTATTATAGTGCCCAGGAATTCTACCCTGGTGCTTAGAATAAGAACTCTTTTCTAAGTTTATCTTCCATCCATGGGCTCGAAGAAAAAAAGAGAAGAGATTCCGAATGTTCTTCCGCTAGATGAAAGGATGGTGCTTGTACCAGAATATCATCCAAGTAAGGTGCTACTGCAATACCCTGGGTTCTGGCCACGGCTAAGAGAGCTTCCGGAACCTTTGTGAAAATTCTTGGGGCAGTAGATAGGCCAAACGGAAGAGCAATAAACTGGAAGTGCTGGTCCAGGAATGCAATCCTTAGGAACTGAAAATGTTCCCTGTGGATTTGGACATGAAGGTAAGCATCCTTCCGATCTATAGTGGTCATGAACTGTCCCTTCTGAAGGGAAGGATAGACCTTATCGTCTCTATCTTGACCAAGGAGACGTTCAAAAACTTGTTTAAGCACTTTAGGTCCAGAATCAGGCGGAATGTTTCCTCCTTCTTTGGGACCACGAAAAGGTTTGAGTAGTATCCCAAGCCTCGTTCCTCTATGGAAACCGGGACAATGACTCCTAAGGAGGTCAGATCCCGAACACACCCCAGAAAGGCATCCCTCTTTTTTCTGGTTTTGATGACAGATTTAAGATAAGGAATCTACCCTTGTGTGGAAGAGACTTGAACCCAATTCTGTAACCCTAAGCAATGACCTCCAGGACCCAAGTATCCTGCACATCCCTGAACCAAGCTTCTGAGAAGAGCGAAAGTCTGCCCCCTACCTGATCCATAGACGGACTGGGGCCGACCCCTTAATGCTGATTTAGTCTCAGTGGGCTTCTTGCTCTGCTTGGACTTATTCCAGGACTGAGCCGGCTTCCAAGTCTTAGGTTGCTCTGTCTTAGCAGAGGATTGCTGACGCTGGGATTTATCAGAACGAAAGGAACGAACATTATTAGATTGTCCCTTAGATCTGTTCTTTTTATCTTGCGGTAGGAAGGCACCCTTGCCCCCTGTAACCGTGGAAATAATGGAGTCCAGGCCTTAACCAAACAAAATCTTACCCTTAAATGGAAGGGAAAGGAGTCTGGACTAGGAAGTAAAGTCCGCAGACCAGGACTTCAGCCACAGAGCCCGGCGGGCCTGAACAGAAAACCCAGCAGTTTTAGCATTTAAACGAATAATTTGCATATTCACATCACAAATAAAAGAATTAGTGACCCTTAAAGCCTTAATTCTATCAAGAATAATATCGAGGGCACCTTCCACCTCAATCAATTCCGATATGGAGTCACACCAGTAGGTAGCCGCTCCCCCAACTGCCGCCACTGGTTGAAATAAATCTCCAGAATGTTGAAACATCTTTCTTAAAGGGACACTGAACCCAAAATTTTTCTTTCGTGATTCAGATAGAACATGAAATTTTAAGCAACTTTCTAATTTACTCCTATTATAAAATTTTCTTAATTCTCTTGGTATCTTTATTTGAAATGCAAGAATGTAAGTTTAGATGTCGGCCCATTTTTGGTGAACAACCTGGGTTGTCATTGCCGATTGGTGGATAAATTCATACACCAATAAAAAAGTGCTGACCAGAGTACTAAACCCAAAAAAAAGCTTAGATGCCTTCTTTTTTCAAATAAAGATAGCAAGAGAACAAAGAAAAATTGAAAATAGGAGTAAATTAGAAAGTTGCTTAAAATTGCATGCTCTTTCTGAATTACAAAATAAAAATTTTGGGTTCAGTGTCCCTTTAACAGAGTTTCCATCTTTTTATCCAAGGACTCCTTGAATAATGAGCTATCCTCCAGTGGGATAGTAGTGCGTTTTGCAAGCGTGGAGTCAGCGCCATCCACCTTAGGGACGGAACCCCACAACTCCAATTGAGAGTCCGGGACCGGGAACAGTTTCTTAAAGGCAGACGAAGGGGTGAAGGAAGAATCAATCCTCTCCCATTTGTTCTAAAAGGGACACTGAACACAAATTTTTTCTTTCATGATTCAGATAGAGCATGCAATTTTAAGCAACTTTCTAATTTACTCCTATTATCAATTTTCTTAGTTCTTTTGCTATCCTTATTTGAAAAAGAAGGCATCTAAGCTAAGGAGCCAGCCAATTTTTGGTTCAGACCCTGGACAGCACTTGTTTAATGGTGCTGTCCAATCAACAAGGACAACCCAGGTTGTTCACCAAAAATGGGCCGGCATCTAAACTTACATTCTTGCATTTAAAATAAAGATACCAAGAGAATTAAGAAAATTTGATTATAGGAGTAAATTAGAAAGTTGCTTAAAATTTCATGCTCTATCTGAATCACGATATAAAAAATTTGGGTTCAGTGTCCCTTTAATAATAGTGTCCCTTTAAGAAAGTCTGAGGAACAACCCTGTCTTCGTAAACTCTATCCAGTTTAGGGAATTTGGCCTCGTGAACCTCTAAGGTAGCCAGAACGTCCTTTAAAAGAAAGCACAAGTGCTCCATCCCAAATCTAAAATATGGTTCCTCCGCAATCGGAGACTTAGAGGCAGCCGATTCAGACCCGGAAAGTTCACACTTTGAAGTATCAGAAAGAACTTCATCATCAGATAACCGTCTATCAGTTATAGCCAATAAACTAGATGATGACCCCTGGGAAGGATAGCAATATTTGACCTTTCTCTTGCGCTTAGCAGGGCGAGGTAAAGCACTAATGGCCGCAGACACCGCCGTTTGTACCTGCGCAGTGAAGTCTGGAGGTAAAAGGCCTCCTCCAGATGGAGGATCAGGCGTGCTATGGGAAACTGCATGTGTATTAGGAGATGAAAGCAGGGTGCGCACCTCACGGGACGGGGACCCCTCAGAGGTGGAAGGCTCAGTGGTATCAAACATGTTAACCTTTTTTGACATAATCACTTTCTTTAGGCATGTGGAACATAATTGAGAGGGCGGGTATACCTCAGCCTCCTCACAATATAAACAGGCATTAGTCTTAGGTATAGAGGGAGTACATTCTAAAATGTCAGAGTCCTCCATAGCTATGGGCTATGTCCTAATATAACAATAACAAACGTTATATAAAATATAAAAACGACACCTTTATACCTCCTATGACCCAGGCACACAGAGAAAACCGTTTGGAGTACTTGAGTCAAAAAGAATTTTGACCATGGATAGAATGCATTTACCTAGCACTTCTCTCTCCCCATGTTGTTATTGAAGCGTCTAAGATGTTTAAGATGTTTACATATGCATAAGCACTCTAGCCGTTTAACCAAGTTTACCAATAGTAGCAACCTAATAGGCATCCCCTTATCATCTGTGTAGTGCGGTTGCATCCCTTCTTGTCTTTGAACAATTAACACAGAGAAAACCGCTTCTCTCTGATAACCAGCACGGTCAGAAAATAGGAAGTGAAACTACGACCACACCCGATCACAAGGAGCGCAACCTAGGACCACCTCCGCTAAGGAAAAGCGCGCCAAGCTTGTAAAGCTGCACAGCTCTAAAGTGAAAGTAACCTGTATGTTTCAACCTCAGCCTATGAGCCTCAAAAAAAAATGTCCACATACAACGCAGTATAAATCAAATAAAAATTTATGAGAGTAATCCTCACTGTTCAATAATCCCCCTTCAGGGCATATTAACCCTTGATTCCATACAGATAAAAGGAGCCACACTGTGACCCTGTGTCCTAGCATTACCATATGTGTAAAAAAATGAAACGATCTTACCAGAATCCATGCTGTGGAACAAAAACACAGCCTCTCAAGTATGAGTCTTCTAGCATCGCTCCTGACATGGACTTGAGTGATGAAAGCAGGCAGTGAAACTCGTCAACACTGAATGCTTAGGATCTGTTAATACAAGTCTGGATGGTTTCTCAGAAACTCTCCCTGCATCTCCAGACCCTAACTTTCATCAATGATCTCACTGAGAGGCTGACAAGACTTCTTAAAACTCCAGTCCCATTTTAAAGGGTAGATACCCTTCATAAGGAACTACTCAGTATCATCTGACACTTCTCTGCCAACCTCCTGTCACAAAAGGCAAAGAATGACTGGGATATGAGGGAAGTGGGGGAGGTATTTAAGCCTTTGGCTGGGGTGTCTTTGTCTCTTCCTGGTGGCCAGGTTCTATATTCCTACAAGTAAGGAATGAAGCCATGGATTCTCCTCATATTAAGAAGGAAAAGTTGGTTATTTCAAGAATTTATTATGGATTGAATTTTTTTTAGAAATGTAAAATTTGTGCCAATAAGGTGTGTGAAGCACTTCTTTTAGTAATTCTGATAAGCTGAAGTGGGGGCCACAGATGATACCATACTTTAAAAGTTTCTGTGTTTCTATTGAGGTATTTGATTGTATATTTATTTTTTAAGAAGTTAATCAGTTAAAGGGACATTGTACTGTAAAATTTCTTCTGTGTTCCCAATGATCCATTTTACCCACTGGAGTATTTTAAATTGTTTTAAAGAGTTTTTTTTACATTTATTTTGCCATTTGGAATATCTGTTTTGGCCTATTGAACCCACCACCTACAGTGAAAATATGTACAATGCATTATTCTCTATAGAAAAGATATGTAAACAGAAAACAGCAGCACTTAACCTAACATCCCAGTCAGGGGTGGGAGAGAATGTTGCATCTAAAATAGTATGAAGCCAAGTCTATTTAAATGGGCATGCCATTGTGAACAATGGGTGATGGTTTCAATATGCAAAAACAGATATTCAGCAGAGGCAAAGATAGGACTAACTACCATCGATGAGAGGGGTTATATAGAGCTCTTGGGGTTTGGGAATCATTGCATCCTCCCAGTGGCAGGGAAGGTAATTCCCAGGAGTAATGGATTGTTGAATCTTACTACCTTTATGAAAGAAAAAGCAGCAATTCCCAATATATTTAATGCCCTGCAGCTGGTACAAGTAATAGTGAACGCATTAATAGGAAACAAATTGTACAGTACTGGACCCTTTTAAATCCTCAAATCCCTTCTGAGAGCAACAAAATAAAAAAACAATTACACAAACTTACTGGTTGAATTCCCAAAGATTCTAGCTTATCCGCCAATCCCTGATCCAAAACTGATCTCAGTTCTTTAGTTAACATTGGGTCCTTCTTCAAGGCTTTTATTAAACGCATTTTTTTGGAGCTTGATTCTTCTTCATAATCATCTGTAAATGTAAAACACTTGAAACTAGTGTGTGTATATTATGTAGAATATTGTTGGAAAATGAAATAATAAAAGTATGCAATGCCACCTTTATATTAATAAAGCTGAAAAGACATTCACAATATAAGCCATTTTATTCTTTTACATTGCATAGATTTAGCAACCTCACTCCTCCCAAATTAAAAGTGTTAAAATGATAGAAAGTCAAAATTAACATTGAATGATTCAGATAGAGCATGTCATTTTAAGACACTTAAATTCACTTCTATTTTCAAATGTACTTTGTTCTCTTGGTATCCAATGTTGAAAAATAATATGTACATTTCCTACACTAGAGGGAGCTAACTGGTGATTGGTGACTGCACACATTTGTCTCTTGTGATTGGCTGTGTTTAGCTAGTTCACAGTAGTGCATTGCTACTCCTACAGCAAAATATATCAAGGGAATGAAGCAGATTTGATTATAGAAGAAAATTGGAATAGCCGTGGGGACATCAAACTTGATCCAGGGCATATAGCAGTTTATCTACTTCTAGTCTTTAATCTAGACAAAAAGCCAGCCAAAACAATCACTTGTTAAATATGAAAATCATAGACAATCTTAGGCAAACATTTTAGAACAGTTCAGAGGAACAGTTTATCCTTATTTTAAGACTCTGACCCAGCACTACTATGTGTTTAAACCCTTGCAAAGGTAAAAGTGCTGGTTCCGAGAGGAAACTACTGCTGATCCAATTGTAGTGCTAGTTACACAGCTATGTTGTGCAGGGTCGCTAACAAATGTAATGGATTGTTGCAAAACAGATCCGATGAATACATTATTGAATCATCTACTTCCATAACAGGGAGATTAAGATAGTCAGATACAGTCTGTTCAAAAAAGTTAATAACAGAAGTCTGCTATGGTTGACTTCCATCTTCTCCAAGTCAATGGTTGAAATAGTTTTCAGATTTTACCCCCATGCCTTATTAGAGCATAAGGCATGTTTAATGGAAGAAGCACCTGGCTCTGCATTTTTCTCAGGACTACAAGAAAGCACAGATAAAGAATTCACCTGACCAGTATACATTTTACAAACACAACAAAGTATACTACATGTGTCTGCCATTTACCAAACCTCCAGTCGTTAAGTTTGTGCTGTATTACACCTCTCCATCTGCAAAGCAGAGAAGGTGAATTCTAGAGGTAGAATATAGGACCCTTTAAAGATATGCTGAAGGCTTACAGACAGAGAACTCCGACCAGGACAGTGGTTGTGTTCTTTCCATATTTACAGGACCTGTATACACACTGTGAAGAAATATGGAGATCCTTACTAACAAGTATTAAGAAAAGCATCTTAAAAATCTGGCTGCCAAGACAGAAACCCAATGATGTCATGAGGATGCATTTGCACCTATGCACACAAGCCAGAAGTGAAAGCCCTTGGTGCGAGTAGACACTAGCACCAATCTAACAGTGTGAAGAGAAGAAGAATAAAACAGTGGAAGCACTTCAGTAAGGACAAGCACAACCATACACTGTGTGCAGAATTATTAGGCAAATGAGTATTTTGACAACATCATCCTCTTTATGCATGTTGTCTTACTCCAAGCTGTATAGGCTCGAAAGCCTACTACCAATTAAGCATATTAGGTGATGTGCATCTCTGTAATGAGAAGGGGTGTGGTCTAATGACATCAACACCCTATATCAGGTGTGCATAATTATTAGGCAACTTCCTTTCCTTTGGCAAAATGGGTCAAAAGAAGGACTTGACAGGCTCAGAAAAGTCAAAAATAGTGAGATATCTTGCAGAGGGATGCAGCACTCTTAAAATTGCAAAGCTTCTGAAGCGTGATCATCGAACAATCAAGCGTTTCATTCAAAATAGTCAAAAGGGTCGCAAGAAGCGTGTGGAAAAACCAAGGCGCAAAATAACTGCCCATGAACTGAGAAAAGTCAAGCATGCAGCTGCCAAGATGCCACTTGCCACCAGTTTGGCCATATTTCAGAGCTGCAACATCACTGGAGTTCCCAAAAGCACAAGTTGTGCAATACTCAGAGACATGGCCAAGGTAAGAAAGGCTGAAAGACGACCACCACTGAACAAGACACACAAGCTGAAACGTCAAGACTGGGCCAAGAAATATCTCAAGACTGATTTTTCTAAGGTTTTATGGACTGATGAAATGAGAGAGAGTCTTGATGGGCCAGATGGATGGGCCCGTGGCTGGATTGGTAAAGGGCACCAGTCCGACTCAGACACCAGCAAGGTGGAGGTGCAGTACTGGTTTGGGCTGGTATCATCAAAGATGAGCTTGTGGGGCCTTTTCAGGTTGAGGATGGAGTCAAGCTCAACTCCCAGTCCTACTGCCAGTTTCTGGAAGACACCTTCTTCAAGCAGTGGTACAGGAAGAAGTCTGCATCCTTCAAGAAAAACATGATTTTCATGCAGGACAATGCTCCATCACACGCGTCCAAGTACTCCACAGCGTGGCTGGCAAGAAAGGGTATAAAAGAAGAAAATCTAATGACATGGCCTCCTTGTTCACCTGATCTGAACCCCATTGAGAACCTGTGGTCCATCATCAAATGTGAGATTTACAAGGAGGGAAAACAGTACACCTCTCTGAACAGTGTCTGGGAGGCTGTGGTTGCTGCTGCACGCAATGTTGATGGTGAACAGATCAAAACACTGACAGAATCCATGGATGGCAGGCTTTTGAGTGTCCTTGCAAAGAAAGGTGGCTATATTGGTCACTGATTTGTTTTTGTTTTGTTTTTGAATGTCAGAAATGTATATTTGTGAATGTTGAGATGTTATATTGGTTTCACTGGTAAAAAACATAATTTATGCTTACCTGATAAATTCCTTTCTTCTGTTGTGTGATCAGTCCACGGGTCATCATTACTTCTGGGATATAACTCCTCCCCAACAGGAAATGCAAGAGGATTCACCCAGCAGAGCTGCATATAGCTCCTCCCCTCTACGTCACTCCCAGTCATTCGACCAAGAATCAACGAGAAAGGAGAAACCAAGGGTGAAGTGGTGACTGGAGTATAATTTAAAAGATATTTACCTGCCTTAAAAAAACAGGGCGGGCCGTGGACTGATCACACAACAGAAGAAAGGAATTTATCAGGTAAGCATAAATTATGTTTTCTTCTGTTATGTGTGATCAGTCCACGGGTCATCATTACTTCTGGGATACCAATACCAAAGCAAAAGTACACGGATGACGGGAGGGATAGGCAGGCTCATTATACAGAAGGAACCACTGCCTGAAGAACCTTTCTCCCAAAAATAGCCTCCGAAGAAGCAAAAGTGTCAAATTTGTAAAATTTGGAAAAAGTATGAAGCGAAGACCAAGTTGCAGCCTTGCAAATCTGTTCAACAGAGGCCTCATTCTTAAAGGCCCAAGTGGAAGCCACAGCTCTAGTAGAATGAGCTGTAATTCTTTCAGGAGGCTGCTGTCCAGCAGTCTCATAGGCTAAACGAATTATGCTACGAAGCCAGAAGGAGAGAGAGGTAGCCGAAGCCTTATGACCTCTCCTCTGACCAGAGTACACGACAAACAGGGAAGACGTTTGTCGAAAATCCTTAGTTGCCTGCAAGTAGAACTTGAGGGCACGAACTACATCCAGATTGTGTAGAAGACGTTCCTTCTTTGAAGAAGGATTCGGGCACAGGGAAGGAACCACAATCTCTTGATTGATGTTCCTGTTAGAGACTACCTTAGGTAAGAACCCAGGTTTAGTACGCAGAACTACCTTATCTGAATGAAAAATCAAATAAGGAGAATCACAATGTAAAGCTGATAACTCAGAGACTCTCCGAGCCGAAGAAATAGCCATTAAAAATAACACTTTCCAAGATAACAACTTTATATCAATGGAATGAAGGGGTTCAAACGGAACTCCTTGTAGAACGTTAAGAACAAGGTTTAAACTCCATGGCGGAGCAACAGTTTTAAACACAGGCTTGATTCTAGCTAAAGCCTGACAAAAGACCTGGACGTCTGGATTTTCTGACAGACGCCTGTGCAACAAGATGGACAGAGCTGAGATCTGTCCCTTTAAAGAACTAGCCGATAAACCCTTTTCTAAACCTTCTTGTAGAAAGGACAATATCCTAGGAATCCTAACCTTACTCCAGGAGTAACCTTTGGATTCGCACCAGAATAGGTATTTACGCCATATCTTATGGTAAATCCTTCTGGTAACAGGCTTCCTAGCCTGTATCAGGGTATCAATAACCGACTCAGAAAAACCACGTTTTGATAAAATCAAGCGTTCAATTTCCAAGCAGTCAGCTTCAGAGAAGTTAGATTTTGATGTTTGAATGGACCCTGTATCAGAAGGTCCTGTCTTAGAGGTAGAGACCAAGGCAGACAGGATGACATGTCCACTAGATCTGCATACCAAGTCCTGCGTGGCCATGCAGGCGCTATTAGAATCACTGATGCTCTCTCCTGTTTGATTTTGGCAATCAATCGAGGAAGCAGCGGGAAGGGTGGAAACACATAAGCCATCCCGAAGTTCCAAGGTGCTGTCAAAGCATCTATCAGAACCGCTCCCGGATCCCTGGATCTGGACCCGTAGCGAGGAAGTTTGGCGTTCTGGCGAGACGCCATGAGATCTATCTCTGGTTTGCCCCAACGTCGAAGTATTTGGGCAAAGACCTCCGGATGAAGTTCCCACTCCCCCGGATGAAAAGTCTGGCGACTCAAGAAATCCGCCTCCCAGTTCTCCACTCCCGGGATGTGGATTGCTGACAGGTGGCAAGAGTGAGACTCTGCCCAGCGAATTATCTTTGATACTTCCATCATTGCTAGGGAGCTTCTTGTCCCTCCTTGATGGTTGATGTAAGCTACAGTCGTGATGTTGTCCGACTGAAACCTGATGAACCCCCGAGTTTTTAACTGGGGCCAAGCCAGAAGGGCATTGAGAACTGCTCTCAATTCCAGAATGTTTATTGGTAGGAGACTTTCCTCCTGATTCCATTGTCCCTGAGCCTTCAGAGAATTCCAGACAGCGCCCCAACCTAGTAGGCTGGCGTCTGTTGTTACAATTGTCCAGTCCGGCCTGCTGAATGGCATCCCCCTGGACAGATGTGGCCGAGAAAGCCACCATAGAAGAGAGTTTCTGGTCTCTTGATCCAGATTCAGAGTAGGGGACAAGGCTGAGTAATCCCCATTCCACTGACTCAGCATGCACAATTGCAGCGGTCTGAGATGTAGACGTGCAAAGGGTACTATGTCCATTGCTGCTACCATTAAGCCGATCACCTCCATGCATTGAGCTACTGACGGGAGTTGAATGGAATGAAGGACACGGCATGCATTTAGAAGCTTTGTTAATCTGTCTTCTGTCAGATAAATCTTCATTTCTACAGAATCTATAAGAGTCCCCAAGAATGGAACTCTTGTGAGAGGAAAGAGAGAACTCTTCTTTTCGTTCACTTTCCATCCATGCGACCTTAGAAATGCCAGAACTAACTCTGTATGAGACTTGGCAGTTTGAAAGCTTGAAGCTTGTATCAGAATGTCGTCTAGGTACGGAGCTACCGAAATTCCTCGCGGTCTTAGTACCGCCAGAAGGGCACCCAGAACCTTTGTGAAGATTCTTGGAGCCGTAGCCAATCCGAATGGAAGAGCTACAAACTGGTAATGCCTGTCTAAGAAGGCAAACCTTAGATACCGGTAATGATCTTTGTGAATCGGTATGTGAAGGTAAGCATCCTTTAAATCCACTGTGGTCATGTACTGACCCTTTTGGATCATGGGTAAGATTGTCCGAATAGTTTCCATTTTGAACGATGGAACTCTTAGGAATTTGTTTAGGATCTTTAAATCCAAGATTGGCCTGAAAGTTCCCTCTTTTTTGGGAACCACAAACAGGTTTGAGTAAAACCCTTGTCCTTGTTCCGACCGCGGAACCGGATGGATCACTCCCATTAATAACAGATCTTGTACACAGCGTAGAAACGCTTCTTTCTTTGTCTGGTTTGTTGACAACCTTGACAGATGAAATCTCCCTCTTGGGGGAGAGAATTTGAAGTCTAGAAGGTATCCCTGAGATATGATCTCTAGCGCCCAGGGATCCTGAACATCTCTTGCCCAAGCCTGGGCGAAGAGAGAGAGTCTGCCCCCCACTAGATCCGGTCCCGGATCGGGGGCCCTCGATTCATGCTGTCTTAGGGGCAGCAGCAGGTTTCCTGGCCTGCTTGCCCTTGTTCCAGGACTGGTTGGGTTTCCAGCCTTGTCTGTAACGAGCAACAGCTCCTTCCTGTTTTGGTGAAGTGGAAGTTGGTGCTGCTCCTGCTTTGAAATTCCGAAAGGGACGAAAATTAGACTGTCTAGCCTTAGCTTTGGCTTTGTCTTGAGGCAGGGCGTGGCCCTTACCTCCTGTAATGTCAGCGATAATTTCTTTCAAACCGGGCCCAAATAAAGTTTGCCCCTTGAAAGGTATATTAAGTAATTTGGACTTAGAAGTTACATCAGCTGACCAGGATTTTAGCCACAGCGCCCTACGTGCCTGAATGGTGAATCCTGAGTTCTTAGCCGTAAGTTTGGTTAAATGTACTACGGCCTCCGAAATGAATGAATTAGCTAGCTTAAGGACTCTAAGCCTGTCCGTAATGTCATCCAGCGTAGCTGAACTAAGGTTCTCTTCCAGAGACTCCATCCAAAATGCTGCCGCAGCCGTAATCGGCGCGATGCATGCAAGGGGTTGCAATATAAAACCTTGTTGAACAAACATTTTCTTAAGGTAACCCTCTAATTTTTTATCCATTGGATCTGAAAAAGCACAGCTATCCTCCACCGGGATAGTGGTACGCTTAGCTAAAGTAGAAACTGCTCCCTCCACCTTAGGGACCGTTTGCCATAAGTCCCGTGTGGTGGCGTCTATTGGAAACATCTTTCTAAATATTGGAGGGGGTGAGAACGGCACACCGGGTCTATCCCACTCCTTAGTAACAATTTCAGTTAGTCTCTTAGGTATAGGAAAAACGTCAGTACTCGCCGGTACCGCAAAGTATTTATCCAACCTACACAATTTCTCTGGTATTGCAACAGTGTTACAATCATTAAGAGCCGCTAAAACCTCCCCTAGTAATACACGGAGGTTCTCCAATTTAAATTTAAAATTTGAAATATCTGAATCCAATCTGTTTGGATCAGAACCGTCACCCACAGAATGAAGCTCTCCGTCCTCATGCTCTGCAAGCTGTGACGCAGTATCAGACATGGCTCTAGTATTATCAGCGCACTCTGTTCTCACCCCAGAGTGATCACGCTTGCCTCTTAGTTCTGGTAATTTAGCCAAAACTTCAGTCATAACAGTAGCCATATCTTGTAATGTTATCTGTAATGGCCGCCCAGATGTACTAGGCGCCACAATATCACGCACCTCCCGGGCGGGAGATGCAGGTACTGACACGTGAGGCGAGTTAGTCTGCATAACTCTCCCCTCGCTGTTTGGTGAAATTTGTTCAATTTGTACAGATTGGCTTTTATTTAAAGTAGCATCAATACAGTTAGTACATAAATTTCTATTGGGCTCCACCTTGGCATTGGAACAAATGACACAGGTATCTTCCTCTGAATCAGACATGTTTAACACACTAGCAAATAAACTTGCAACTTGGTTACAATCTTATTTAACAAAAACGTACTGTGCCTCAAAGAAGCACTAAACGATTAAATGACAGTTGAAATAATGAACTGAAAAACTGTTATAGCATCAATCCTTGAAAACAACACAACTTTTAGCAAAGGTTTGTTCCCATTAGTAAAGTAACAATAATTAAATTTGAAACGTAAAAATTACAGAACAACGTTTTAAATCACAGTCAATATATAAGTCTCACAGCTCTGCTGAGAGAATCTACCTCCCTTCAAAGAAGTTTGAAGACCCCTGAGTTCTGTTAGAGATGAACCGGATCATGCAGGAAATACAAGAGTAACTGACTGGAAATTTTTGATGCGTAGCAAAGAGCGCCAAAAACGGCCCCTCCCCCTCACACACAGCAGTGAGAGAGAAACGAAACTGTCACATTAAAACAAGCAACTGCCAAGTGGAAAAATAATGCCCAAACATTTATTCACTCAGTACCTCAGAAAATGCAAACGATTCTACATTCCAGCAAAAACGTTTAACATAATAAATACCTATTAAAAGGTTTAATGTACATTTTACAGAGTAATTCCAGTGAAGTACCATCCCCAGAATACTGAAGTGTAGAGTATACATACATGTCATTATAACGGTATGGCAGGATTTTCTCATCAATTCCATTCAGAAAATAAAAACTGCTACATACCTCAATGCAGATTCATCTGCCCGCTGTCCCCTGATCTGAAGCTTTTACCTCCCTCAGATGGCCGAAAAACAGCAATATGATCTTAACTACTCCGGTTAAAATCATAGTAAAAACTCTGGTAGATTCTTCTTCAAACTCTGCCAGAGAGGTAATAACACGCTCCGGTGCTATTGAAAATAACAAACTTTTGATTGAAGTTATAAAAACTAAGTATAATCACCATAGTCCTCTCACACATCCTATCTAGTCGTTGGGTGCAAGAGAATGACTGGGAGTGACGTAGAGGGGAGGAGCTATATGCAGCTCTGCTGGGTGAATCCTCTTGCATTTCCTGTTGGGGAGGAGTTATATCCCAGAAGTAATGATGACCCGTGGACTGATCACACATAACAGAAGAAATAAATAATTGAAATGGGTATATATTTGTTTTTTGTTAAGTTGCCTAATAATTATGCACAGTAATAGTCACCTGCACACACAGATATCCCCCTAAAATAGCTATAACTAAAAACAAACTAAAAACTACTTCCAAAACTATTCAGCTTTGATATTAATGAGTTTTTTGGGTTCATTGAGAACATGGTTGTTGTTCAATAATAAAATTATTCCTCAAAAATACAACTTGCCTAATAATTCTGCACTCCCTGTATATCTCCAGTCAAAGCAGGAACAATTAGTGGTAGGTGAAGACTTGAGGATCAAGCTTAGCTTTGCCCATTCTAGATAAGGAACAGGGTCAGATGATCTCAGTTTAAATTAGACAAAAGCTCAGGTATAGTCCTTCATTGTTGAATGTAGTCTTGAGTGAGCCAAGACAAATTTCAAAATGTGTATGAAGCCAAAAATTGGCTGGTTAAACAGGCTTTATATATATATATATATATATATATATATATATATATATATATATATATATATATATATATATATATATATATATATATATATATATATATATATATATATTTAAGAGTGAGAACCTGTAGATTTGGATAAATAAAAAAGCATGAGAAAAATGTTGTGAAAAGTATTTTTGATTCATTGGAATACAGCTAGTGAGGGTACACAATGCAAAGTATGGAATGAGGAACTGTTGGAATGATTCAAAAACCCTGTGAAAAGCCATTCAAGTTGTTTAGATTAATTTTTTTTTAAGGATTATTAATTTCCAGTTTGTTTTACAGTTCCCCTGTATTGCTAGATTGTATCCCTACAATAAACTTCTAAAAAATGTTAGAGGTTAGAGCCAGCCAGTTCACCAAAAGCCAGTCAAGCTTTAAAGAAAAGAAAAAAAAACAGAGACTATTTTCTACAAAAATAGAGTATATTTTCTATGGAATCATTGCAAATACTGAAACTGCCCACAATTATCCGTGAAATCTAATCCAATACCTGATCCAAATACCTCCCTAAGGGTAGTGAATATGAAACAGCCGACAAGACAAAATAAAAAAGCTCAGATACTGTTTAAACAAAAATAACGACAATCTAGGCATGCCTGGACAAGTGGTACAAAAAGACAAATGGCATGTGAGGGAAAATTATAGCCTATAATTTAAATGTTTTCAAAATATAATAACAAAAAATTTAAAAAAATGTTGCATAACATGCAATAAAGAAAATATACAAGCCACCACATCATTTCCATGCTTTTACAAACAGGCATTACCTCCATCGTCCTCTGTAAGCTCTTGAATAGGTTCCAAGATCTGTGACTGACCTTATATGTATGCAGAAAAAGGCAGAAGAAAAAGGAAGGGGTGGGGAACAGGTGTACTAGTAAGAAAAGTATGGATACTGGTTGTTTTTTTAAAGAAATTTACTTTTTGGAATATAGGACAATTTCTTTGTTTCATATAATAAGCAGATGATTATGTGCTAGCTAAAATTACAGTTCAAAGGTGTAGGCTTACCATATGAGAATATGCACTTAATTTTCTGTCTGGTTAAAGGGACAGTAAACACCTTGCAATTACAAGACAATTCTGTTGTGTTGCTATAATGTAACATATCAGCCAAGTCTTAACATTTTTAAAACACATTAACATCCTTTTGACTGCAATTATCTATCAGTAGTCAAACTCCACCTATCATTTGCCGTCTTTGGAGGAGCCAGTCTGAGTTTTAGACCACAGACAACAAGGCTATCTCTGACTATAATGTTCGTATAGAGCAGTGGTTAGCAGTCTTAGGTTGTAGGCCTCCCCTCTGACATCATTTACAAGGCAGCGCCCCCCATAATAGATTTTCTTTAAAGGGAGAAAAGTATTATTAACTTTTAGTTTTAATTAGGGGAATTTACATCTGATCCAGAGCTGATTCTACTTAACCAGAAGAGAGCTTTACTCACATTCTAATTTGCGCTGTTACTCCTGTGTTAGACAACAAACGCAATGCAGTCTGGGTGACTTCGTTCTTAGTGACTTTCTTTAACCTACACCCCTGCCTTTGCTTTATTGCACCATTAGATGGCATTGCCAGTTCTTAAAAAAAATTATGTTTTGCCAAAGTCAGCTGCTGCTTGTGTTTTTCATAGGATAGTGCAAAGTGTCACTGCTCCCGTGCATCCCCTTACATGCTCTTGAGCTCCCCATGGGGAAAGATATATAGCAGAATTAGCCTTGAAAAGTCTGCATGGTGCTCTTTTAAGTGATGGTAAATCCAAGCGTATAGCAAACGCTAGGATTTACCATCACAAAAAAAAAAATGTTCTCTCATTGTTTCGTAAAAAACAATGTTAAACTCACCCCATCTGTAAGGAAAGAAGATCGCTAACAGCGCCTCCGGCCGCCCACGGCACAGCACTTTCTCTAACGTTTATTTTTAGTGATGATAAATCCTAGCGTTTGTTATACGCTTGGGTTTACCATTACTTTAAATTCTGGGAATTAGAAATTGCTAATGGTTTTTATTGAACATGTATGGCTTTCCTCACATTTTTGTATTGCATTGGACATTTTTGAAAAAAATTTTGATTTAAAAAAAAAAAAAGCATGAAAGAGGGTGACAAAATAAATAGTGAAAATGTATTACAAAGTTGTTTCAGTATGCATAACTAAGCATGTTATATATAAATCTCAAGGTGTTTACTATCCCTTTAACAATATTGTAAAGTCTTACTCTCCTGCCTTGGATTGAAAAAAAATTGATTAAGACTCAAAGTTTGTGGCCTAATGAAATAAAAGCATTAACAGATTTAGGGCCAGATTACGAATGGAGCACAAACATTTGCGCACAAGTGATAAGGGTTTTATTGTGGGTGCTTGTGGGCGTCGGGTTTATCTCTTCTATCACAAGTTGAAAGTAAACGTGATCGCTTGAACGCAATTCAAGTTAACGCTCGACGGGTTAGAACTGTGGTTAACTGTTTTTCGAAACAAAAAAGTCTCACAAAACACTTCAAAAATACATTACAAAGTACAGTTAAACTCATAACACCATCTAATAAAAATTAAAAATATATATATATTTCACACAAAAGTTATAAGGGCTCAAAGATATGAGGTCTCAGGCAATATTCATTTAAATTAAAGTGTTATACTGTGTATTTTCTGTAAATATTTCCCATCCCAATGTTCTGCACATAGCAGAATATGTTCTATGTATTTATATATATATATATATATACTAGTAAAAAAAGAAAAAAGAAATTTAACTACAGAAAAAAAATAAACAAATCATCAAAAATAAAAAATAACCTAATTCCTATGAAAATTAAAAAGCTCGCCCCCAAAATAAAAACACCCCCTAATCTAATACTGAACTACCAATAGCCCTTAAAAGGGCTTTTTGTAGGGCATTGCCCTAAGTTAAACAGCTCTTTTGTAGTTACCAAACATTCTAAGCCCCCCTAACAGTAAAACCCACAAACCCACCAAACCCCCCAAAATAAATAAACCTAACACTAAAAAACAAAGTATCAATTTCCCTGAAAATGGCATTTGTATGGGCATTGCCCTTAAAAGGGCATTCAGCTCTTTTGATGTCCATCTCTAATCTAAAAAAAAAAAAAAAAAATACTTAAAAAAAAAAACAACAAAAACCTAAATCTAACCCCCAAAAATTAAAAAATTAAACCTAAATTTAAATTAATCTAAAATTCTAATATTACAGAAAACCAAAATGATAAAATTTTACAAAATTATACCTAATCCCTATGAAAATAAAAAAGTCACCCCAAAATAAAAAACCTAACACTAAAAAACCTTAACTACCCACTGCCCTGAAAAGGGCATTTGTTGGGCATTGCCCTTAAAAGGACATTAAGCTTTTTAACAAAATGCCCACCCTAATCTAAATAATAAAAAAAAAAAAAATAAGTCTAACCCCCAGGTTGGTACTCACCTTCCTGAAGTCAGACGGAGAAGGTCCTGCCCCATGCGCTAATTTGAATAGCCAATAGAATTTAAGTAGCTCTCATCCTATTGGCTGATTTGAACAGCCAATAGGATTTGAATAGCTCTCATCCTATTGGCTGATTTGAATTTGAAGAATCAAATCAGCCAATAGGAATTCAAGGGACGCCTACCTTGAATTCACTATCCAGTGTACGGTGGCGATAGTACGAAGAGGATCCTCCACGCTCCATGGCTCCGCGGTCGCCGGTCTTCAGTTCCAGGGTCGTCGGTCTTTAGCTCCGCGGTCATCGGTCTTCAGCTCCGTGCCAGATTGGTACTGGAAGAAGAAAGAAGAGGTCGCCGCTTGGAAGAAGAATTCACCGCATGGGACAGGACCTTCTCGGCCGGACTTCAGAAACGTTAAATACCAACCTGATGGTTAGACTTTTTTTTAAAAAAATTTTATTTAGGTTAGGGTGGGCATTTTGTAAAATAGCTAAATGCCCTTTTAAGAGTATTGCCCAACAAATGCCCTTTTCGGGGCAATTGGTAGTTTAGGTTTTTTAGTGTTAGGTTTTTTATTTTGGGGGGTTTGGTGGGTGGGGGGGGTTCTACTGTTAGGGGGGACTTTGTTTATTTTGAATGTAAAAGAGCTGTTTATCTTGGGGCAATGCCCTGCAAAAAGCCATTTTAAGGGCTACTGGCAATTTATTCTTAGATTAGGGGGTGTTTTTATTTTCGGGGGCTTGTTTATTTTCATAGGGATTAGGTTTTATTTTGTAAACTTTGGTAATTTGTTTTTTATTTTCTGTAATGTTAGCCTTTTTGTATTTTTTTGTAATCTTAGCTTTTTTTTATTTTTTGTAACTTTAGTATTTTTTGTTTCGGGAATTTGTGTTAATTTAGGGGGTGTTGGGTTAGGGGGCTTAGTAATTTAATTAGTTATTTGCATTGTGGGTGTTGGCGGTTTAAGGGGTTAATAGGTTAATTTAGTTTATTGCGATGTGGGGGTTTTGCGGTTTAGGGGTTAATAATGTTTATTGCGATGTGGGGATTTTGCGCTTTAGGGGTTAATAGGGTAATTAGGTTTATTGCGATGTGGGTGGTTGAAGGTTAAGGGATTAAGGGGTTAATTACTTTATTATTTTGCGATGTGTGGGTTTGCGGTGTATGTGTTAATACTTCATGTGGGAGGTTTTGTTTTTTTTTGGTTATACTTTGTGCGGGCAGTGTTTTTTTTTTTGTAATGCTCCGTTTGCCTTTGCTGCATCCCAGTGGATTCTGAAAATGCTTCGGTGGATTCTTTCACCACCCTGCCATTTTCGGAATTCGCCTTATCACTGAGGTCTATAGAAAAGAGTTCTCAGGAAACACAATTTTAAGAGCAGATTCTTCACAATTTATTGCAGTAATTTACAGAGCTACTGGAAACATGCCAACAGTTTGACAGAACGTTTAGTAGAGAGAGGATATGATAAAGGAACACTAGACACTTTATATAGACAAGCATCAAAATTTGATAGAGATAGTTTGCTGTTGGATAAGTTAAAACCAAGAAGGGATGATGCAGGAATTAATTTTATCACTACCTTTAGCAATTTTTTTTTTTTTAGATATTTGCAATATCATAATATCACTTTAGGAGAGTGATAAAGATGTACACACCATATCAAGACAGTGCAAATTCATTTCTAAGAAAAGTAAAACTATAAATGATATAGTAAGAAGAGATTTTGCTACAGGCAAATAAGGTAGAGCAGGGGTGTCCAAACTTTGCTCTCCAGAGGTTTTAGAACTACATTTCCGATGATGCTCAGCCAGCATTTTATCTAGCTGAGCATCATGGGAAATGTAGTTCCAAAACCTCTGGAGAGCAAAGTTTGGACACCCCTGAGGTAGAGGGACCGGTAAGAATTGGTTAACACCAAGGTTAGGTTTTTATGGTTGCAGAGGAAGACAGTGTAAAAGTTGTAACTACATAAGAGAGGGAGATACATTTGTATCAACAGTTACAAAGAAAGCTTTTTCTATTAAACAATGTATTAATTGTAAGTAACTCCACTTATGTGGTATATCTGGTAACGTGTAAGGTGTGCAATTTTCAATATGTGGGACTTACCTGAAGGATGCTCAAAGATCGAATAAGGGAACACTTATTGTCACTTGAGGCTGAAGTTCCCAAAACCCCAGTAGCAAAACATTTCTTTAAACTTACTAATCGCTTGGAAGCCTTTAGTTTCCAAGGTATTGAATTGATTAATATGGGATGCAGAGGGGGAGATAAATTTCAAATGTTATGTAAGAAAGAAGTTTTTTGGATTTACACACTACGTACAGAGTCTCCTCTAGGTAGCAAGAAAATCAGTGATGTGAAACTTTTTATTGATAAAACATAACCTGTTTTCATTCTGTAATTATATATTATTAATATGAGTTTTTTTGACTTTTATACAGGCTATGTGAGTGGGCTTTTGCAGTGTATGTGCTCAATCCTTTAGAAGAAACAATTTTCATTCTAGGCGGTTGTGGCATTGGATAGCGATTTCATATACTGTATATATGTTTTTTCTTATATTCTAGAAATAGTTTTCTCCACTATGAATAGCATATGTTTAAAAACTGTGTGAGTAGTGAGGTTTTCCCACAGATGTAAGTAAATGTTTTATTGAGATCTGTTTATCCTAGGTATCTATGGGTGCTTTAGAGACATTTCAGCTTTGTTTCTTTATTGTTTTTATACTTTTGTATATGTGTATCATTAGACTATATGTGATTGGCACACGGAGTGGGTGTGTAGCCCTGATGAAATTTGATTTGTTGGGCTTACCATCCTGTCTGTGTACTTAACTAGGTGAGATACACCTGTATAGCGGCTGAGGAAGTGCCCTAAGAGGCAGGAAACGCGTCAGCTGTGCAGGTCTGGTTACTGTGCTCTTTATGTTCTTAACTTCATGTTATAATAAACCTACTTTTTAACTTTCCTTGCTCCCTCCTCATTTAAATGCTGGTGTCTGCCGAATTTGCCTAACCTGTGTTTGCTGGATGTTCTGGATTGAAATAGGGTTATTGGAGAGCCCTGAAGCATTTCTGAGCTTAGGACCGGGACCGCTATCTACCATAATGGCCTTCAGAGTAAACAAGACTTCACCTGGGATCCGTGAGTAAAACGCTGTAATTTACAGCTGATCACATTGTTTCATTAAACATACTACGGAACTCTGTGTAGCTGGGATAATATATCCTACACTGACAGGCTGAGAGCGCAGTTTCTACTATACAGCATTGAGAGTGATGTAAGCTTGAAACTTGTAACAATTAAGTGGATTAATATACAGCAAATGTAACACGCAGAGTAAGAACACAGCATTTGGATATCTAGTGTTTCTTTAACGAACATTCATTTGGTTACTGGTGTTACATGCAATTATTTATGGAGCGTACGTACGTAGATATTTTGAATTTGTTTGTTTGTGTGAATTAGTATGAAGAACCGCCTTATCGGCATGAAAAATAAGATAAGGGGAATCACACTGCAGAGCTGAGAGTTCCGAGACTCTTCGAGCAGAAGAGTTAGCAACAAGAAACAAAACCTTCCAAGATAACAACTTAAAAGGACAGTATACACTCATTTTCATATAACTGCATGTAATAGACACTGCTATAACGAATATGATGCACAGATACTGATATAAAAATAGAGTATAAAACTGTTTAAAAACTTACTTAGAAGCTCTCAGTTTAGCTCAGTTGAAAAGGTAGCTGGAAAGCCCACTGCAAGTGGGAAATAAGACACTACCCCCCCTCCCCTTCTTTTGCATATGAAAAGACCCTTTACACAAACAGGAGCAAGCTGGAGAAGATAGCTGACGGTATTCTGATAAAACTTTGGGGCTTGGTTAGGAGTCTGAAAATCAGAGCAATGTTATTTAAAAATAAGCAGACCTATACATTTAAAAAAAAAAAAAAAAAAAAACTTTATGGGCTATATAAATAGATCATCTACAAAACATTTATGCAAAGAAAAAATGAGTGTATAATGTCCCTTTAATGTCTATGGAATGCAACGGCTTAAACGGCGCAAGCTGTAAAACTTTACGAACAAGGATAAGGCTCCAAGGAGGAACAACAGACTTAAAGACAGGCCTGATTTTGACCAAGGCCTGGCAAAAAGATTGCACATCTGGCACATCCGCCAAACGTTTATGTAGTAAAACTGATAAAGCAGAAATCTGACCCTTCAGGCTACTGACTGACAGTCCCTTTTCCAGGCCTTCCTGAAGAAAAGACAAAGTTCTAGGAATTCTAATTCTACTCCAAGAGTAGCCCTTGGATTCACACCAATAAACATATTTACGCCATATCTTATGGTAAATCTTTCTAGTAACAGACTTGCGAGCCTGAATCATGGTCTCAATGACCGACTTAGAAAAACCACGCTTAGACAGAATTAAGCGTTCAATCTCCAAGCAGTCAGCTTCCTTGGATAAAGGAAGGGATACTGAATCAGAAGGTCCTTCCTCAGAGGTAGTCTCCAAGGTGGGAGAGATGACATCTCCACTAGGTCTGCAAACCAGATCCTGCGAGGCCACGCAGGGGCTATTAGAATCACTGACGCCCTCTCCTGTTTGCTACAAGCAATGACTCGTGGAAGGAGAGCAAACGGGGGAAACAGGTATGCCAACCTGAAAACCCAAGGAACCGCCAGAGCATCTATCAGAACGGCCTGCGGATCTCTTGACATTGAACCGTACCTTGGAAGCTTGGTGTTCTGATGGGACGCCATCAGATCTAACTCTGGCAGCCCTCATTTGAGAACTAAGCTGGAAAACACCTCCGGATGGAGTTCCCACTCCCTGGGATGAAAAGTCTGTCTGCTGAGAAAATCCGCTTCCCAGTTGTCTACTCCTGGAATGTGGATGGCAGATAGACAGCAATTGTGGGTCTCTGCCCACTGAAGAATCCGAGTAACCTCCTTCATGGCTAAGGAACTCTGAGTTCCTCCCTGGTTATTAATGTAAGCCACAGAGGTTATGTGGTCTGACTGGAACCTGATAAACTGGGCTTAGGACAACTGAGGCCAACCAATGCAGCATTGTAAATCACCCTCAACTCCAAGATGTTGATGGGAAGAGCAGACTCCTCCTGAGTCCAAAGGCCCTGAGCTTTAAACAAGTTCCAGACTGCTTCCCAGCCCAGCAGGCTGACGTCCGTGGTCACGATCTCCCAGGAATGTCTCCGAAAGCATGTGCCCTTAGACAGATGTTCCTGAGAAATCCACCATGGGAGAGAATTCCTTGACGAGTGATCTAACTCTATTCTCTGAGATAGATCCGCATGGTCGCCATTCCATTGTCTGAGCATGCACAACTGGAGAGCTCTCAAATGGAATCGAGCAAAAGGAATGATGTCCATGGAAGCCACCAACAGACCGATTACCTCCATACATTGAGCCACTGAAGGATAAGCAGTAGTTTGAAGAGTGAGGGAAGAGGAAATGATTTTGTTTTTCCTGACCTCTGTCAGAAAAATCTTCATCAATAGACAATCTATTATGGTCTATCTTCATCAAAAAATCTTCATCAATAGAGAATCTATTATGGTCCCTGAGAACACTACTCTTGTAGCAGGGAAAAGGGAGCATTTTTCCAGATTCACATTCCATCCATGGGAACGAAGAAAAGACAACAATATCTCTGTGTGAGATTTTGCTTGTTAAAAAGATGGCGCCTAAACCAATATGTCGTCCAGGTAGGGTGCCACAGCAATTCCATGAGAACAGATCACTGCCAAAAGAGCCCCCAGAACCTTTGAAAAAAATTCTGGGAGTCGTGGCTAGACCAAATGGAAGGGCCACAAACCGGAAATATTTGTCCAGAAAGGCAAATCTCAGGAATCTGTGATGGTTCCTGTGAATAGGAACGTGAATATACGCATCCTTTAGGTCTATGGTTGTCATGAACTGACCGTCTTGTACTAAAGGAAGAATGGAGCGTATAGTTTCCATATTGAAGGATGGAACTTTGAGAAACTTGTTTAGACACTTTAAGTCTAGAATGGGACGGAAAGTTCCCTCTTTTTTTGGGAACCACAAATAGGTTGGAGTAGAACCTGAGACCCTGTTCCTGCACTGGAACTATCACTCCCAGGGAGGAAAGATGTTGTATACATTTCAAGAACGCCTCTCTCTTTATCTGGTCTGCAGATAATCTTGAGAGATGGAATCTGCCTCTAGGAGGAAAAGTCTTGAATTCCAATTTGTAACCCTGGGATACTATATCCACAGTTCAGGAATCTGGAACATCTCGTATCCAGGCTTAAGAGAACTGAGAAAGTCTGCTCCCCACCTGATCCGATACCGGATCGGGGGCAAACCCTTCATGCTAATTTGGAATCAGCTGCAGGTTTATTTGATTGTTTCCCCTTGTTCCAAGACTGATTGGGTTTCCAAGAAGACTTGGATTGTTCCTGCTCGGAAGAAGAAGGGGAAGGCTTTATTCTGAAGTTACGAAAGAAACGAAAGTTACTTTGACGTCCTTTAGGCCTATTCTTATCTTGAGGTAGTAATATCAGAGATAGTTTCTGCCAAACCGGGTCCAAACAAGGTTTTGCCCTTGTAAGGAATCGCCAGAAGCTTGACTTTAGAGGGAATGTCTGCAGACCAAGATTTCAACCATAACGCCCTGCGTGCTAGGACAGCGAAACTAGAAGTTTTAGCTCCTAGTCTAACAACCTGTAAAATGGAATCTGCAATAAAGGAATTGGCCAATGTAAGAGCTTTAATCCTATCTTGAATTTCATCCAAGGAAGTCTCTACCTGAAGAGAATCAGACAAGGTGTTGAACCAATAAGATGCCGCACTAGTCACAGTGGCAATACACACCTCAAGTTGCTATTGGAGACCTTGATGAACATAAGTCTTTTTCAAATAAGCCTCCAGCTTCTTGTCCATCGGATCCTTAAAAGAGCAGCTATCCTCAATAGGAATAGTGGTTCTCTTAGCCAGAGTGGAAATGGCCCCTTCAACTTTGGGTACAGTATACCAAGGGTCTTTAATGGAGTCATCAGCAGGAACATTATCTTAAATATGGGAGGAGGGGAAAGACACCCCTGGTTTCTTAGACTAGAGGTCTTGTGTGTTCTGGCTACCTACTAATAACTCTAATTTTAATCCTGAAGCTACCTATGCAATCACTTTGAATTGATAGTACTATCTCATTTGCTACGATTTTTCTAAATGCAGAAAGGGGACTATATGGAATATTTATTGTTATCTTAACTTATAAAGAGATTACTTGGTGCTTAATATCTACACACACAGCTGACAGCAGCAAATTACAGACCTCAAATCATTGACCGCTTAAGCTGTGGCAAGACTCATTTGCAAACTACTGCAGGCGGCCATCAAATATAAGCGAAAGTTGCAATTTACCTGTAAAACGTATGTTTTTCTATTGCCAGTGTTGAAACACGAAAATAATTTCACCTAACCTTACACTGCTATATCACTATAGAAACAATTCTCGGTGAGACAAAGCGGGGTTATTAATAGAGCTTCAGTGCATGTTCTAATAATATGGCGACCTCTTATGACCATACTATTATTGTAACAATTACATGGCCTAACATGGGGCGTTACTAAATAATTTAACAAAGTTACAATAAAGTAACTATGTTGTAATATAAGCTGCATTAGCAGCTGTAACGCTAAAGATATTAGTCCTTGGGGCACACTTAATGCAGTTACAATGTATATTTCCAAATGCAGCGATATCACTCTTGTTACAATCCTCTTTATTTGCTGAAACTTATGCAACAGCTGTCATAAAGTATAACGACATTTGTCGTTGGGTAAACATTATACTTAACCGGTAATCTGGTCATTTAGGACCGCTCTAATAGGCCTTACATTATTTTGCCATAATTCCTATTATATACAATATTGGACATTAAGTCTCTGATCCCAAGCGGGAGTATTTCTAATAAAACAAATTGCCAAATGTACGGCACTATTTAAGGAGACACTACAACAATCCCTACCTGCTACTCTATAAATAACTAGGGGGTACTCTATTCACCATATAATAGGTGTAGAACCAACCTGCACGGTCTAATAACAAACACCTACCCAATACCAAGATGTTGATATCAGGTTTTACTGTTTGCACCAAACACTGTTATAATTTCTGATTAAACAGCTTCATACGCTACAAAGCTATTAACCAATAGGAACCAGATTACACATAGACTACCTTGGTTTATCCCAAAGCACAACTGACTGGTTCATACCATAATTTATCCTGGTTCAAACTAATTCTAGGAAAGTATATAATGAACAACCATATAGTTCTCTTGTTGTTTTTAAAGAGTGCCCATTTTTAACCAAATCTATTAACGTTAGATGTTTTAATAACTTGTAATTTTTTCACACACACCACGCTACACTCATAATAATTATGGGATTATCATAATTAATTGTGGGATTAGAGTGCTGAAAGTGTACGCTTTTTTTGCAACTGTCTTAGGTTGTATAAGTAAATAAGATAATCACGATCCGGCACAGGAAAAACCCCTGAAGTGGAAGGTTCATCAAAGAAACTATTAAGTTTACTAGATTTCTTAGGAGTGACAACGACATGGGTATCAGAGTCATCTAAAGTAGCTAAAACCTCCTTTAACAATACACAAAGGTGTTCAAGCTTAAATCTGAAGGATAACACCTCAGTTTCAGAAGAAGGAATTATACTGTCCGAATCTGAGATTTCACCCTCAGAAAGTCCCGATGTATCTCCCTCAGACTTATGAGAAAGGGCAACTTGGGAAGCAGAACTGAGGACAGGCACCTTACTTTCTGAATTTCTAGATTTCCGCTTGTGTTTTTCCTGTATTCTGTGAATGGCAGCTAATGCCGCAGATACTGCTGAAGATACCTGGGCAGCAATTTCTGCTTTTAAATAAACTCCACTAGGAGTTATAGAGGAACCGCAGGGCACTGCATGTTACGCCACTGAGGCTTTGGACGTAGCAGGAGAAAGCTGAGGTATTATTTTAACAGCATTATCCTGAGAGACATTAGGCTCAAAAATGTTACCTTTATTTTGCAAGGTTTACTTAACACATGAAGAACAAAATTGCATAAGAGCTGCAATTTGTGTATCTAAACATAATAAGCATGAATTCATGAGAGCAGGGTCTTGCGCCATATCAGACATGCTGTGAAACAGTAAATAAACTTGTACAGATAAGTTTTTTAGATTAAAGATTTTTAATATTCAATTAAAATAAGCCAAGGAAAAAAATCACTTTAAATTGTATCCCAAATTAGGATTGATTCCCAGCTAAAATTATGTGAGAAAAGTTAAGAAAAAACATTGAATAAACAACTTTTTCCACAGAAATGTTATAAAGTAAAGACAGAACTCAAATTACTGCTGCGACACAGAGAGGCACTAAAAATAGCTTCCAGGTAAAACGAGTACCAGAAATAACCGTTTTTTAAAACCGGACAGTTTAAAATGTTGCATCGGTTTATTTTAAAGCAAAGGGGAAATTAATAAGCTGCTGAATGTGAAAATTCAGCCTTACTTTCAGTTTAAACGTATATTATTTTATTAAGTAAATATGTGTCAGAAAATAAATCCTAACAAAAACATTTTACCCTTTCTTTTTAAAAGAGTTTAAATGTTAGTCTCACACATGCTACAGTGCCTGCTTCATGCCCCAGTGTAACCCATACAACATAATAATCTTTGTCCCAATAAAAAAGCAGTGTCTTTTAATTTCTTAAGTGCATGGTCTCCCCAACTGGAAGAAAGAGCACTTACCTGCTCCGCTGTCCGGCATTTAGACTGTTACAAGGTATGAGAAGACACAGTTCTTCTCAGAGACCTTTGAAAAAGAAAAAACAGAGTAGCCATCTCTGGCTTTCTAAACTAGGGCAGCAATTGTTAGGAAAACTCAGTAAGTATCACTACCCGACTGCAAGGAATGACGTGGAATACGGCTATACCTCAAAACTTGCTTGTAGATGAAATAAAAAAATTTCTTCAGACACCTAAACTTCACCTCCTCCATACA
Source organism: Bombina bombina (assembly GCF_027579735.1). Lineage (NCBI taxonomy): Eukaryota > Metazoa > Chordata > Amphibia > Anura > Bombinatoridae > Bombina > Bombina bombina. Next base: position 863,459,316 of record NC_069501.1, on the reverse strand, counting down.
ACGAAGGCAAAGAGAATGACTGGGGGTTGTGGGTAAGGGAGTGATACTTAACAGTTTAACTGTGGTGCTATTTGCCTCCTCCTGCTGGCCAGGAGTGATATTCCCAACAGTAATTACTCAAGCCGTGGACTCACCATATCTTAGGTAAGAAAATAGAGTTTCGAAATTTTTGCGTAAAACAAGATGGCTGCCAGATCATATAATATACAGCCTCCATATTATGCACAATAGATGTCAATAAACATGGTAAAACTAAAGCATTTTTGTGAAACGGTTTTTGTTTTATTATTAATTAAAAAATATAGTTAAGCATTTTTGAACAATTAAAAATGGCTGCCAAACCACATGACGTATTAACTTCTCTTGAACAAATCTGAACGTTAGTCATAAGATAACTTTATAAACAAAATTTCAAGTCTGCCCCATAAGCATTTCAGAGAAGAAGAAATGGCACATACGAAACAAAATGGCCGCCACACTGTGTAATGTATGGCTTTCATATTGCACACAATAATGCTCAACATAGACCTCTACAATTTGCTGAAGTTTCATAAAAATTTTGAATTTTTTTATTTCACGAAGGTGACTGCGCAATGCAAACTTTGACTGCAATATTGTCTTTTCGGGGTCATGGCTGTGTGTAATCATGTGTCTACTACACTGTAATATCGATAAATACTGCAAAATGAATGCATAAAGTGCAAATTTATGCAATTAAAAATTGATAAAAATGGTAATGTCTCGCAGCAGCCATGTTGATTATGGAAAAATCGCAGTTTGAACAAACTTGGTAGAGGACCTTGTAAGGAGCATATGTGCAAAATTGCGCTTCATTGCACTAAGCGGTTTAAGAGAAGATGTTTGAAGATTTTTGGAAAATGCAAGATGGCTGCCACATCATGTGACCAAGGCACTTCTCCTGAGCAATAGCAATTCTAGGTAGCAGCAGCAGGGAGCACAGCAAGTTTTAACATTTTAACATAAGTAGTTGCAGAGTAAAAGATTTTTAAGCATTTATCGAAATTTGTCGCAAAAAGCAATATGGCTCCAAAAGCATGTGACCTATGAGTTCAATGTTACATGAGATGTAGCAGAGCAATAGGCTGTACCAGCATACCTGGTTTCAAGAGCTTTGAGCAAACAGTTAAGCAGTTATGGGCAACTGAATAAAAAGCTAGGCAGAATAAAAACAGAATTTATGCTTACCTGATAAATTACTTTCTCCAACGGTGTGTCCGGTCCACGGCGTCATCCTTACTTGTGGGAATATCTCTTCCCCAACAGGAAATGGCAAAGAGTCCCAGCAAAGCTGGCCATATAGTCCCTCCTAGGCTCCGCCCACCCCAGTCATTCGACCGACGGACAGGAGGAAAAATATAGGAGAAACCATATGGTACCGTGGTGACTGTAGTTAGAGAAAATAATTCATCAGACCTGATTAAAAAAAACCAGGGCGGGCCGTGGACCGGACACACCGTTGGAGAAATTAATTTATCAGGTAAGCATAAATTCTGTTTTCTCCAACATTGGTGTGTCCGGTCCACGGCGTCATCCTTACTTGTGAGAACCAATACCAAAGCTTTAGGACACGGATGAAGGGAGGGAGCAAATCAGGTTACCTAAACGGAAGGCACCACGGCTTGCAAAACCTTTCTCCCAAAAATAGCCTCCGAAGAAGCAAAAGTATCAAATTTGTAAAATTCAGCAAAAGTGTGCAGTGAAGTTGCTTTTTGACCTCTCCTTTTACCAGAATAGACGACAAACAAAGAAGATGTTTGTCTGAATTCTTTTGTAGCTTCTAAGTAGAACTTTAGAGCACGGACTACATCTAAGTTGTGTAGCAAACGTTCCTTCTTTGAAACTGGTTTCGGACACAAAGAAGGTACAACTATCTCCTGGTTAATATTCTTGTTGGAAACAACCTTTGGAATAAAACCAGGCTTAGTACGCAAAACAACCTTATCTGAATGGAACACCAGATAGGGCGGAGTACACTGCAGAGCAGATAACTCTGAAACTCTTCTAGCAGAAGAAATAGCAACCAAAAACAAAACTTTCCAAGATAATAACTTAATATCTATGGAATGTAGAGGTTCAAACGGAACCCCTTGAAGAACTGAAAGAACTAGATTTAGACTCCAGGGAGGAGTCAAAGGTCTGTAAACAGGCTTGATCCTGACCAGAGCCTGAACAAATGCTTGAACATCTGGCACAGCTGCCAGTCATTTGTGTAGTAAGACAGATAAAGCAGAAATCTGTCCCTTTAGAGAACTCACAGATAATCCTTTATCCAAACCTTCCTGCAGAAAGGAAAGAATCTTAGGAATTTTTATCTTATTCCATGGGAATCCCTTGGATTCACACCAACAGATATATCTTTTCCATATTTTATGGTAAATCTTTCTAGTTACTGGTTTTCTGGCCTGAACCAGAGTATCTATCACAGAATCTGAAAACCCACGCTTTGGTAGAATCAAGCGTTAAATCTCCAAGCCGTCAGCCGGAGGGAGACCAGATTTGGATGTTCGAATGGACCCTGAACAAGCAGGTCCTGTCTCAAAGGCAGCTTCCATGGTGGAACCGATGACATATTCACCAGGTCTGCATACCAAGTCCTGCGTGGCCACGCAGGAGCTATCAAGATCACCGAGGCCCTCTCCTGTTTGATCCTGGCTACCAGCCTGGGAATGAGAGGAAACGGTGGGAACACATAAGCTAGGTTGAAAGTCCAAGGTGCTACTAGTGCATCCACTAGAGTCGCCTTGGGATCCCTGGATCTGGACCCGTAGCAAGGAACCTTGAAGTTCTGACGAGACGCCATCAGATCCATGTCTGGAATGCCCCATAATTGAGTCAACTGGGCAAAGATCTCCGGGTGGAGTTCCCACTCCCCCGGATGGAAAGTCCGACGACTCAGATAATCCGCTTCCCAGTTTTCCACACCTGGGATGTGGATCGCAGATAGATGGCAGGAGTGATCCTCCGCCCATTGTATTATTTTGGTCACTTCTTTCATCGCTTGGGAACGCCTTGTTCCCCCCTGATGATTGATATACGCAACAGTCGTCATGTTGTCTGATTGGAATCTTATGAATCTGGCCTTTGCAAGCTGAGGCCAAGCCCTGAGAGCATTGAATATCGCTCTTAGTTCCAGAATGTTTATCGGGAGAAGAGACTCTTCCCGAGACCATAGTCCCTGAGCTTTCAGGGATTCCCAGACCGCGCCCCAGCCCACTAGACTGGCGTCGGTCGTGACAATGACCCACTCTGGTCTGCGGAAGCTCATTCCCTGGGATAGATGGTCCAGGGTCAGCCACCAACGGAGTGACTCTCTGGTCTTCTGATCTACTTGAATCACTGGAGACAAGTCTGTATAGTCCCCATTCCACTGTTTCAGCATGCACAGTTGTAATGGTCTTAGATGAATTTGCGCAAAAGGAACTATGTCCATTGCTGCAACCATCAACCCTACCACTTCCATGCACTGAGCTATGGAAGGACGTGGAACAGAGTGAAGAACTTGACAAGCGCTTAGAAGTTTTGACTTTCTGACATCTGTCAGAAAAATCCTCATTTCTAAGGAATCTATTATTGTCCCCAAGAAGGGAACTCTTGTTGACGGAGACAGAGAACTCTTTTCTATGTTCACCTTCCATCCATGAGATCTGAGAAAGGCCAGAACGATGTCTGTATGAGCCTTTGCTTTTGAAAGGGACGACGCTTGTATTAGAATGTCGTCCAAGTACGGTACTACTGCAATGCCCCTCTGTCTTAGAACCGCTAGAAGGGACCCGAGTACCTTTGTGAAAATCCTTGGAGCAGTGGCTAACCCGAATGGGAGGGCCACAAACTGGTAATGTTTGTCCAGAAAGGCGAACCTTAGGAACTGATGATGTTCTTTGTGGATAGGAATATGTAGGTACGCATCCTTTAGATCCACGGTAGTCATAAATTGACCTTCCTGGATAGTGGGTAGAATCATTCGAATGGTTTCCATTTTGAACGATGGTACCCTGAGAAATTTGTTTAGGATCTTTAAATCCAGAATTGGTCTGAAGGTTCCCTCTTTTTTGGGAACTACGAACAGATTTGAGTAAAATCCCATTCCTTGTTCCGTCATTGGAACAGGGTGTATCACTCCCATCTTTAACAGGTCTTCCACACAATGTAAGAACGCCTGTCTCTTTATTTGGTTTAAGGATAAGTGAGACATGTGGAACCTTCCCCTTGGGGGTAGTTCCTTGAATTCCAGAAGATAACCCTGAGAAACTATTTCTAGTGCCCAGGGATCCTGAACATCTCTTGCCCAAGTCTGAGCAAAGAGAGAGAGTCTGCCCCCTACTAGATCCGGTCCCGGATTGGGGGCTACTCCTTCATGCTGTTTTGTTAGCAGCAGCAGGCTTCTTGGCCTGCTTACCCTTGTTCCAGCCTTGCATAGGTTTCCAGGCTGGTTTGGGCTGTGAGGCATTACCCTCTTGCTTAGAGGATGCAGAATTAGAGGCCGGTCCGTTCCTGAAATTGCGAAAGGAACGAAAATTAGACTTATTCTTGGCCTTGAAAGGCCTATCTTGTAGAAGGGCGTGGCCCTTTCCCCCAGTAATGTCTGAGATAATCTCTTTCAATTCTGGCCCAAAGAGAGTTTTACCTTTGAAAGGGATGTTAAGCAATTTTGTCTTGGATGATGCATCCGCTGACCAAGACTTTAGCCAAAGCGCTCTGCGCGCCACAATTGCAAACCCTGAATTTTTCGCCGCTAATCTAGCTAATTGCAAAGCGGCATCTAAAATAAAAGAGTTAGCCAACTCATACGGAGTCTCTCTACTGAGCGACTTTTCTAGTTCCTCGAACCAGAACCACGCTGCTGTAGTGACAGGAACAATGCACGAAATGGGTTGTAGAAGGTAACCCTGCTGTACAAAAATCTTTTTAAGCAAACCTTCCAATTTTTTATCCATAGGATCTTTGAAAGCACAACTATCCTCGATAGGGATAGTAGTTCGCTTGTTTAGAGTAGAAACTGCCCCCTCGACCTTAGGGACTGTCTGCCATAAGTCCTTTCTGGGGTCGACCATAGGAAATAATTTCTTAAATATAGGTGGGGGGACAAAAGGTATGCCGGGCTTCTCCCACTCCTTATTCACTATGTCCGCCACCCGCTTGGGTATACGAAAAGCGTTGGGGTGCACCGGAACCTCTAGAAACTTGTCCATCTTGCATAATTTCTCTGGAATGACCACTTCAGATTGGTGTGAGGGTATGACAGAACAATTATCATCAGCGCCCTCCTGCTCTTCAGTGTTTAAAACAGAGCAATCGCGCTTTCTCTGATATGCAGGCATTTTGGATAAAATATTTGCTATGGAGTTATCCATTACAGCCGTCAATTGTTGCATGGTAATAAGCATTGGCGCGCTAGATGTACTAGGGGCCTCCTGCATGGGCAAAACTGGTGTAGACACAGTAGGGGATGATGTAGTATCATGTCTACTCCCCTCATCTGAGGAATCATCTTGGGCAATTTCATTATCTGTGGCAGTACTGTCCTTACTTTGTTTGGACGCTATGGCACAATTATCACACAATTTTGAGTGGGGAGACACATTGGCTTTCACACATATAGAACATAGCTTATCCGAAGGCACAGACATGTTAAACAGGCTTAAACTTGTCAATAAAGCACAAAAAACGTTTTAAAACAAAACCGTTACTCTCTTTAAATTTTAAACAGAGCACACTTTATTACTGAATATGTGAAATAGTATGAAGGAATTGTTCAAAATTTACCAAAATTTCACCACAGTGTCTTAAAGCCTTAAGAGTATTGCATACCAATTTTCAGAGCTTTAACCCTTAAAATAACGGAACCGGGGCCGTTTACAAATTTAACCCCTATACAGTCCCAGCTACAGCCTTTGCTGTGACTTTACCAAGCCCAGAGGGGAATACGATACCAAATGACGCCTTCTAGAAACTTTTCCAACAACTTTCTGGTCCTCACACATGCATCTGCATGTCTTGCTCTCAAAAACAACTGCGCAGTAATGGCGCGAAAATGAGGTTCAGCCTACAACTGGGAAGGCCCTCCCTGACTGGAAAAGGTGTCTAACACAGTGCCTGCCGTTAAAAAACGTTCCCCAAGTTTATAAGTGTGAATTATCAGCATAAACATGTATAAAATGTCCAAATAAAGCAATCGATTTAGCCCATAAAAGTGTCTACCAGTTTTATAGCCCATATTAAGCCTGTTATTCTGTTTGAAACTAAGAAAATGGCTTACCGGTCCCCATGAGGGGAAATGACAGCCTTCCAGCATTACACAGTCTTGTTAGAAATATGGCTAGTCATACCTTAAGCAGAAAAGTCTGCTAACTGTTTCCCCCAACTGAAGTTACTTCATCTCAACAGTCCTATGTGGAAACAGCAATCGATTTTAGTTACTGTCTGCTAAAACCATCTTCCTCTCACAAACAGAAATCTTTATCCTTTTCTGTTTCAGAGTAAATAGTACATACCAGCACTATTTTAAAATAACAAACTCTTGATAGTAGAATAAAAAAACTACAACTAAACACCACATACTCTTAACCATCTCCGTGGAGATGTTGCCTGTGCAAGGGCAAAGAGAATGACTGGGGTGGGCGGAGCCTAGGAGGGACTATATGGCCAGCTTTGCTGGGACTCTTTGCCATTTCCTGTTGGGGAAGAGATATTCCCACAAGTAAGGATGACGCCGTGGACCGGACACACCAATGTTGGAGAAAAGAAAAATTATAATAATAATCCTAACTATAACAATAAGTTGTCCAGCACTACATGCTTGGCCACTTAATAATCCAAACAATAAGTTGTCCTGCAACTTTGTTGCATGGCCACCTAATAATAATAATCCTGACAATAACAATAGTTTGTCCAGCAACTACGTTGCTTGGCCACCTAGTAAATGCCTTTGCCAGGCTAGCCTTCCTTACTCGTCACTCTTCATCTGCTGCATCTCTCTGACAATCGCTGCACTGGCTTCCTCTAGCCTCCAGAATAAAACGCAAAATCCTGACTCTGATATTCAAGATCCTCAATAACATTGCTCCTCATATCTCTGGCCTTGTCTCCAGATACTCTCCCTCCTGTCGCCTTTGTTTTGCTCATGATCTCCTGTGCTTATCCTCTCTTGTTACCTTCTCACATTCCTGTCTACAGGTTGTCCAGAATGGCCCCTATTTTCAGCAACTCTCTTGCTTGCTCCACAAGACCCTCCCCTAGTTTTCATAGATTCAAGTACTCCTTAAAGACTCTACTGTTCAGGGATGCACACAACATACGCTAATCTTTCTTACCTTAGTTCCTCTCCTCATCCTTTGTCATCCTCTTGAATCCCTTTAAAATTTAAAGGGACACTGAACCCAAATTTTTTCTTTTGTGATTCATATAGAGCGTTCAATTTTAAGCAACTTTCTAATTTACTCCTATTATCAAATTTTCTTCACTCTCTTGGTATCTTTATTTGAAATGCAAAAATGTAAGTTTAGATGCCGGCCCATTTTTGGTGAACACACTTGGTTGTTCTTGCTTATTGGTGGATAAATTCACCTACCAATAAACAAGTGCTTTCCATGGTACTGAACCAAAAAAATAGCTCAGATGTCTTCTTTTTCAAATAAAGAAAGCAAGAGAACGAAGAAAATTTGATAATATGAGTAAATTAGAAAGCTGCTTAAAATTGCATGGCCCTATCTGAATCATGAAAGAAAACATTTGGGTTCAGTGTCCCTTTAAGTCTATGAGCCCAGCTGTTTCGTAGATCACATTCATGAGAGGTGATTTACAACAGTGCAACTCTTGAGAGACATTTATGCATGCTGCCTTTGTACATTCTTCCTATGTGTATTGCACGTGTTCAAAAGGAGATGGTGCCTCAGAAAATGTGCACAATTTGATAATAGTAGTAAGTTGGGGGGAAAATAAAAAAATTGCATGTTCTATCTGAATCATGAAAGTTTAATTTTTACTTTAGTGTCCCTTTAATATAAAAAATAAAACCCTTACCAAATGTTAATACTGTGTTAGGTTTTGTTTCCACTTGCACGGTTGATGTAACTGGACCTGGAGCTAAATTACCAAACAACAAAAACATAAAGTTATACGAATATCAAACATTCAACATTTGTTTAGGAGGAATGAGCATGGCCATTATTTGTTAACTATTACATTTAAATAAGCCTATTGCTTTTGCCAGTGGTGTACAGCCAATGTCATATCTAATCATCTGGTGGTTCTGGACAACACGCTGCCCATGGTGATGCTTTTGCTTCTTTAAGTTCACATTTTAATTTAAACGTTGTACAGTTTGCAGAAAGTGTCATTTGCAATTAGTTGAATTGAAGTGTGCAGACTGGATACACTGCATTGTGCTGTGCAGAGTGATAAAGCATGGAAGTAACGTGTTACACCATTATCTTGATATTTAATACATACAGGTTACAAGCATGCAAGTCTACACATAAAAATAAGCTTCTATTAAAAAAAAAAGTTTCATATCTTCGTACTGGAAGAAGGAAATTCCTAGCTTCTCTCTAATACCTCTGAAAATTGAATATTTCTACCAAATATCTAGTATATGAGCAGACCTATTGGATCAAAAAGAACTCTTAAACATTTGGGAACCTTAGATAACATAATTTATGCTTACCTGATAAATTCCTTTCTTCTGTTGTGTGATCAGTCCACGGGTCATCATTACTTCTGGGATATTATCTGCTCCCCTACAGGAAGTGCAAGAGGATTCACCCAGCAGAGTTGCTATATAGCTCCTCCCCTCTACGTCACCTCCAGTCATTCGACCAAAGACCAACGAGAAAGGAGAAGCCAAGGGTGTAGTGGTGACTGGAATATAATTTAAAAAAAATATTTACCTGCCTTAAAAAACAGGGCGGGCCGTGGACTGATCACACAACAGAAGAAAGGAATTTATCAGGTAAGCATAAATTATGTTTTCTTCTGTTATGTGTGATCAGTCCACGGGTCATCATTACTTCTGGGATACCAATACCAAAGCAAAAGTACACGGATGACGGGAGGGATAGGCAGGCTCATTATACAGAAGGAACCACTGCCTGAAGAACCTTTCTCCCAAAAATAGCCTCCGAAGAAGCAAAAGTGTCAAATTTGTAAAATTTGGAAAAAGTATGAAGCGAAGACCAAGTTGCAGCCTTGCAAATCTGTTCAACAGAGGCCTCATTCTTAAAGGCCCAAGTGGAAGCCACAGCTCTAGTAGAATGAGCTGTAATTCTTTCAGGAGGCTGCTGTCCAGCAGTCTCATAGGCTAAACGAATTATGCTACGAAGCCAGAAGGAGAGAGAGGTAGCCGAAGCCTTATGACCTCTCCTCTGACCAGAGTACACGACAAACAGGGAAGACGTTTGTCGAAAATCCTTAGTTGCCTGCAAGTAGAACTTGAGGGCACGAACTACATCCAGATTGTGTAGAAGACGTTCCTTCTTTGAAGAAGGATTTGGACACAAGGATGGAACAACAATCTCTTGATTGATATTCCTGTTAGTGACTACCTTAGGTAAGAACCCAGGTTTAGTACGCAGAACTACCTTGTCTGAGTGAAAGATCAGATAAGGAGAATCACAATGTAAGGCTGATAACTCAGAGACTCTTCGAGCCGAGGAAATAGCCATTAAAAACAGAACTTTCCAAGATAACAATTTTATATCAATGGAATGAAGGGGTTCAAACGGAACACCCTGTAAAACGTTAAGAACTAAGTTTAAACTCCATGGCGGAGCAACAGTTTTAAACACAGGCTTGATCCTAGCTAAAGCCTGACAAAAGGCCTGGACGTCTGGATTTTCTGACAGACGCCTGTGTAACAAGATGGACAGAGCTGAGATCTGTCCCTTTAATGAACTAGCCGATAAACCCTTTTCTAAACCTTCTTGTAGAAAGGACAATATCCTAGGAATCCTAACCTTACTCCAGGAGTAATCTTTGGATTCACACCAGTATAGGTATTTACGCCATATCTTATGGTAAATCTTTCTGGTAACAGGCTTCCTAGCCTGTATCAGGGTGTCAATAACCGACTCAGAAAAACCACGTTTTGATAAAATCAAGCGTTCAATTTCCAAGCAGTCAGCTTCAGAGAAGTTAGATTTTGGTGTTTGAATGGACCCTGTATCAGAAGGTCCTGTCTTAGAGGTAGAGACCAAGGCGGACAGGATGACATGTCCACTAGATCTGCATACCAAGTCCTGCGTGGCCATGCAGGTGCTATTAGAATCACTGATGCTCTCTCCTGTTTGATTTTGGCAATCAATCGAGGAAGCAGCGGGAAGGGTGGAAACACATAAGCCATCCCGAAGTTCCAAGGTGCTGTCAAAGCATCTATCAGAACCGCTCCCGGATCCCTGGATCTGGATCCGTAGCGAGGAAGTTTGGCGTTCTGGCGAGACGCCATGAGATCTATCTCTGGTTTGCCCCAACGTCGAAGTATTTGGGCAAAGACCTCCGGATGAAGTTCCCACTCCCCCGGATGAAAAGTCTGGCGACTCAAGAAATCCGCCTCCCAGTTCTCCACTCCTGGGATGTGGATTGCTGACAGGTGGCAAGAGTGAGACTCTGCCCAGCGAATTATCTTTGATACTTCAATCATTGCTAGGGAGCTTCTTGTCCCTCCTTGATGGTTGATGTACGCTACAGTCGTGATGTTGTCCGACTGAAACCTGATGAATCCCCGAGTTTTTAACTGGGGCCAAGTCAGAAGGGCATTGAGAACTGCTCTCAATTCCAGAATGTTTATTGGTAGGAGACTTTCCTCCTGATTCCATTGTCCCTGAGCCTTCAGAGAATTCCAGACAGCGCCCCAACCTAGTAGGCTGGCGTCTGTTGTTACAATTGTCCAGTCCGGCCTGCTGAATGGCATCCCCCTGGACAGATGTGGCCGAGAAAGCCACCATAGAAGAGAGTTTCTGGTCTCTTGATCCAGATTCAGAGTAGGGGACAAGTCTGAGTAATCCCCATTCCACTGACTTAGCATGCACAATTGCAGCGGTCTGAGATGTAGACGTGCAAAGGGAACTATGTCCATTGCTGCTACCATTAAGCCGATCACCTCCATGCATTGAGCTACTGACGGGAGTTGAATGGAATGAAGGACACGGCATGCATTTAGAAGCTTTGTTAATCTGTCTTCTGTCAGATAAATCTTCATTTCCACAGAATCTATAAGAGTCCCTAAGAATGGAACTCTTGTGAGAGGAAAAAGAGAACTCTTCTTTTCGTTCACTTTCCATCCATGCGACCTTAGAAATGCCAGAACTAACTCTGTATGAGACTTGGCAGTTTGAAAGCTTGAAGCTTGTATCAGAATGTCGTCTAGGTACGGAGCTACCGAAATTCCTCGCGGTCTTAGTACCGCCAGAAGGGCACCCAGAACCTTTGTGAAGATTCTTGGAGCCGTAGCCAAACCGAATGGAAGAGCTACAAACTGGTAATGCCTGTCTAAGAAGGCAAACCTTAGATACCGGTAATGATCTTTGTGAATCGGTATGTGAAGGTAAGCATCCTTTAAATCCACTGTGGTCATGTACTGACCCCTTTGGATCATGGGTAAGATTGTCCGAATAGTTTCCATTTTGAACGATGGAACTCTTAGGAATTTGTTTAGGATCTTTAAATCCAAGATTGGCCTGAAAGTTCCCTCTTTTTTGGGAACCACAAACAGGTTTGAGTAAAACCCTTGTCCTTGTTCCGACCGCGGAACCGGATGGATCACTCCCATTAATAACAGATCTTGTACACAGCGTAGAAACGCTTCTTTCTTTATCTGGTTTGTTGACAACCTTGACAGATGAAATCTCCCTCTTGGGGGAGAGAATTTGAAGTCTAGAAGGTATCCCTGAGATATGATCTCTAGCGCCCAGGGATCCTGAACATCTCTTGCCCAAGCCTGGGCGAAGAAAGAGAGTCTGCCCCCCACTAGATCCGGTCCCGGATCGGGGGCCCTCGGTTCATGCTGTCTTTGGGGCAGCAGCAGGTTTCCTGGCCTGCTTGCCCTTGTTCCAGGACTGGTTAGGTTTCCAGCCTTGTCTGTAACGAGCAACAGTTCCTTCCTGTTTTGGTGCAGTGGAAGTTGGTGCTGCTCCTGCTTTGAAATTCCGAAAGGGACGAAAATTAGACTGTCTAGCCTTAGCTTTGGCTTTGTCTTGAGGCAGGGCGTGACCCTTACCTCCTGTAATGTCAGCGATAATATCTTTCAAACCGGGCCCAAATAAAGTTTGCCCCTTGAAAGGTATATTAAGTAATTTGGACTTAGAAGTTACATCAGCTGACCAGGATTTTAGCCACAGCGCCCTACGTGCCTGAATGGCGAATCCTGAGTTCTTAGCCGTAAGTTTGGTTAAATGTACTACGGCCTCCGAAATGAATGAATTAGCTAGTTTAAGGACTCTAAGCCTGTCCGTAATGTCGTCCAGCGTAGCTGAACTAAGGTTCTCTTCCAGAGACTCAATCCAAAATGCTGCCGCAGCCGTAATCGGCGCGATGCATGCAAGGGGTTGTAATATAAAACCTTGTTGAACAAACATTTTCTTAAGGTAACCCTCTAATTTCTTATCCATAGGATCTGAAAAAGCACAGCTATCCTCCACCGGGATAGTGGTGCGCTTAGCTAAAGTAGAAACTGCTCCCTCCACCCTAGGGACCGTTTGCCATAAGTCCCGTGTGGTGGCGTCTATTGGAAACATCTTTCTAAATATTGGAGGGGGTGAGAACGGCACACCGGGTCTATCCCACTCCTTAGTAACAATTTCAGTTAATCTCTTAGGTATAGGAAAAACGTCAGTACTCGCCGGTACCGCAAAGTATTTATCCAACCTACACAATTTCTCTGGTATTGCAACAGTGTTACAATCATTAAGAGCCGCTAAGACCTCCCCTAGTAATACACGGAGGTTTTCCAATTTAAATTTAAAATTTGAAATATCTGAATCCAATCTGCTTGGATCAGAACCGTCACCCACAGAATGAAGCTCTCCGTCCTCATGCTCTGCAAGCTGTGACGCAGTATCAGACATGGCCCTAGAATTATCAGCGCACTCTGTTCTCACCCCAGAGTGATCACGCTTGCCTCTTAGTTCTGGTAATTTAGCCAAAACTTCAGTCATAACAGTAGCCATATCTTGTAATGTTATCTGTAATGGCTGCCCAGATGTACTAGGCGCCATAATATCACGCACCTCCCGGGCGGGAGATGCAGGTACTGACACGTGAGGCGAGTTAGTCGGCATAACTCTCCCCTCGCTGTTAGGTGAAATTTGTTCAATTTGTACAGATTGGCTTTTATTTAAAGTAGCATCAATACAGTTAGTACATAAATTTCTATTGGGCTCCACCTTGGCATTGGAACAAATGACACAGGTATCTTCCTCTGAATCAGACATATTTAACACACTAGCAATAAACATGCAACTTGGTTACAATCTTATTTAACAAAAACGTATTGTGCCTCAAAGAAGCACTAAACGATTAAATGACAGTTGAAATAATGAACTGAAAAACAGTTAAAGCATCATCTTTAAAAACAACACAACTTTTAGCAAAGGTTTGTTCCCAATAGCAAAGTAACACTAATTAAATTTGCAACCTAAAAATTACAGAGCAACGTTTTAAATCACAGTCACTATATAAGTCTCACAGCTCTGCTGAGAGAATCTACCTCCCTTCAAAGAAGTTTGAAGACCCCTGAGTTCTGTTAGAGATGAACCGGATCATGCAGAAAATACAAGAGTAACTGACTGGAAATTTTTGATGCGTAGCAAAGAGCGCCAAAAAACGGCCCCTCCCCCTCATACACAGCAGTGAGAGAGAAACGAAACTGTCATAATTAAAACAAGCAACCGCCAAGTGGAAAAATAATGCCCAAATATTTATTCACTCAGTACCTCAGAAATGCAAACGATTCTACATTCCAGCAAAAACGTTTAACATGAAAAATACCAATTAAAAGGTTTAATGTACTTTTACAGAGTAATTCCGGTGAAATACCATCCCCAGAATACTGAAGTGTAGAGTATACATACATGTCATTATAACGGTATGGCAGGTTTTTCTCATCAATTCCATTCAGAAAATAAAAACTGCTACATACCTCAATGCAGATTCAACTGCCCGCTGTCCCCTGATCTGAAGCTTTTACCTCCCTCAGATGGCCGAGAAACAGCAATATGATCTTAACTACTCCGGCTAAAATCATAATAAAAACTCTGGTAGATTCTTCTTCAAACTCTGCCAGAGAGGTAATAACACGCTCCGGTGCTATTGTAAAATAACAAACTTTTGATTGAAGTTATAAAAAACTAAGTATAATCACCATAGTCCTCTCACACCTCCTATCTAGTCTTTGGGTGCAAGAGAATGACTGGAGGTGACGTAGAGGGGAGGAGCTATATAGCAACTCTGCTGGGTGAATCCTCTTGCACTTCCTGTAGGGGAGCAGATAATATCCCAGAAGTAATGATGACCCGTGGACTGATCACACATAACAGAAGAAAATGTATTCATAGGCATCCGACAGATGCAATAGGACACAGTTACACCTATCAGGTTATATACAACTTTGAACTGCACTATATATGCGAGAATAAGGGTGGAGTACCTTTTTTACCCCCTTTTAATTTGATTTACCCATTTTGTTTCCTTTTTTCATTATTATTCCTACTCTCCTTATTCTTATAGAAATTTTGAAGCTTTAGATACCAAAACCAAGTAATTTATCACTTCATTGTATTCCCAACTAGATAAACACAAATATTATCTTTATTACCTGCAAAATCTACCTGTGGACATGTACAGTATATCTTGATTATCTTTTATTATGCCCAATTAATATTATTTTGTTCTGTACTTACACTATGAAAACTTAATACAAACTATAAAAAAATTTTTAAAAAAAATCACAATAACATTAAAAGGAATACAACACTAGAACATTTTAGCCTTAAAGTGACATGGAAGGCAAAAGTATACAGGACTATGCAGTTGCTGCTTACTCTGTCATGGCACTTGGAATGTAAAGTTCTTTTGCTACAAATAACTAAAGTCAGAGGCTTAGCAGTGGCTTCTACACATTGTATGTTGTGACTGTACAGCTTCATCATACTATTAAGCGTTTACGCCTCTTTAAGAGGTTCATTGTAATGCAACTAGGTTATCATTTGTTAGATAATGTAATTTTTGCATTACTGACTCAAGCTAAATGTACGTTTAACCCCCGCATCTCTAGAACAGCTGGTAACTGGTGGTTTAGTTCCTCTGCAGCTCCCGATTAGGCAAATGGCCATGTTCTACAGTTCCTTAGTGTGATTTTGCCTATGCGTTTGACCCCTAAGTTACGTAGGGTCAGTAAAGCTAATAAATTAGATTGAAACTTTTGCATTAGAATGTCCCTTTAAATTTAGAAGGCATCAATAAAAAGAGTTCTGAACAGTTAATCATTACAAAACTGGAGCATAATAATTTTTTCCCCTGTTTATTATACACACATTAACGAAAACACAGAGTTAAATTGGTGATTTGTGTGTTGTCTTGAAAGAGGGCTTAAAAAAACAAAAAAACTTTTTTCTATATGCTTCTATTTTTTTAAGATATGATTTTATATATATATATATATATATATATATATATATATATATATATATATATATATATATATATATATATATATATATATATATATATATATATAGTTAGTTACCAGATACACTAAACAAGATTTGGTTTAGTTGAATGCAGTTCATTTAATAGAAGGAACAATTACAATTCCTATAATGTGGCTGGACAGAGGTGGCTTTACCAGCCGTTAATTAGTTGAATTGTACGTGACGTATCGGCTAAGGAGAAGCGTTTATCTGGATCCATAAGGAATAGAAACAGAACTTCTGACATGGATTATTTTATCATCACTAATATGGATTATACAAATTAATTTTCTCCCCATAAATGTTTAACTCCTGTAAATGTATTATATACAAAGTTATAGTCATGCAGCCAGGAGCACTCCCATGCATTCCTGAACAGAGCACAAGCAGTAATCGGTGGATATGCACATATGCTGCTTTTGATTAGCTTTTTCTGAACAGAACACAGAAGTAATTGGTGCATATGCACATATGCTGCTTTTGATTTGCTAACTGTCCATGTCCTTCTCCGGAGTGCTGATACATTATGCCTAGAATAGACCTTTGAGCTCCCTTTAACACTCCATCTGCACCACTGCTGCCCGATGCAGAGAGGGGCATAGAGTGTCCCTCTTAATCTTGCAGAGCTACCGAAGCAATTTCTGCACTGCCCCACTCGTGGGGCATGCAGAAATAGCGCAATCTCACTACTTTTAGCAAGACTGCGGCAGAGGGGTTAAAGGGACAGTTTACCCAAAAACTGTTCAATTTTTAAACACAATAGCAGGAGTAGTTGAGTATAGTGGTGCTGAACATTCTGTTTTAATCATGCTCTGTATTTAGAAATATTTTTTTGAAATGTCTGTTTACAGTGTACTTTGCCTAAACCCCTTAGAAAATGTTCTGGCCGTGCGGCCAGTCTGCTGTTACTCCCCCTCTGCATTGGGCATGTGCTCTCCTCTCCTAAAGCTATTGTAAACAAGCTGCCTGATAGCTGTGCCTGAAGACCTGAGCACACGCTATATTTCAATACATTGCATAGCTGTATTTACTTGCTCAGATGCCGTGGCTGCCCTGCATTGCCTGCTAAAAATTCCTATGTGTAATAAAATTCAGAGCTTGGACTGCAGACATGAAGACAGGCTCTGTAAGATTGATGTGACTGGGACAGGCTATAGAACGGCAAGACAAACAGAGAGATCAATTCAGCAGCAATTTCAGCTAAACTTCTCACAGCCTGTAGTGAGCATATCAGGAGAACTACATACTTGCAACAAAACAGATTCTCACAGCAGAAATACATACGCTGTCTGCCCAAATACAGAGGTAAGAATTTCAGGTCTAATGATTTTTGTTGTTACAAGTACGTAGTTCTCCTGATATACTCACTACACGCTGTGAGAAGTTTAGCTGAAGTGATCTCTCTGCTTGTCTTGCCGTTCTATAGCCTGTCCCAGTCACATCAATCTTACAGAGCCGATGTCTGCAGTTAAAGCTCTGATGTTTATTGCACATAGGAATTTTTAAAGCTGATGTATGTTTAATGTTTTTAACAGGAATTAGATAGGATTTGTGCAGGCAAATTTCTAATGCTCATTTGACATAGGAATTTGCATATAGCCTATGATTGGAGGGTGGGCATGCTAGACTAAAGCACAGCTCAGCCCTTTCCTGGGGGAGTGCCAGCACAGTTGATAATACTCATAGAAGCAGGAATAAAAAGCTAAAATTGGCTAAACATATTGTTAGCAAGTTTAACTATATATGTCTAATTTCTTTAGTCACTGTGTTTCCTTTAGGAACATAGATTTGTGACTGCTGTGTACACTGGCCCTTTAAGGCCTGTCTCTCGCAGTCTCTAATGCGCATGACCACGCACGCAGTCAGACACTGATCTTCACTTCCTTACGGCCAGGTATATAGATCCCTAAAGGCTACAAATGAAAGAGAGGGAACTATTCTGATTTATTATTTAATTTGACTGCTATATTAGATTAATTTTGCTTCCATTTTGTTTAGGGAAGGATAAAGCATTGAGTACCTATTTTGGGACAGATTAAGAGTGGAGTGCTAACAGTTAAGGGGTTTATCGCAGGTGTTTGCGCACATCAGGTTTAGCGCCCGTATTACAAGTTGAAAGTAAAAGCGACCGCTTGAGGGCAATTCAAGTTAACGCGTGTCCGGATAACGTGTCCTCGGAGCTCTGGTTAAAAATTGCACAAAACACAAATAAATTACAAAGTACAGTTACACTCATAATAACACCATCTAAAAAAAAATTGCAGAAAAAGAGTTTGATATATATATATATTTGTGTGTGTATTTATATGTGTATATATGTATTTACAGACATATACTCATAAGTACACACATATAGACAGATATAGAAGTGCATTGTAGCCGTTTGCAGTTAAGTAGATGAAAACTTCAAAAAGCATATTTATGCAATATTCATTTTTAATAAAGTGTTCTACTGTGTATTTACTGTAAATAGGTCACATTCCAATGTTCTGCACATGGTGGAATATGTTTTATGTATTTTTAAATAGATCTCTATATCTGTATATATCTATACATATATATATATATATATATATATATATATATATATATATATATATATCTCAATATTGTACCAAAATACCATCAGATATATGTAGAAATATGTAGTTATGAATAAATAGAACATATTCTGCTATGTGAAAAACATTGGAATGTGAAATATTATTATGTTCATCACAGGTTAGCGCACTTGAGGATATGCAATTGAGCAGTTTAACACAATTGCGATATTTTAAGTTTGACATTTTGCACACAACGGTTTAGCTCAAGTTCAAAAATCGTTTACTTTCAACTTGTAATGTTAGCGCTATCCGACACGTGCAAAAAGCTTACTTCGAGCTGAGTTAGCGTGTGACAGGGAGCGTTAAATACCGCTCCACTTGTAATCTGGCCCTGTGTTAGTAGTTACACCAAATCCAAATTTACTACTTGCAGCACAAAACATGCTAAAAAAGTGGTTACATTGTAATTGATTCTTTTTAGTATTAGCTGGCTGTTTGGCTTACTGTTCATCAAACTCTAATTAAAGGGACACTGAACCCACATTTTTTTCTTTCATGATTCAGATAGAGCATGCAATTTCAAGCAACTTTTTAATTTACTCCTACTATCAATTTGTCTTCGTTCTCTTGGAATCTTTATTTAAAAAAGCAGGAATGTAAAGCTTACGAGCCGGACCATCTTTGGTTCAGCACCTAGGATGTTCTTGCTGATTGGTGGCTAAATAGTATTCACCATCAGCAAGCCCTATCCAGGGTTCTGAACCAAAAACGGGCCGGCTCGTAAGCTTACATTCCTGCTTTTTCAAAAAAAGATAGCAAGACAACAAAGAAAAATGGATAAAAGGAGCAAATTAGAAAGTTGCTTAAAATTGCATGCTCTATCTGAATCATGCAAGAAAAAATTTTGGGTTCAGTGTCCCTTTAATCATCGGTTCTAGGCAATTTACATGTATGACAAATACCTGTGCATACTTCTCACAAGTTGTGTGTAACTTTATCTTGTGAAAGTCAATCACACTATACCAGGGCAGCCCAAAATATGGTCACCCCTGCTGTATATCAATTCATTTAATCTTACCTGGTTGATTTTTAACATCTGTTGATGACTTTAAGGGCAGCTGTATGATCTAAGGAATAAATGTCAAATAATTATAATCAAACTTCTGCCAAACAAAATTATTTTACATTATTTAACACTATCATAGAAAACCCCCTCCAAGAATAAAAAGTGACTAAAATAAACTGTTGTGGATAGATATTAAAAAAAAAAAAACTAAATGTATGCTTACCTGATAAATGTATTTATTTCCGGATATGGTGAGTCCACGGTTTAGTAATTACTGTTGGGAATATCACTCCTGACCAGCAGGAAGAGGCAAAGAGCACCACAGTTAAACTGCCAAGTATCACTCCCTCGCCCACAACCCCCTGTCATTCGACCGAAGGGAAACGGAGAAAAAGGAGTAACACAATGTGTAGAGGTGCCTGAGGTTATAGTAAAAAGAACAAATGTGGGGCTGTGGACTCACCAAATCCGGAAAAAAATAAATTTATCAGGAAAGCATAAATTTTGTTTTTCTTTCCTAAGATATGGCGAGTCCACGGCTTGAGTAATTACTGTTGGGAACCAATACCCAAGCTAGAGGACACGGATAAATAGGGAGGGACAAGACAGGCAGTCCTAAACAGAACAGAAGGCACCACCACTTGAAGAACCTTTCTCCCAAAAGAAGCCACAGTCGAGGCAAAATTATCACATTTTTAATAAAGTATGTAGAGAACACCAAGTTGCAGACTTGCAAATTTGTTCCACAGAAGCTTCATTTTTGAAAGCCTAAGAAGAGGAAACCGCTCTTGTGGAATGAACCGTAATTCTCTCAGTAGGCTGCTGTCCAACAGTCTCATAAGCCAAACAAATTATACTTCGTAACCAAAAAGAAAGAGTAGTAGCAGTAGCTTTCTGACCT
This sequence comes from Bombina bombina, assembly GCF_027579735.1. Taxonomy (NCBI): domain Eukaryota; kingdom Metazoa; phylum Chordata; class Amphibia; order Anura; family Bombinatoridae; genus Bombina; species Bombina bombina. Next base: position 863,439,108 of record NC_069501.1, on the reverse strand, counting down.
TTACGTTTCCCAGAGAAACAGACAAAGAGGGTAGAGGACTGGCGAAAATCCTTTGACGCCTGTAAGTAGAATTTAAAAGCACGTACAACATCCAAATTGTGTAACAAATATTCTTTGGAAGAAGAAGGATTAGGACACAGAGAGGGAACAACAATTACCTGATTGATATTTCTATTAGAAAGAACCTTAGGAAGGAAACCTAACTTAGTATGAAGAACCGTCTTATCGGCATGAAAAATAAGATAAGGGGAATCACACTGCAGAGCTTAGAGTTCCGAGACTCTTCGAACAGAAGAGATAGCAACAAGAAACAAAACCTTCCAAGATAACAACTTAAAGGGACAGTAAACATAAAAAATAATGTTATATAATTCTGCACATAGTGCAGAATTATATAACATTATTTTAGTGCTATTGTTATAAAAGCCTTTTTCCTTTCAATTTTTTAAAAATATGCCGCTTTTACAGACCCGCTCTCTGGTCTCTGCTGAGCGGGTCTGTTTTTTTTACTCAGCGCATCGGGCCAGCTGTATAGTCACAGCCCGGCCCGACCGCACCATAACACTAAGTGCAGCTCGCTCCTGCTGTCAGACAGAGCAGGAGCGAGCTGCACTTAAGGCTCAAACTGAACCAGCTGTAAAACTTTAAGAACAAGGTTAAGGCTCCAAAGAGGAGAAACAGACTTAAAGACAGGCCTGATTTTGACCAAGGCCTGGCAAAAAGATTGCACATCAGGCACATCCGCCAAATGTAGTAAAACTGATAAAGCAGAAATCTGACCCTTCAGGGCACTGACTGACAATCCCTTAACCAGGCCTTCCTGAAGAAAAACATAATTTATGCTTACCTGATAAATTTATTTCTCTTGTAGTGTAGTCAGTCCACGGGTCATCCATTACTTATGGGATTATATCTCCTTCCCAACAGAAAGTTGAAAGAGGATCACCCAAGCAGAGTTGCTATATAGCTCCTCCCCTCACATGTCATATCCAGTCATTCGACCAAAACAAGACGAGAAAGGAGAAACCATAGGGTGCAGTGGTGACTGGAGTTTAATTAAAATTTAAACCTGCCTTAAAGACAGGGCGGGCCCGTGGACTCACTACACTACAAGAGAAATAAATTTATCAGGTAAGCATAAATTATGTTTTCTCTTGTTAAGTGTAGTCAGTCCATGGGTCATCCATTACTTATGGGATACCAATACCAAAGCAAAAAGTACACGGATGATGGGAGGGACAAGGCAGGAACTTTAAACGGAAGGAACCACTGCCTGTAGAACCTTTCTCCCAAAAATAGCCTCCGAAGAAGCAAAAGTGTCAAATTTGTAAAATTTCGAAAAAGTGTGAAGTGAAGACCAAGTTGCAGCCTTGCAAATCTGTTCAACAGAGGCCTCATTCTTAAAGGCCCAGGTGGAAGCCACAGCTCTAGTGGAATGAGCTGTAATTCTTTCAGGAGGCTGCTGTCCAGCAGTCTCATAGGCTAAACGTATGATGCTACGAAGCCAAAAGGAGAGAGAGGTAGCCGAAGCTTTTTGACCTCTCCTCTGTCCAGAGTAAACGACAAACAGAGAAGAAGTTTGACGAAAATCCTTAGTTGCCTGCAAATAGAACTTCAGGGCACGGACTACGTCCAGATTATGCAAAAGTCGTTCCTTCTTTGAAGAAGGATTAGGACACAAAGATGGAACAACAATCTCTTGATTGATATGCCTGTTAGAAACTACCTTAGGTAAGAACCCAGGTTTAGTACGCAGAACTACCTTGTCTGAATAAAAAATTAGATAAGGAGAATCACAATGTAAGGCAGATAACTCAGAGACTCTTCGAGCCGAGGAAATAGCCATCAAAAACAGAACTTTCCAAGATAACAGCTTGATATCAATGGAATGAAGGGGTTCAAACGGAACACCTTGCAAAACGTTAAGAACTAAGTTTAAGCTCCACGGCGGAGCAACAGTCTTAAACACAGGATTAATCCTAGCCAAAGCCTGACAAAAAGCCTGAACATCTGGAACTTCTGCCAGACGTTTGTGTAGAAGAATAGACAGAGCCGAAATCTGTCCCTTTAACGAACTAGCAGATAAGCCCTTTTCTAAACCCTCTTGTAGAAAAGACAATATCCTAGGAATCCTAACCTTACTCCATGAGTAACTCTTGGATTCGCACCAATATAAATATTTACGCCATATCTTATGGTAAATTTTTCTGGTAACAGGTTTCCGAGCCTGTATTAAAGTATCAATAACCGACTCCGAGAAGCCACGCTTTGATAGAATCAAGCGTTCAATCTCCATTCAGTCAGTCTCAGAGAAATTAGATTTGGATGGTTGAAAGGACCCTGAATTAGAAGGTCCTGCCTCAGAGGCAGAGACCATGGTGGACAGGACGACATGTCCACTAGGTCTGCATACCAGGTCCTGCGTGGCCACGCAGGCGTTACCAAAATCACTGATGCTCTCTCCTGTTTGATCTTGGCAATCAGTCGAGGCAGCATCGGGAATGGTGGAAACACATAAGCCATGTTGAAGACCCAAGGGGCTGTCAGAGCATCTATCAGCGCCGCTCCCGGGCCCCTGGATCTGGATCCGTAACAAGGAAGCTTGGCGTTCTGGCGAGACGCCATGAGATCCAGATTTGCCCCAACGATGAATCAGTTGAGCGAAGACCTCCGGATGAAGTTCCCACTCCCCCGGATGAAAAGTCTGGCAACTTAGAAAATCCGCCTACCAGTTCTCCATGCCTGGGATGTAGATCGCTGACAGGTGGCAAGAGTGAGACTCTGCCCAGCGAATTATCTTTGAGACTTCCAACATCGCTAGGGAACTCCTGGTTCCCCCTTGATGGTTGATGTAAGCCACAGTCGTGATGTTGTCCGACTGAAATCTGATGAACCTCAGAGTTGCTAACTGAGGCCAAGCTAGAAGAGCATTGAATATTGCTCTTAACTCCAGAATATTTATTGGGAGGAGTTTCTCCTCCTGAGTCCACGATCCCTGAGCCTTCAGGGAATTCCAGACTGCGCCCCAACCTAGAAGGCTGGCGTCTGTTGTTACAATCGTCCAATCTGGCCTGCGAAAGGTCATCCCCTTGGACAGATGGGGCAGAGAAAGCCACCATAGAAGAGAATCTCTGGTCTCTTGATCCAGATTTAGTAGAGGGGACAAATCTGAGTAATCCCCATTCCACTGACTGAGCATGCACAATTGCAGTGGTCTGAGATGCAGGCGCGCAAATGGTACTATGTCCATTGCCGCAACCATTAAGCCGATTACTTCCATGCACTGAGCTACTGACGGGTGTGGAATGGAATGAAGGGCACGGCAAGTATTTTGAAGCTTTAATAACCTGGACTCCGTCAGGTAAATTTTCATCTCTATAGAATCTATAAGAGTCCATAGGAAGGGAACCCTTGTGAGTGGTAATAGAGAACTCTTTTCCACGTTCACCTTCCACCCATGCGACCTCAGAAATGCCAGAACTATCTCTGTATGAGACTTGGCAATTTGAAAACTTGACGCTTGTATCAGAATGTCGTCTACGTACGGAGCCACCGCTATGCCTCGCGGTCTTAGTACCGCCAGAAGAGAGCCCAAAACCTTTGTAAAGATTCTCGGGGCCGTAGCTTACAAACTGGTAATGCCTGTCTAGAAAGGCAAATCTTAGGTACCGATAATGATCTTTGTGAATCGGTATGTGAAGGTAGGCATCCTTTAAGTCCACTGTGGTCATGTATTGACCCTCTTGGATCATGGGTAGGATGGTTCGAATAGTTTCCATTTTGAATGATGGAACTCTTAGGAATTAGTTTAAGATCTTTAGGTCCAAGATTGGTCTGAAGGTTCCCTCTTTCTTGGGGACCACAAACATATTTGAGTAAAATCCTTGCCCTTGTTCCGTCCGCGGAACTGGGTGGATCACCCCCATTAATAAGAGGTCTTGTACACAGCGTAGAAACGTCTCTTTCTTTATTTGGTTTGCTGATAACCTTGAAAGATGAAATCTCCCTTGTGGAGGAGAAGCTTTGAAGTCCAGAAGGTATCCCTGAGATATGATCTCCAACGCCCAGGGATCCTGGACATCTCTTGCCCAAGCCTGGGCGAAGAGAGATAGTCTGCCCCCCACTAGATCCGTTTCCGGATAGGGGGCCCTCTCTTCATGCTGTCTTAGGGGCAGAAGCAGGTTTTCTGGCCTGCTTGCCCTTGTTCCAGGACTGGTTAGCTTTCCAGCCCTGTCTGTAACGAGCAACAGTTCCTTCCTGTTTTGGAGCGGAGGAAGTTGATGCTGCTCCTGCCTTGAAGTTACGAAAGGCACGAAAATTAGACTGTTTGGCCTTAGATTTGGCCTTGTCCTGAGGAAGAGTATGACCCTTACCCCCAGTAATGTCAGCAATAATTTCTTTCAAGCCGGGCCCGAACAAGGTCTGCCCTTTGAAAGGAATATTAAGCAATTTAGATTTAGAAGTCACGTCAGCTGACCATGATTTAAGCCATAGCGCTCTGTGCGCTTGGATGGCGAAACCAGAGTTCTTAGCCGTTAATTTGGTTAAATGTACAACAGCATCAGAAACAAATGCGTTAGCTAGCTTAAGTGCTTTAAGCTTGTTCATAATCTCATCCAATGGAGCTGTGCGAATGGCCTCTTTCAGAGACTCAAACCAGAATGCCGCAGCAGCAGTGACAGGCGCAATGCATGCAAGGGGCTGTAAGATAAAACCTTGTTGAACAAAAATTTTCTTAAGGTAACCTTCTAATTTTTTATCCATTGGATCTGAAAAAGCACAACTATCCTCCACCGGGATAGTAGTACGCTTAGCCAAAGTAGAAACTGCTCCCTCCACCTTAGGGACCGTCTGCCATAAGTCCCGTGTGGTGACGTCTATTGGAAACATTTTCCTAAATATAGGAGGGGGGAAAAAGGGCACACCGGGCCTATTCCCACTCCTTGCTAATAATCTCTGTAAGCCTCTTAGGTATACGAAAAACGTCAGTACACACCGGTACCGCATAGTATCTATCCAGCCTACATAATTTCTCTGGAATTGCAACCGTGTTACAATCATTCAGAGCTGCTAATACCTCCCCTAGAAGTATGCGGAGGTTTTCAAGTTTAAATTTAAAATTAGAAATCTCTGAATCCAGTCTCCCTGGATCAGATCCGTCACCCACAGAATGAAGCTCTCCGTCCTCATGTTCTGCAAATTGACGCAGTATCAGACATGGCTCTCCCATCATCAGCGCGCTCTGTCCTTAACCCCGAGCAATCGCGCTTGCCTCTTAATTCTGGCAATTTAGATAATACCTCGGTCATAACAGTAGCCATGTCTTGCAAAGTGATTTGTATGGGCCTCTCTGATGTACTTGGCGCCACAATATCACGCACCTCCTGAGCGGGAGGCGAAGGTACTGACACGTGAGGAGAGTTAGTCGGCATAACTTCCCCCTCGTTGTCTGGTGATAATTTCTTTACATGTAAAGATTGACTTTTATTTAAAGTGACATCAATGCATTTAGTACACAAATTTCTATGGGGCTCCACATTGGCCTTCAAACATAGTGAACAAGCAGATTCATCTGTGTCAGACATGTTTAAATAGACTAGCAATGAGACTAGCAAGCTTGGAAAATACTTTCAATAAATTTACAAGCAATATAAAAAACGCTACTGCGCCTTTAAGAAGCACAAAAAGCTGTCACAGTTGAAATAACAATGAACCAAATCAGTTATAGCAACCAAAATTTCACAGTAAATGTATTAAATTTGCAAAGGATTGCACCCACCAGCAAATGGATGATTAACCCCTTAATACCCAAAAACGGATATCAATTTAACAAATAACGTTTTTATCACAGTCAAACACACTGTCACAGGTCTGCTGTGACTGATTACCTCCCTCAAAATGAATTTTGAAGACCCCTGAGCTCTCTAGGGACGTCCTGGATCATGGAGGATGAAGTAGGAAAACTGTGACTGAATCTTTACTGCGCAAAAAAGCGCTAAAATAGGCCCCTCCCACACATATTACAACAGTGGGGAATCTCAGTTAACTTTTTCTATGCAGAAATAAACGTTAGCCATGTGGAAAAATCATGCCCCAATAAGTTTTATCACCAAGCACCTCACAAAAAACGATTAACATGCCAGTAAACGTTTTGAACATTAAAAGATTATGAAGTGTTATTAATAAGCCTTCTACCAGTCGCTTTTACTGCAGATAAGGCTCAAACATTACTTCAGCATTAACAGTATTTTCTTAGACAAATTCCATTCCCTAGAAAAATACTTCAGTGCACGTACACTCATCAGCCTAATACCAGTCGCTACCACTGCATTCAAGGCTGTACTTACATTACATTGGTAACAGCAGTATTTTCTAGTCAATTCCATTCCTTAGAAAAATAATTTACTGCACATACCTCGTTTGCAGGGGGGCCCCGCATGCTATTCCCGTTTCTGAAGTTACCTCACTCCTCAGAATGTGCGAGAACAGCCAGTGGATCTTAGTTACTTCTGCTAAGATCATAGAAAACGCAGGCAGATTCTTCTTCTAATACTGCCTGAGAACAAACAGCACACTCCGGTGCCATTTAAAATAACAAACTTTTGATTGAAGACATAAACTAAGTTTAAAAACACCACAGACCTCTCACAACGACCTATCTATGTTGAGTTGCAAGAGAATGACTGGATATGACATGTGAGGGGAGGAGCTATATAGCAATTCTGCTTGGGTGATCCTCTTGCAACTTCCTGTTGGGAAGGAGATATAATCCCATAAGTAATGGATGACCCGTGGACTGACTACACTTAACAAGAGAAAGATAAAATTCTAAGAATTATAATTCTACTCCAAGAGTAGCCCTTGGATTCACACCAATAAAGATATTTATGCCATATCTTATGGTAAATCTTTCTAGTAACAGGCTTGCAAGCCTGAATCATGGTCTTAATGACCGACTCAGAAAGACCACGCTTAGACAGAATTAAGTGTTCAATCTCCAAGCAGTCAGCTTTAGAAAAACGAGATTTAGATGAAGGAAGGGACCCTGAATCAGGAGGTTCTTCCTCAGAGGTAGTCTCCAAGGTGGGAGAAATGACATCGCCACTAGGTCTGCAAACCAGATCCTGCGAGGCCATGCAGGGGCTATTAGAATCACTGACGCCCTATCCTGTCTGATACGAGCAATGACTGATGGAAGGAAAGCAAACTGAAGAAACAGGTATGCCAACCTGAAAACCCAAGAAACCGCCAGAGCATCTATCAGAACGGCCTGCGGATCTCTTGATCTTGAACCATACCTTGGAAGCTTTGCGTTCTGAAGGGATGCCATCAGATCGGACTCAGGCATCCCCCATTTGAGGACTAAGCTGGAAAACACCTCCGGATGGAGTTCCCATTCCCCGGGATGAAAAGTCTGTCTGCTCAGAAAAACAGAATTTATGCTTACCTGATAAATTACTTTCTCCAACGGTGTGTCCGGTCCACGGTGTCATCCATTACTTGTGGGATATTCTCCTCCCCCACAGGGAAAGGCAAGGAGAGCACACAGCAAGAGCTGTCCATATAGTCCCTCCCAGGCTCCTCCGCCCCAAAAATTCGACCGACGGTTAGGAGAAAAAAAGGAGAAACTATAGTGTGCCGTGGTGACTGTAGTGTATAGAGAAAGAAATTCTTCAAACCTGATTAAAAAACCAGGGCGGGCCGTGGAGAAAGTAATTTATCAGGTAAGCATAAATTCTGTTTTCTCCAACATTGGTGTGTCCGGTCCACGGTGTCATCCATTACTTGTGGGAACCAATACCAAAGCTTTAGGACACGGATGAAGGGAGGGAGCAAATCAGGTTACCTAAACAGAAGGCACCACGGCTTGCAAAACCTTTCTCCCAAAAATAGCCTCCAAAGAAGCAAAAGTATCAAATTTGTAGAATTTGGACAAAGTGTGCAGAGAAGACCAGGTCGCTGCCTTACATATCTGATCAACAGAAGCCTTGTTCTTGAAGGCCCATGTGGAAGCCACAGCCCTAGTAGAGTGAGCTGTGATTTGTTCAGGAGGCTGCCGTCCGGCAGTCTCGTAAGCCAATCATATGATGCTTTTCAGACAAAAGGAAAGAGAGGTAGCAGTAGCTTTTTTGACCTCTCCTCTTGCCAGAATAAACTACAAACAGAGAAGACGTTTGTCTGAAATCCTTTGTTGCTTCTAAATAGAACTTTAAAGCACGGACTACATCTAAATTGTGTAACAAGCGTTCCTTCTTTGAAACTGGATTCGGACACAAAGAAGGCACAACTATTTCCTGGTTAATATTCTTGTTGGAAACAACCTTTGGAAGGAAACCAGGTTTAGTACGCAAAACAACCTTATCTGAATGGAACACCAGATAGGGCGGATTACACTGCAGAGCAGATAATTCAGAAACTCTTCTAGCAGAAGAATAGCAACCAAAAACAGAACTTTCCAAGATAACAACTTGATATCTATGGAATGTAAGGGTTCAAACGGAACACCTTGAAGAACCAAATTTAGACTCCAGGGAGGAGTCAAGGGTCTGTAAACAGGCTTGATCCTGACCAAAGCCTGAACAAAAGCTTGAACATCTGGCACAGCTGCCAGTCGTTTGTGTAACAAGACAGATAAAGCAGAAATCTGTCCTTTTAGAGAACTCGCTGATAATCCCTTATCCAAACCTTCTTGGAGAAAGGAAAGGATCCTAGGAATTTTAATCTTACTCCATGAGAATCCCTTGGATTCACACCAACAGATATATCTTTTCCATATTTTATGGTAATCTTTCTAGTCACAGGTTTTCTGGCTTGTACCAGAGTATCTATCACAGAATCCGAAAACCCACGCTTAGACAAAATCAAGCGTTCAATTTCCAAGCAGTCAGCTGGAGAGAAACTAGATTTGGATGTTCGAATGGACCTTGTACTAGAAGATCCTGTCTCAAAGGTAGCTTCCATGGTGGAGCCGATGACATATTCACCAGGTCTGCATACCAAGTCCTGCGTGGCCACGCAGGAGCTATCAAAATCACCAAGGCCTTCTCCCGTTTGATCCTGGCTACCAGCCTGGGAATGAGAAGGAACGGTGGAAACGCATAAGCTAGGTTGAAAGACCAAGGCGCCACTAATGCATCCACTAGAGTCGCCTTGGGATCCCTGGATCTGGACCCGTAGCAAGGAACCTTGAAGTTCTGATGAGACGCCATCAGATCCATGTCTGGAATGCCCCATAATTGGGTCAACTGGGCAAACACCTCCGGGTGGAGTTCCCACTCCCCCGGATGAAAGGTCTGACGACTCAGATAATCCGCCTCCCAGTTTTCCACTCCTGGGATGTGGATCGCAGACAGGTGGTAGGAGTGATCCTCCGCCCATTTGATGATCTTGGTCACCTCTCTCATCGCCAGGGAACTCCTTGTTCCCCCCTGATGGTTGAAGTAAGCAACAGTCGTCATGTTGTCTGATTGGAATATTATGAATCTGGCCTTTGCTAGTTGAGGCCAAGCCCGGAGAGCATTGAATATCGCTCTCAGTTCCAGGATGTTTATCGGGAGAAGAGACTCTTCCCGAGACCATAGACCCTGAGCTTTCAGGGAATCCCAGACCGCGCCCCAGCCTAATAGACTGGCGTCGGTCATGACAATGACCCACTCTGGTCTGCGGAAGCTCATTCCCTGGGACAGGTGATCCTGAGTCAGCCACCAACGGAGTGAGTCTCTGGTCTTCTGATCTACTTGAATCACTGGAGACAAGTCTGTATAGTCCCCATTCCACTGTTTGAGCATGCACAGTTGTAATGGTCTTAGATGAATTTGCGCAAAAGGAACTATGTCCATTGCTGCAACCATCAACCCTACTACTTCCATGCACTGAGCTATGGAAGGCCGTAGAACAGAGTGAAGAACTTGACAAGTGTTTAGAAGCTTTGACTCTCTGACATCTGTCAGGAAAATCTTCATTTCTAAAGAATCTATTATTGTTCCCAAGAAAGGGACTCTTGTTGACGGAGACGGGGAACTTTTTTCTATGTTCACCTACCACCCGTGAGATCTGAGAAAGGCTAGAACAATGTCTGTGTGAGCCTTTGTCTTTGAAAGAGACGACGCTTGAATTAGGATGTCGTCCAAGTAAGGTGCCACTGCAATGCCCCTGGGTCTTAGAACCGCTAGAAGGGACCCGAGCACCTTTGTGAAAATCCTTGGAGCAGTGGCTAGTCCGAATGGGAGAGCCACAATAGGTAATGTTTGTCCAGAAAGGCGAACCTTAGGAACTGATGATGATCTTTGTGGATAGGAATATGCAGATACGCATCCTTTAGATCCACGGTAGTCATAAATTGACCCTCCTGGATTGTAGGTAAAATCGTTTGAATAGTTTCCATTTTGAATGATGGCACTCTGAGAAATTTGTTTAGAATTTTTAAATCTAGAATTGGTCTGAAAGTTCCCTCTTTTTTTGGGAACTACAAACAGATTTGAGTAAAACCCCTGACCTTGTTCCACAGTTGGAACTGGGAGTATCACTCCCATCTTTAACAGGTCTTCTACACAATGTAAGAATGCCTGTCTCTTTACTTGGTTTGAAGATAAGTGAGACATGTGGAACCTTCCCCTTGGGGGTAGTTCCTTGAATTCTAGAAGATAACCCTGAGAGACTATTTCTAGTGACCAGGGATCCTGAACATCTCTTGCCCAAGCCTGAGCAAAGAGAGAGAGAGTCTGCCCCCTACTAGATCTGGTTCTGGATCGGGGGCTACCTCTTCATGCTGTCTTGGTAGCAGCAGCAGGTTTCTTGGCCTGTTTACCCTTGTTCCAGCCTTGCATTGATTTCCAAGCTGGTTTAGTCTGGGAAGCGTTACCCTCTTGTCTAGAGGCTGCCGAGTTGGAAGCCGGTCCGTTCCTGAAATTGCGAAAGGAACGAAAATTGGACTTATTCTTAGCCTTGAAAGGTTTATCTTGTGGGAGGGCATGGCCCTTTCCCCCAGTGATGACTGAAATAATATCTTTCAATTCTGGCCCAAAAGGGGTCTTACCTTTGAAAGGGGTATTAAGCAATTTTGTCTTGGAAGATACATCCGCCGACCAAGACTTTAGCCAGAGCGCTCTGCGCGCCACAATTGGTGTGAGGGTATGACAGAAAAATTATCATCAGCGCCCTCCTGCTCTACAGTGTTTAAAACAGAGCAATCACGCTTTCTCTGAAATGCTGGCATTTTGGATAAAATATTAGCTATGGAGTTATCCATTACTGCCGTCAATTACTGCATAGTAACAAGCATTGGCGGGCTAGAAGTACTAGGGGTCGCCTGCGCGGGCATAACTGGTATAGACACAGAAGGAGATGATGTAGAACTATGTCTACTTCCTTCATCTGAGGAATCATCCTGGGCAACTTTACAATTTGTGACAGTTCTGTCCTTACTTTGTTTGGACGCAATGGCACAATTATCACACTATATTTGAAGGGGGAACCACATTGGCTACCATACATACAGAACATGATCTATCTGAAGGTACAGACATGTTAAACAGGCTTAAACTGGTTAATAAAGCACAAAAACCGTTTTAAAACAAAACCGTTACTGTCTCTTTAAATGTTAAACAGGGCACACTTTATTACTGAATATGTGAAAAACTATGAAGGAATTATCCAATCTTTACCAAATTTTCACCACAGTGTCTTAATACATTCAAAGTATTGCACCCCAATTTTCAAGCTGTTAACCCTTAAAATGTGGAAACCGGAGCCGTTTTTAATTTTAACCCCCTTACAGTCCCAGCCACAGCCTTTACTGCAACTTCACCAATCCCAGGGGGGTATATGATACCAAATGAAGCCTTCTAGGAACGTTTTTAGTGGATTCCAGACCCTCACACATGCAGCTGCATGTACTGAACTCAAAATTAACTGCACAGTAATGGCGCGAAAATGAGGCTCTGCCTACTACAGAGAAAGGCCCTTCCTGACTGGGAAGGTGTCTTAACAAGTGCCTGGTGCTAAAAACGTTCCCCAATGTTATAAAAGTGTGAAATACAACTTCAAACTGCATATAATACTTAAATAAAGCAATCGATTTAGCCCCTAAAAGTGTCTACCAGTTTATAGCCCATAATAAGCCCTTTATTCTGTTTGAGACTAAGAAAATGGCTTACCGATCCCCATGAGGGGAAAATGACAGCCTTCCAGCATTACACAGTCTTGTTAGAAATATGGCTAGTCATACCTCGAGCAGAAAAGTCTGCAAACTGTTCCCCCCAACTGAAGTTATCTCATCTCAACAGTCCTATGTGGAAACGGCAAACGATTTTAGTAACTGCTGCTAAAATCATAATCCTCTCACAAACAGAAATCTTCATCTCTTTCTGTTTCAGAGTAAATAGTACATACCAGCACTATTTTAAAATAACAAACTCTTGATAGAAGAATAAAAAACTACAACTAAACACCACAAACTCCTCACCATCCCCGAGGAGATGCTACTTGTTCATAGCGGCAAGGAGAATGACTGGGGGGGCGGAGCCTGGGAGGGACTATATGGACAGCTCTTGCTGTGTGCTCTCCTTGCCTTTCCCTGTGGGGGAGGAGAATATCCCACAAGTAATGGATGACACCGTGGACCGGACACACCAATGTTGGAGAAATCTGCTTCCCAGTTGTCTACTCCTGGAATGTGAATGGCAGATAGAAAGCAATTGTGGGTCTCTGCCCACTGAAGAATCTGAGTAACCTCCTTCATGGCTAATGAACTCTGAGTTCCTCCCTGGTGATTGTTGTAAGTCACAGAGGTTATGTTGTCTCACTGGAACCTGATAAACTGGGCTGAGGACAACTGAGCCCAAGCCAATAGAGCATTGCAAATCGTCCTCAACTCCAATATGTTGATGGGAAGAGCAGACTCCTCCCAAGTCCAAAGGTCCTGAGCTTTTAACGAGGTCCAGCCTGCTACCCAGCCCAGCAGGCTGGCGTCTGTGATCATGATCACCCAGGAAGGTCTCCAAAATCATGTGCCCTGACACAGATGTTCCTGAGAAATTCACCAGGGGAGAGAATCCCTTGACGACTGATCTAACTCTATTCTCTGAGATAGATCCATATGGTCGCCATTCCATTGTCTGAACATGCACCACTGAAGAGCTCTCAAATAGAATCGAACAAAAGGAAGGTTGTCCATGGAAGCCACCATCAGACCGATTACCTCAACACATTGAGCGACTGAAGGATGAGCAGAAGCCTGAAGAAAGCGGCAAGAGGCAATTATTTTGTTTTTCCTGACCTTTGTCAGAAAAATCTTCATCAATAGAGAATCTATTATTGTCCCTAAGAACACAACTCTTGTAGCAGGGGAAAGGGAGCTTTTTTCCAGATTCACATTCCATCAGTGGGAACAAAGAAAAGACAACAATATCTGTGTGTGAGATTTTGCCAATTGAAAAGATGGCACCTGAATATTGTCTAGGAAGGGTGCCACAGCAATTCCACTAGAATGGATCACTGCCAAGAGAGCCCCCAGAACCTTTGAAAAAATTCTGGGAGCCGTGGCTAGACCAAATGGAAGGGCCACAAACTGGAAATGTTTGTCCAGAAAGGCACATCTGAGGAATCTGTGATGGTCCCTGTGAATAGGAACATGAAGATACGCATCCTTTAGGTCTATAGTTTTCATGAACTGACCCTCTTGTACTAAAGGAAGAATGGAGCGTATAGTCTCCATCTTGGAGGATGGAACTTTGAGAAACTTGTTTAGACACTTTAAGTCTAGAATGGGCCGAAAGTTCCCTCTTTTTTGGGAACCACAAATAGGTTGGAGTAGAACCTGAGACCCTGTTCCTGCACTGGAACTGGAACTATCACTCCCAGGGAGGAAAGATGTTGTATACATTTAAAGAACGTCTCTCTTTTTATCTGGTCTGCAGATAATCCTGAGAGAAGGAATCTGCCTCTGGGAGGAAAAGTCTTGAATTCCAATTTGTAACCCTGGAATACTATGTCCACAGTCCAGGGATCTGGGACATCTCGTATCCAGGCTTGAGAGAACTGAGAAAGTCTGCTCCCCACCTGATCCGATCCCAGATCGGGGGCAAACCCTTAATGCTGATTTGGAATCAGCTGCGGGTTTCTTTGATTGGTTCCCCTTGTTCCAAGACTGATTGGGTTTCCAAGAAGACTTGGATTGTTCCTGCTTGGAAGAAAAAGGGGAAGGCTTTCCTCTGAAGTTACGAAAGGAACGAAAATTACTCTGATGTCCTGTAGGCCTATTCTTATCTTGGAGATAGAAAATACCCTTTTCCACCTGTAATATCAGAGATAATTTCTGCCAAACCGGGTCCAAACAAGGTTTTGCCCTTGTAAGGAATCGCCAGAAGCTTGACTTTAGGGAAAATGTCAGCAAACCAGGAATTCAACCATAACGTCCTGCGGGCTAGGACAGTGAAACTAGATGTTTTAGTTCCTAGTCTAGCACAGGAAAAACTTCAGAAGTGGAAGGTTCATCAAAGAAAATGGGAAATGAATAAGCTACTGAAATAGAAAATTAAGCCTTACATTCAGTTTAAACTTGTATTGTTTTATCAAGTAAATATGTGTCAGAAAAACATAATTTATGTAAGAACTTACCTGATAAATTAATTTCTTTCATATTGGCAAGAGTCCATGAGCTAGTGACGTATGGGATATACATTCCTACCAGGAGGGGCAAAGTTTCCCAAACCTCAAAATGCCTATAAATACACCCCTCACCACAACCACAATTCAGTTTAACGAATAGCCAAGAAGTGGGGTGATAAGAAAGGAGCGAAAGCATCAACAAGGAATTGGAATAATTGTGCTTTATACAATAAAATCATAACCACCACAAAAAGGGTGTGCCTCATGGACTCTTGCCAATATGAAAGAAATTAATTTATCAGGTAAGTTCTTACATAAATTATGTTTTCTTTTATGTAAGAGTCCATGAGCTAGTGACGTATGGGATAGCAAATACCCAAGATGTGGAACGCCACTCAAGAGTCACTAGAGAGGGAGGGATAAAAATAAAGACAGCCAATTCCGCTGAAAAAATAATCCACAACCCAAATCAAAAAAGTTTTAATCGTTATAATGAAAAAAATTGAAATTATAAGCAGAAGAATCAAACTGAAACAGCTGCCTGAAGAACTTTTCTACCAAAAACTGCTTCTAAAGAAGAGAAAACATCAAAATGGTAGAATTTAGTAAAAGTATGCAAAGAAGACCAAGTTGCTGCTTTGCAAATCTTATCAACAGAAGCTCCATTCTTAAAAGCCCAGGAAGTAGAAACTGACCTAGTAGAATGAGCCGTAATCCTCTGAGGCGGGGATTTACCCGACTCCAAATAAGCATGATGAATCAAAAGCTTTAACCAAGAAGCCAAAGAAATGGCAGAAGCTTTCTGACCTTTCCTAGAACCAGAAAAGATAACAAATAGACTAGAAGTCTTTCTGAAATCTTTAGTAGCTTCAAGATAATATTTCAAAGCTCTTACCACATCCAAAGAATGCAAAGATCTTTCCAAAGAATTCTTAGGATTAGGACACAACGAAGGGACAACAATTTCTCTACTAATGGTGTTGGAATTCACAACCTTAGGTAAAAATTTAAATGAAGTCCGCAAAACCGCTTTATCCTGATGAAAAATCAGAAAAGGAGACTCACAAGAAAGAGCAGATAATTCAGAAACTCTTCTAGCAGAAGAGATAGCCAAAAGAAACAATACTTTCCAAGAAAGTAATATAATGTCTAGAGAATGCATAGGCTCAAACGGAGGAGCCTGTAAAGCTCTCAAAACCAAATTAAGACTCCAAGGAGGAGAGATTGACTTAATGACAGGCTTGATACAAACCAAAGCCTGTACAAAACAACGCATGTCAGGAAGATGAGCAATTTTTCTGTGAAACAGAACAGAAAGAACAGAGATTTGTCCTTTCAAGGAACTTGCAGACAAACCCTTATCCAAACCATCCTGAAGTAACTGTAAAATTCTAGGAATTCTAAAAGAATGCCAAGAGAACTTATGAGAAGAACACCATGAAATGTAAGTCTTCCAAACTCGGTAATAAATCTTTCTAGACACAGATTTACGAGACTGCAACATAGTATTGATCACTGAGTCAGAGAAACCTCTATGACTAAGCACTAAGCGTTCAATCTCCATACCTTCAAATTTAATGATTTGAGATCGTGATGGACGGGCCTTGAGATAGAAGGTCTGGCCTTAACGGAAGTGGCCAAGGTTGGCAACTGGACATCAGAACAAGATCTGCATACCAAAACCTGTGTGGCCATGCTGGAGCTACCAGCAGTACAAATGAACGCTCCATTATGATTTTGGAAATCACTCTTGGGAGAAGAACGAGAGGCGGAAAGATATAAGCAGGTTGATAATTCCAAAGAAGTGACAATGCATCTACTGCTTCCACCTGAGGATCCCTGGACCTGGACAGATACCTGGGAAGTTTCCTGTTTAGATGAGAAGCCATCAGATCTATTTCTGGA
This sequence comes from Bombina bombina, assembly GCF_027579735.1. Classification (NCBI taxonomy): domain Eukaryota; kingdom Metazoa; phylum Chordata; class Amphibia; order Anura; family Bombinatoridae; genus Bombina; species Bombina bombina. Next base: position 863,422,596 of record NC_069501.1, on the reverse strand, counting down.
AGCCCCCATATCTGAACAATCTGAAGAAACACATCTGGGTGAAGAGACCATTCTCCCGGATGTAAAGTCTGGCGACTGAGATAATCCGCTTCCCAATTGTCTATACCTGGGATATGGACCGCAGAGATTAGACAGGAGCTGGATTCCGCCCATGAAAGTATCCGAGATACTTCTTTCATAGCTTGAAGACTGTGAGTTCCACCTTGATGATTAACATACGCCACGGTTGTGACATTGTCTGTCTGAAAACAAATAAACGGTTCTCTCTTCAGAAGAAGCCAGAACTGAAGAGCTCTGAAAATCGCACAGAGTTCCAAAATATTGATTGGTAATCTCGCCTCTTGAGATTTCCAAACCCCCTGCACTGTCAGAGATCCCCAGACAGCTCCCCAACCTGAAAGACTTGAATCTGTTGAAATCACAGTCCAGGTTGGACGAAGAAAAGAGGCCCCCTGAACCAAACGGTGGTGATCTAACCACCAAGTCAGAGATAGTCGAGTATTGGGATTTAAGGATATCAATTGTGATATCTTTGTATAATCACTGCACCAATGGTTCAGCATACAAAGCTGAAGAGGTCTCATGTGAAAACGAGCAAAGGGGATCGCGTCCGATGCTGCAGTCATGAGACCTAAAACCTCCATGAACATAGCTACTGAAGGGAATGACTGAGACTGAAGGTTCCGACAAGTTGAAACCAATTTCAGACGTCTTTTGTCTGTTAGAGACAAAGTCATGGATACTGAATCTATTTGGAATCCTAAAAAGGTAACCCTTGTCTGAGGAATCAAGGAACTTTTTGGTAAACTGATCCTCCAACCATGTTTTTGAAGAAACAACACATGATTCATGTGAGATTCTGCAGAATGTAAAGACTGAGCAAGTACCAAGATATCGTCCAAATAAGTAAACACCACAATACCCCGCTCTCTGATTACAGGGAGAAGGGCACCGAGAACCTTTGAGAAGATCCTTGGAGCTGTTGCTAGGCCAAAAGGAAGAGCAACAAATTGGTAATGCTTGTCTAGAAAAGAGAATCTCAGGAACTGATAGTGATCTGGATGAATTGGAATATGAAGATAAGCATCCTGTAAGTCTATTGTGGACATATAATGCCCTTGCTGAACAAAAGGCAGAATAGTCCTTATAGTCACCATTTTGAATGTTGGTATTCTTACATAATGATTCAAAATTTTTAGATCCAGAACTGGTCGGAAAGAAATCTCTTTATTTGGTACAATGAACAGATTTGAATCAAACCCCAGACCCCGTTCCAGATATGGAACTGGCACAATTACCCCAGATGACTCCAGGTCTGAAACACACTTCAGGAAAGCCTGAGCCTTTACTGGGCTCACTGGAATGCGTGAGAGAAAGAACCTTCTCACAGGCGGTCTTACCTTGAAACCTATTCTGTACCCTTGAGAAACAATGTTCTGAATCCAATGATTTTGAATTGAATTGATCCAAACATCTTTGAAAAATCGTAGTCTGCCCCCTACCAGCTGTGCTGGAATGAGGGCCGCACCTTCATGCGGACTTGGGGGCTGATTTTGATTTTCTAAAAGGCTTGGATTTATTCCAGACTGGAGAAGGCTTCCAATTGGAAACCGTTCCTTTAGGAGAAGGGTCAGGCTTCTGTTCCTTATTCTGACGAAAGGAACGAAAACGGTTAGCAGCCCTAAATTTACCCTTAGATTTTTTATCCTGAGGCAAAAAAAACTCCCTTCCCCCCAGTGACAGTTGAAATCATAGAATTCAACTGAGAACCAAACAATGTATTACCTTGGAAAGAAAGAGATAGCAACGTTGACTTAGAAGTCATATCCGCATTCCAAGATTTAAGCCATAAAGCTCTTCTAGCTAAAATAGCTAAAGACATATACCTGACATCAATTCTAATGATATCAAAAATGGCATCACAAATTAAATTATTAGCATGTTGAATTAGCTTAACAATGCTATACACATTAGGATCTGGTACTTGTTCCGCTAAAGCCTCCAACTAAAAAGTTGAAGCTGCAGCAACATCAGCTAAAGAAATAGCAGGCCTAAGAAGATGACCTGAACATAAATAAGCCTTCCTTAGATAAGATTCAAGTTTCCTATCTAAAGGATCTTTAAAAGAAGTACTATCTGCCGTAGGAATAGTAGTACGTTTAGCAAGAGTAAAGATAGCCCCATCAACTTTGGGGATTTTTTCCCAAAACTCCAATCTATCAGACGGCAAAGGGTACAGTCTCTTAAACCTTAAAGAAGGAGTAAATAAAGTACCCAAACTATTACATTCCCTAGAAATTACATCTGAAATAGCATCAGGAACTGGAAAAACCTCTGGAATAACTACATGAGGTTTAAAAACCGAATTTAAACGTTTACTGGTTTTAATATCAAGAGGATTGGACTCCTCCATATCTAATGCAATCAACACCTCTTTTAATAAAGAATGAATAAACTCCATTTTAAATAAATATGAAGATTTGTCAGTGTCAATATCTGAGGCAGAATCTTCTGAACCAGATAGATCCTCATCAGAGATAGATAAATCAGAATGCTGGCGGTCATTTAAAAATACATCTAATTTATGAGAAGTTTTAAAAGACCTTTTACGTTTATTAGACGGTGGTATAACAGACAGGGCCTTCTGAATAAAATTAGAAACAAATTCTCTCACATTAACAGGAATATCCTGAACATTAGATGTTGAAGGAACAACAACAGGTAATGGACTACTACTAATGGAAATATTGTCTGCTTTTGAAAGTTTATCATGACAACTAACACAAACTACAGCCGGAGGAACAGTTACTACAAGTTTACAGCAAATGTACTTAGCTTTGGTAGAACCGACATCAGGCAGCAGCATTCCAGAAGTAGATTCCGATACAGGGTCAGATTGAGACATCTTGCAATATGTAATAGAAAAAAACAACATATAAAGCAAAATGATCAAATTCCTTAAATGACAGTTTCAGGAATGGGAAAAAATGCAGAACAGAATAAGCCTCTGGAAACCAGAAGCAAAAAGAAACAAAGACTTAAATAATGTCAAAAAAACTGGCGCCAAGAATGACGCCCACAATTGACAAATTTTTTGGCGCCAAACACAAGCATCATAGATGACGCAACTACGTGAAAACTCTCGGCGCCAACTAAGACCCCGGAAATGACGTCATAACGTCAACAAACGTAATTCTCGCGCCAAAAATGACGCAATAAATTATAGCATTTTTTGCTCCCGCGAGCCTAACAGCCCGCAATTTAGAAAGAAAAGTCAATTTGAAAAATTTTCAGGTAAGAATTTTTTTTATTCATATGCATTTCCCAAAATGAAACTGACAGTCTGTAAGAAGGAAAAAAACTGATTAACCTGAATCATGGCAAATATAAGTATAAAACATATATTTAGAACTTTACATATAAAGTGCCAAAACATAGCTGAGAGTGTCATAAATAAAATAAGACATACTTACCAAAAGACACTCATCTACATAAAGTAGATAGCCAAACCAGAACTGAATCGAGAATCAGCAGAGGTAATGGTATATAAGAGTATATCGTCGATCTGAAAAGGGAGGTAGGAGATGAATCTCTATGACCGAAAACAGAGAACCTATGAAATAGATCCCCGTTAGAATGACCATTGCATTCAATAGGCAATACTCCCTTCACATCCCTCTGTCATTCACTGCACTCTGAGAGGAAACCGGGCTTCAGCATGCTGCGAAGCGCATATCAATGTAGAAATCTAGCACAAACTTACTTCACCACCTCCATAGGAGACAAAGTTTGTAAAAACTGAATTGTGGGTGTGGTGGGGGGTGTATTTATAGGCATTTTGAGGTTTGGGAAACTTTGCCCCTCCTGGTAGGAATGTATATCCCATACGTCACTAGCTCATGGACTTTTGCCAATTACATGAAAGAAATAAAGCCTACTAAAAACATTTTACCCTTTCTTTTTAAAAGAGTTTAAATGTTAGTCTCACACATGCTACAGTGCCTGCTTCATGCCCCAGTGTAACCCATACAAAAGGATTATCTATGTCCCAATAAAAAAGCAGTGTCTTTTAATTTCTTAAAGGGCCACTGTAAGTAAATATTTTCTATGCCTGTTACTAACTAACTACCCCAAATACGCTTTTTATCAATAGCATTTCATTAACATATCTCTACCGTATATCAGAAATCTTGTCTGCAAATGTAATTGTTTTCCAAACCCACTCCGTGGGTATCCTTTGCTCTGTACCAATCCGTTTACAATACCTAGGTTTCAAAATGGCGCTTTAAACACAAAGTTATTGGTTTAAGTATTTTGAACATGCAGTGCTGAAAATAGTGGGCAGGATAACGTGACATCATCGGCGAATAAAAGATATAACTTTTAGAACATTATGAAACTTCGTTTTGGAGAAAATATAGGTCAGTAGGTTTTAATTAATGTTTATTAACTTTAATATGTTAGTTGTTTAGCTTAAAAATTATAACAGAAAGTAATCCTTTAAGTGCATGGCCTCCCAAACTGGAAGAAAAAGCACTTACCTGCTCCGCTGTCCGGCATGTAGACAGTTACAAGGTATGAGAAGACACAGTTCTTCTCAGAGACCTTTGAAAAAGAAAGAACAAAGTAGCCTACTCTGGCTTTCTAAACTAGGGCAGCAATTGTTAGGAAAACTCAGTAAGTACCTCTTTAAAAGCTCCTAACTGCTTTAAAGCCACCACTACCCAACTGCAAGGAATAATGTGGAATAAGGCTATACCCCAAAACTTGCTTGTAGATTAAATCAAAAAATTTCTTCAGACACCTAAACTTTACCTCCTCCATGCACCAAAGAGAATGACTGGGGGTTGTGGGTAAGGGAGTAATACTTAACAGTTTAACTGTGGTGCTTTTTGCCTCCTTCTGCTGGCCAGGAGTGATATTCCCAACAGTAATTACTCAAGCCGTGGACTCACCATATCTTAGGGGGAAAAAAATGCAGCTGCTTTTCTCAAACCAATGAAGAATTTAAAACAGTACAAACAAAATTAAACAAAAATACAGAAAGTACAAATACAAAAATACACAGTTTATGAGTAATTAGATAAGGTTCATCAAAGCATAGAAATATCAATATACAGCAGTAGTTAAAGCTGAAACTAAAATAAAAACCAAGATAAACTAAATAAAATAAGCTAAAAATAATAAATAAAAAGAAAATTACATTAAAGTAAGAAAGTATTGTTTTCTCTTCTTTTCCATCTAAAATAAAGTAGCAAATGAGATACCCTAATAATTACAAGAATGCAATAAAGCAAAATATATGCAGTCAACGTGAAAGTAAAATACGCAAGCTAAGCATAGAAGTATGGGCATTCGGCAGCTTTGTTAGCTGCCGAATGAAGAAGTAGGTGGTGGCTCTGGATTTGCAAAGATCTTAAAGGGATAGGAAAGTCAAAAGTAAACTTGCAAGAATCAGATAGAGCATGCAATTTTAAGACACTTTTAAAATCACTTGTATTTTCAAATGTGCTTTGTTCTCTTGGTATCCATTGTTGAAAATGAATATGCACTTATCCTACACTAGTGGGAGATAGCTGGTGATTGGTGCCTCCATACATTTGTCTCTTGTGATTGGCTAACTAGATGTGTTTAACTAGATGCCAGCGCAATGTTGTTCCTTCAACAAAGGATAACAAGAGAATGAAGCATATGTGATAATTAAAGTAAATTTGAAAGTGGATTAAAATTGTAAGTTCTATCTGAATCATTAATTACAATTTTTGTGTTTCCTGTCCCATAAATCTAGTGATCTTTCACAAGCATAAATCAGACTACTTCCACATTCGACAGCAAACGAAACTGCCAAATGCACATGCCTACTAAATGATTCAATGCCGATGACAGGCTAAAATCTTTGAATGCAGGTTGTCACTTATAGGGACAGTATACACTCATTTTCATATAACTGCATGTAATAGACACTACTATAAAGAATAAGATGCACAGATACTGACATAAAAATCCAGTATAAAACTGTTTAAAAACTTACTTAGAAGCTGTCAGTTTGGCTCTGTTGAAAAGGTTGCTGGAAAGCCAATGCAAGTCGGAAATAAGACACTCCCCCTCCCCCTTCTTTTGCATATGAAAAGACCCTTTACACAAACAGAAGCAAGCTGGAGAAGGTAGCTGACGGTATTCACATAAAACTTTGGGGCTTGGTTAGGAGTCTGAAAATCAGAGCAATGTTATTTAAAAATAAGGAAAACTATACATTTATTTTAAAAAAAAAACCTTATGGGCTTTATAAATAGATCATCTACAAAACATTTATGCAAAGAAAAAATGAGTGTATAATGTCCCTTTAACCGAGAATATCTGTCCATTGTGTTTGACCTCAGTAGAAAAGATAAAATAACATACTGCAAATTAAGGAGAGATATTTTTACAGAGCTGTATTTGCAATGTTCAGGTCCAGTGTTTGCAAAGGCTAATTAAATGCTATGGTTATGTGCATGCTTCTAGGCTTTTATCTGCTTAGCTAGATTTACTCTTCAACCAAAGGATACCAAGAGAACATTGGAAAGTTGTTTAAAATAGCATGCTCTATCTGAATCATGGAAGTTTAATTTTGACTTTACTGTCCCTTTAACCCTTTCGATGCGCATGAATAACTGTTTTCAGCAATCACCCACACTACAAGCCGGGGATCAGTTGGTGGACTAGTGGGTCACACTCCTACGCTTCATGGGAGTGATGTAGTAACAGTGAACACCTTGCAAGAAACAAAAAGTGTTTTTATTTCTGTACTGCACAATGGGGCCTCTCTACATATTATAACCCCCAGAAGCCTGTATGGGCCCCTATTTCACATGTGACTACCCATGATTTTGTAAGGTGGTCACAATAACAGCAGTGGCCACTGGGTTATTTTCAATATTATTTACTAAAATCTATGCAAAAATTATACATATTTTTACAGGGTTTTTTTCTGCAGCTATCTCCTATGCCATGAATTATAAATATAATAATGGTATACTGCTGGGCCTGCTGAAAAAATACCAATATATAATTTGTGTGAAGTTTGAGTTACAATACGGTTTAAATGCAGGTAGCCAAAAAAGCTCAAAATTGGCTCAGCATTTGGGTGTAAAGAAAATGCTTAGCAGCAAAAGAGTTAATTCTTAAAATGGAGGATTTCTCAAATTTTGAGAAAATTGGTCCATACCCCAGAAGCCTAACTTTACTAGTAGCTCACTCATTTATATTTTAGCAGAGAAGAGACCTTTAAAAAGGCCATATCCCTGGACATCAAAACAATGCAAACATTGCTAGCAGCAAAAGAGACTGTAAACAGTATAATAATACTAGATATATTGGTGTATTCAAAGCAAAGATTAGCTTAATAATCATATGTAGATGAGTTTTATAATATTATATTAGATGCTTAAATGTTGGAAAAAAAACACAATTTATGCTTACCTGATAAATTTATTTCTCTTGTGGTGTATCCAGTCCACGGATCATCCATTACTTGTGGGATATTCTCATTCCCAACAGGAAGTTGCAAGAGGACACCCACAGCAGAGCTGTAATATAGCTCCTCCCCTAACTGTCATAGCCAGTCATTCGACCGAAAACAAGCCGAGAAAGGAGGAACCATAGGGTGCAGTGGTTACTGTAGTTTAAATTTAAAAATTACCTGCCTTAAAATGACAGGGCGGGCCGTGGACTGGATACACCACAAGAGAAATAAATTTATCAGGTAAGCATAAATTGTGTTTTCTCTTGTAAGGTGTATCCAGTCCACGGATCATCCATTACTTGTGGGATACCAATACCAAAGCTAAAGTACACGGATGAAGGGAGGGACAAGGCAGGAACTTAAATGGAAGGAACCACTGCCCATAAAACCTCTCCCCCAAATATAGCCTCCGAAGAAGCAAAAGTATCAAATTTGTAAAATTTTGAAAAAATATGAAGCGAAGACCAAGTCGTCGCCTTGCAAATCTGATCAAAAGAAGCCTCATTTTTAAAGGCCCAAGTGGAAGCCACAGCTCTAGTGGAATGAGCTGTAATCCTTTCAGGAGGTTGCTGTCCAGCAGTCTCATAGGCTAAGCGGATTAAGCTTCTTAGTCAAAAAGAAAAAGAGGTTGCCGAAGCCTTTTGACCTCTCCTCTGTCCAGAGTAGACAACAAACAAAGCAGATGTTTGACGAAAATCTTTAGTAGCTTGTAAGTAAAACTTTAAAGCACGGACCACGTCCAGATTGTGTAACACAAGGATGGAACAACAATCTCTTGATTGATATTCTTGTTAGATACCACCTTAGGTAACCCAGGTTTGTACGCAGGACTACCTTATCCGTATGAAAAATCAGATAAGGAGAATCACATTGTAAGGCAGATAGCTCAGAGACTCTACGAGCCGAGGAAATAGCTACCAAAAAAAAGAACTTTCCAAGATAAAAGCTTGATATCTATGGAATGAAGAGGTTCAAACGAAACTCCTTGAAGAACCTTAAGAACCAAGTTTAAGCTCCATGGTGGAGCAAAAGGTTTAAACACAGGCTTGATTCTAACTAAAGCCTGACAAAATGCCTGAACGTCTGGAACATCTGCCAGACGCTTAACTAGCTGACAATCCTTTTTCCAAACCTTCTTGGAGAAAAGATAATATCCTAGCAATCCTGACCTTACTCCATGAGTAACCCTTGGATTCACACCAATAAAGATATCTACGCCATACCTTATGGTAAATTTTCCTGGTGACAGGCTTTCGTGCCTGTCTTAAGGTATCAATAACTGACTCAGAGAAGCCACGCTTTGATAAAATCAAGCGTTCAATCTCCAGGCAGTCAGCCTCAGAGAAATTAGATTTGGATGGTTGAAAGGACCCTGAAGTAGAAGGTCCTGTTTCAGAGGCAGAGACCATGGTGGAAAGGATGACATGTCCACTAGATCTGCATACCAGGTCCTGCGTGGCCACGCAGGTGCTATCAGAATCACTGATGCTCTCTCCTGCTTGATCTTGGCAATCAGTCGAGGGAGCAGAGGAAACGGTGGAAACACATAAGCCAGGTTGAAAGACCAGGGCGCTGCTAGAGCATCTATCAGTGTCGCCTTGGGATCCCTGGACCTGGATCCGTAACACGGAAGCTTGGCGTTCTGGCGAGACGCCATGAGATCCAGTTCTGGTTTGCCCCAACGATGAATCAGTTGTGCAAATGCCTCCGGATGGAGTTCCCACTCTCCCGGATGAAAAGTCTGACGACTTAGAAAATCCGCCTCCCAGTGCTCTACACCTGGGATATGGATAGTTGATAGGTGACAAGAGTGAATCTCTGCCCAGCAAATTATTTTTGAAACTTCTAACATCTCTAGGGAACTTCTCGTTCCCCCTTCATGGTTGATGTAAGCTACAGTCGTGATGTTGTCCGACTGAAATCTGATGTACCTCAGAGTTGCTAACTGAGGCCAAGCCTGAAGAGCCTTGAATATCGCTCTTAGTTCCAGAATATTTAATGGAAGGAGAGACTCCTCCTGAGTCCACGATCCCTGAGCCTTCAGGGAGTTCCAGACTGCACCCCAACTTAGAAGGCTGGCATCTGTCGTAACAATTGTCCAATCTGGCCTGCGAAAGGTCATACCTTTGGACAGATGGACCCGAGATAGCCACCAGAGAAGAGAATCCCTGGTCTCTTGGTCCAGATTCAGTTGAGGGGACAAATCTGTGTAATCCCCGCTCCACTGACTGAGCATGCATAGTTGCAGCGGTCTGAGATGTAAGCGTGCAAACGGCACTATGTCCATTGCCGCTACCATTAAGCCGATTACTTCCATACACTGAACCACCGAAGGGCGCGGAATGGAATGAAGAACCCGGCAGGAATTTAGAAGCTTTGATAACCTGGACTCCGTCAGGTGAATTTTCATTTCTACAGAATCTATCAGAGTCCCTAGAAAGGAAACTCTTGTGAGTGGGGATAGAGAACTCTTTTCCTCGTTCACTTTCCACCCATGCGACCACAGATATGCCAGTACTACGTCCGTATGAGACTTGGCAATTTGGAAGTTTGATGCCTGTATCAGGATGTCGTCTAAATAAGAGGCTACTGCTATGCCCCGCGGCCTTAGGACCGCCATAAGTGACCCTAGAACCTTTGTAAAGATTCTTAGGGCTGTAGCTAATCCCAAGGGAAGAGCTACAACTGGTAATGCCTGTCTTAAAAGGCAAACCTGAGAAACCGATGATGATCTTTGTGTATCGGAATGTGAAGATAAGCATCCTTTAGATCCACTGTAGTCATATATTGACCCTCCTGGATCAGTGGTAGGATGGTACGAATAGTTTCCATCTTGAACGACGGAACTTTGAGGAATTTGTTTAAGATCTTTAGATCCAAAATTGGTCTGAAGGTTCCCTCTTTTTTGGGAACCACAAACAGATTTGAGTAAAAACCCTGTCCCTGTTCCTCCTTTGGAACTGGATGGATCACTCCCATAACTAGGAGGACTCGTACACAGTGTAAGAATGCCTCTCTCTTTATCTGGTGTGCAGATAATTGTGAAAGGTGAAATCTCCCTTTTGGGGGGGAAGCTTTGAAGTCCAGAAGATATCCCTGGGATATAATTTCCAATGCCCAGGGATCCTGAACATCTCTTGCCCACGCCTGGGCAAAGAGTGAAAGTCTGCCCCCTACTAGATCCGTTCCCGGATAGGGGGCCGTTCCTTCATGCTGTCTTAGAGGCAGCAGCAGGCTTTTTTACCTGCTTACCTTTTTTCCATGTCTGGTTTGGTCTCCAGACCGTTTTGGATTGAGCAAAAGTTCCCTCTTGTTTATTATTAGAGGAAGTTGATGCCGCACCTGCCTTGAAGTTTTGAAAGTCACGAAAATTAGACTGTTTGGCCCTAGATTTGGACCTGTCCTGAGGAAGGGCATGACCTTTTCCTCCAGTGATATCAGCAATAATCTCCTTCAACCAGGCCCGAATAGGGTCTGCCCCTTGAAGGGAATGTTAAGTAGCTTAGATTTTGAAGTCACGTCAGCTGACCATGATCTAAGCCATAGCGCTCTGCGCGCCTGTATAGCAAAACCAGAATTCTTAGCCGTTAGTTTAGTCAAATGAACAATGGCATCAGAATAAAAGAATTGGCTAGCTTAAGTGCTCTAAGTTTGCCAAGTATGTCATCCAATGGAGTCACTACCTGTAAAGCCTCTTCCAGAGACTCAAACCAGTACGCCGCAGCAGCAGTGACAGGGGCAATGCATGCAAGGGGCTGTAGGATAATATTTAAATATTTTCTTAAGGTAACCTCTAATTTTTTATCCATTGGATCTAAAAAAAAAAAAAAAAAAAACACAACTGTCCTCGACAGGGATAGTAGTACGCTTTACTAGAGTAGAAACTGCTCCCTCCACCTTAGGGACTGTCTGCCATAAGTCCCGTGTGGTGGCGTCTATTGGAAACATTTTTCTAAAAATAGGAGGGGAAGAGAACAGCACACCTGGTCTATCCCATTCCTTATTAATAATTTCTGTAAACCTTTTAGGTATTTGGAAAAACATCAGTACACACCGGCACTGCAAAGTATTTATCCAGTCTACACAATTTCTCTGGCACTGCAATGGTATCACAGTCATTCAGAGCAGCTAAAACCTCCCTAAGCAACACGCGGAGGTGTTCAAGCTTAAATTTAAATGTAGAAATATTAGAATCAGGTATCTTTCCTGAGTCATTAACATCACCCACTGACTGAAGCTCTCTTTCCTCAGCTTCTGCATATTGTGAGGCAGTATCAGACATGGTTCTTAAAGCGTCAGTATGCTCTGCATTTTGTCTCACCCCAGAGCTATCTCGCTTACCTCTAAGTTCAGGTAGTCTGGCTAATACCGCTGACAGTGTATTATCCATGACTGCCGCCATGTCTTGTAAAGTAAACGCTATGGGCGCCCTAGATGTACTTGGCGCCATTTGAGCGTGAGTCCCTTAAGCGGGAGTCAAAGGGTCTGACACGTGGGGAAAGTTAGTCGGCATAACTTCCCCCTCGTCAGATTCCTCTGGTGATACATTTTTTAAAGACCGAAAATGATCTTTATTGCATAAAATGAAATCAGTACATTTGGTACACATTCTAAGAGGGGGTTCCACCATGGCTTTTAAACATAATAAACAAGGAGTTTCTTCTATGTCAGACATGTTTATACAGAATAGCAATGAGACTAGCAAGCTTGGAAAACACTTTAAATCAAGTTAACAAGCAAATATAAAAAACGGTACTGTGCCTTTAAGAGAAACAAATTTTGTCAGAATTTGAAAAACAGTGAAAAAATGCAGTAAATCAAACGAAATTTTTACAGTGTGTATAATAGGCTAACAGAGCATTGCACCCACTTGCAAATGGATGATTAACCCCTTAGTTCAAAAAACGGATCAAAAAAACGAAATAGACGTTTTTTAACAGTCACAACCAACTGCCACAGCAAGCTGTGGCCCTACCTTCCCCAATAAACGACTTTGGAAAGCCTTTGGGCCCTTTAGAGATGTCCTATAGCATTCAGAGGGCCTTTGAGGGAAGCTGGATGTCACAGTTTGTAATTTTAACTGCACCAACTGTAACTTTTATACTACAACAGTGGAAATTGTTTCTAGTCAAAATTTTAGCCAGCCATGTGGAAAAAACTAGGCCCCAATAATTTTTATCACCAAAGCATATATAAAAACGAATAAACATGCCAGCAAACGTTTTATATTGTAAATATCATAAGGGTATTACCCCTGGGAGTAAGCATGATACCAGTCGTTATTAAATCACTGTATTCAGGCTTAACTTACATTAATCCGGTATCAGCAGCATTTTCTAGTGTTTTCCATCTCTAGAAAAAATTATAACTGCACATACCTGATAGCAGAATAAACTGCACCCCATTCTCTCGCTGAAGTTACCTCATCTGTGTAATCCCCTCAGACATATGTGAGAATAGCAATGGATCTTAGTTACAACCTGCTAAGATCATAGAAACCTCAGGCAGATTCTTCTTCTATTTACTGCCTGAGATAAAATAGCACAACACCGGTACTATTTAAAAATAACAAACTTTTGATTGAAGAAAATAAACTAGCTATATTTAACTACTCTCTCCTACAACGTCCTAGCTTGTTGAGACTTGCAAGAGAATGACTGGGTATGACAGTTAGGGGAGGAGCTATATTACAGCTCTGCTGTGGGTGTCCTCTTGCAACTTCCTGTTGGGAATGAGAATATCCCACAAGTAATGGATGATCCGTGGACTGGATACACCTTACAAGAGAAATAAGTGTACATTTTTATACTTTGTAAAAAGTACATTGGTGCTGCCATGTTGTAACCTAGGTTTCCCTTATCTAATCTCTTCTCCTGAGGACAATTAGACATAACCTGTGCATACAATGGTCGTGTCCCTCTAAGAATGCTTTCACACAGCCAATGTTTGCACACTTTCTTTCCCTAATATCAGCAGGAGAGATTAAATAGATAAGGTTACTTTATAGCAGTGTTTTTCAACCAGTGTGCCGTGGCACACTAGTGTGCCGTGAGAGATCCTCAGGTGTGCTGAGGCAGACTGACAACAGTGCGGGGGTGTCCCTCTTTCAAATTTTTAAATATTGGGAGGTATGTGACAGGCTCATCAGGCATCATTTACAACCATGACATTGACATTCATTCACAGACAATGATTATGATTGTTTGTGAATGAATGTCAATATGTCATGTATAGTTTGTAGGAGGCATGGCATGACAGCACAGTACAGTGTATATATATATATATATATATATATATATATATATATGTGTGTGTATACTGTATATATATCCTGTATTAGGCTACAATGTGTGATTTTGTTAAATTTTGGGATGGTGGTGTGCCACAGGATTTTTTAATGTAAAAAAGTGTGCCACTGCAAAAAAAAGGTTGCAAATCACTGCTTTATAGAACGTCACAGCAATTAGAAAGCCCAAAACTTAATTACAGGAAAAGGGGACAACAGTATGTTTGTAAAGTTTTATTTCTACACATAATTTTGCAGTTTATATTACAAAGTGCTTATTGTCTTAAAAGTAACAGTGAAATACTAGCCTTTTCTTTTGGAGCCCTAATTATTTCTTTTTCTTCTTGACATCTGATTCCAGTATCATCTAATCTCTTCTTGTAGAAATCACTTTTTGTTGCATTTTCTTCAATGTATGTCAATCTCAGATTTTCTATTTGAGATAACAGCTAAAAATACAGAAGATATTACTTTCTCTATTGCTAATGGAATTATTTCATAATATAATTTACATGAATTTAGTACCACAGTAATTATTAGGCATCTGCATTTGGAGGTTTCAGATGCTTGCGAATGTGAAAGAAGGCGGAGGGCGCTCAGTGTTCAGTTTTTTTCAGAGCCAGATTAATTCTTCTGAAAGTGCAAAACTCTAAGATATGAGCAAATCCAGATCTTACGGCTAGATTTAGAGTTTTGTCGGTAACGACCCGCGTATCTAACGCTGGCTTTTTTCTGGCCGCACCTTTAAAATAACTCTGGTATTGAGAGTCCACAGAATGGCTGCGTTAGGCTCCAAAAAAGGAGCGTAGAGCATATTTAACGCCACTGCAACTCTCGATACCAGAGTTGCTTACGGACGCGGCCAGCCTCAAAAACGTGCTCGTGCACGATTCCCCCATAGGAAACAATGGGGCTATTTGAGCTGAAAAAAAACCTAACACCTGCAAAAAACCCTGCATATTATTTTTAACCCCTAATCTGCCGCTCTGTAAACCGCCGCTACTTACATTATCCCTATGTACCCCTAATCTGCTGACCCTAACACCGCCGACCCTTATATTATATTTATTAACCCCTAATCTGCCCCCCACAACGTCGCCTCCACCTAACTACACTTATTAACCCCTAATCTGCCGACCGGACCGCACCGCTATTATTATAAAGTTATTAACCCCTAATCCGCCTCACTAACCCTATAATAAATAGTATTAACCCCTAATCTGCCCTCCCTAACATCGCCGACACCTAACTTCAATTATTAACCCCTAATCTGCCGACCTAATCTCGCCGCTATTCTAATAAATGTATTAACCCCTAAAGCTAAGTCTAACCCTAACACTAACAACCCCCTAAATTAAAAATAATTTAAATCTAACGAAATAAATTAACTCTTATTAAATAAATTATTTCTATTTAAAGCTAAATACTTACCGGTAAAATAAATCCTAATATAGCTACAATATAAATTAAAATTATATTATAGCTATTTTAGGATTAATATTTATTTTACAGGTAACTTTGTATTTATTTTAACCAGGTACAATAGCTATTAAATAGTTAAGAACTATTTAATAGCTAAAATAGTTAAAATAATTACACATTTATCTGTAAAATAAATCCTAACCTAAGTTACAATTAAACCTAACACTACACTATCAATAAATAAATTAAATACAATTCCTACAAATAAATACAATTAAATAAACTAACTAAAGTACAAAAAATAAAAAAGAACTAAGTTACAAAAAATAAAAAAATATTTACAAACATTAGAAATATATTACAACAATTTTAAACTAATTACACCTACTCTAAGCCCCCTAATAAAATAACAAAGCCCCCCCAAAATAAAAAAAATGCCCTACCCTATTCTAAATTACTAAAGTTCAAAGCTCTTTTACCTTACCAGCCCTGAACAGGGCCCTTTGCGGGGCATGCCCCTAGAAGTTCAGCTCTTTTGCCTGTAAAAAAAAACATACAATAACCCCCCCCAACATTACAACCCACCACCCACATACCCCTAATCTAACCCAAACCCCCCTTAAATAAACCTAACACTAAGCCCCTGAAGATCTCCCTACCTTGAGTCGTCTTTTCACCCAGCCGAGCCAAATTCTTCATCCAAGCGGAGCAAGAAGAGGTCCTCCATCCGGTAGAAGTCTTCATCCAAGCGGGGCAGAAGAGGTCTTCCATCCGATTGAAGTCTTCATCCAAGAGGCATCTTCTATCGTCATCCATCCGGAGCGGAGCGGCAGCATCCTGAAGACCTCCGACGCGGAACATCCATCCTGGCCGACGACTGAACGACGAATGATGGTTCCTTTAAATGACGTCATCCAAGATGGCGTCCCTCGAATTCCGATTGGCTGATAGGATTCTATCAGCCAATCGGAATTAAGGTAGGAATATTCTGATTGGCTGATGGAATCAGATTGAGCTCGCATTCTATTGGATGTTCCGATCAGAATTCGAGGGACAGCATCTTGGATGACGTCATTTAAAGGAACCGTCATTCGTCGTTCAGTCGTCGGCCAGGATAGATGTTCCGCGTCGGAGGTCTTCAGGATGCTGCCGCTCCGGTTGGATGAAGAATTTTGCTCGGCTGGGTGAAGACGACTCAAGGTAGGGAGATCTTCAGGGGCTTAGTGTTAGGTTTATTTAAGGGGGGTTTGGGTTAGATTAGGGGTATGTGGGTGGTGGGTTGTAATGTTGGGGGGGGGGGGTATTGTATGTTTTTTTTACAGGCAAAAGAGCTGAACTTCTTGGGGCATGCCCCGCAAAGGGCCCTGTTCAGGGCTGGTAAGGTAAAAGAGCTTTGAACTTTAGTAATTTAGAATAGGGTAGGGCATTTTTTTATTTTGGGGGGCTTTGTTATTTTATTAGGGGGCTTAGAGTAGGTGTAATTAGTTTAAAATTGTTGTAATATATTTCTAATGTTTGTAAATATTTTTTTATTTTTTGTAACTTAGTTCTTTTTTATTTTTTGTACTTTAGTTAGTTTATTTCATTGTATTTATTTGTAGGAATTGTATTTAATTTATTTATTGATAGTGTAGTGTTAGGTTTAATTGTAACTTAGGTTAGGATTTATTTTACAGGTAAATTTGTAATTATTTTAACTATTTTAGCTATTAAATAGTTCTTAACTATTTAATAGCTATTGTACCTGGTTAAAATAAATACAGTTACCTGTAAAATAAATATTAATCCTAAAATAGCTATAATATAATTATAATTTATATTGTAGCTATATTAGGGTTTATTTTACAGGTAAGTATTTAGCTTTAAATAGGAATAATTTATTTAATAAGAGTTAATTAATTTTGTTAGATTTAAAGTATATTTAACTTAGGGGGGTGTTAGTGTTAGACTTAGCTTTAGGGGTTAATACATTTATTAGAATAGCGGTGAGCTCCGGTCGGCAGATTAGGGGTTAATAATTGAAGTTAGGTGTCAGCGATGTTAGGGAGGGCAGATTAGGGGTTAATACTATTTATTATAGGGTTAGTGAGGCGGATTAGGGGTTAATAACTTTATTATAATAGCGGTGCGGTGCGGTCGGCAGATTAGGGGTTAATAAGTGTAGGCAGGTGGAGGCGACGTTGTGGGGGGCAGATTAGGGGTTAATAAATATAATATAGGCGTCGGCGGTGTTAGGGGCAGCAGATTAGGGGTACATAGCTATAATGTAGGTGGCGGCGCTTTGCGGTCGGCAGATTAGGGGTTAATTATTGTAGGTAGCTGGCGGCAACGTTGTGGGGGGCAGGTTAGGGGTTAATAAATATAATACAGGGGTCGGCGGTGTTAGGGGCAGCAAATTAGGGGTACATAAGTATAACGTAGGTGGCGGTCGGCAGATTAGGGGTTAAAAAAATTGAATAGAGTGTCGGCGATGTGGGGGGACCTCGGTTTAGGGGTACATAGGTAGTTTATGGGTGTTAGTGTACTTTAGAGCACAGTAGTTAAGAGCTTTATGAACCGGCGTTAGCCCAGAAAGCTCTTAACTACTGACTTTTTTCTGCAGCTGGAGTTTTGTCGTTAGATTTCTAACGCTCACTTCAGACACAACTCTAAATACCGGAGTTAGAAAGATCCCATTGAAAAGATAGGATACGCAAATGACGTAAGGGGATCTGCGGTATGGAAAAGTCACGGCTGAAAAGTGAGCGTTAGACCCTTTTTTGACTGACTCCAAATACCGGAGGTAGCCTAAAACCAGCGTTAGGAGCCTCTAACGCTGGTTTTCACGGCTACCGCCAAACTCCAAATCTAGGCCTAAGTGTGTTGCACTTTCACAAGAAAAAACCCAGCTCCAAAAAGAGCCAAACGCCAGTAAGCGGCCACCTTCATCCACATCCGAAGCCTCCAAATGCACACGCCTAGTAATTGGTTCTACACAATGTTTTGCTTCTAACGATAAAAATATATAAAGATTAAGATTGTTGTAAAGTTAATTACTTTAAATAAAAAATAATAATAATAATAATAATAAGTTCCATTTTTAAAACTGCACCTGATTCTTTTCAGTTTTGTGTTCTTGACGAAGCAGTTGTATCATATTCTCCCATTTTTTTTCCTTGATGAAAGAAAAAAATATTTACAGTGAAAATAATATCCAAAAGGCAAAATAATTTCACATTACACAAAAATAAGATGTTCAAGTTATTAAACATATTCTTGCACTGAAAATCCAACAAAAATGCAGATAGTTTTGTTTACTTTAAACCAATTACCATTAAAAAATAATTATAAAATATTTTACCTTAATCTCCAATATTTCTTCCACATTAGGAATGCTGTGATGGCACTTAGTGTTAGCTGCTTTCTGATTGTGTTTGGAACATTCTTGCAGAGTATCTAAGCTTGATTTCAGTTTAGAGTTATCTTTTTTAAGCTTTTGCAGCTCCTAGAGGATGTTAAAGAAAAATGAAAACATTAATGTAAATGAAATGATACTTACTTTAATTCTTGTATCTCTATTCAGCTCTGAGACACAGGCAGATTTTACAGAAACATCAAGTTAAAACTAGTCTGAACTCACTCTGATGATCAAGGAAAGAATGCCTCGATTACGGTTTTATTTTCATTTAACTACTTTATGTTGCTAAAAAAACAAAACAAAAACAAACAAAAGGATACCTGATCTTTCCTCAAAAATGTTAAATTTGTGAACTTGGAGGTATGTCCCTAACACATTTAGATACTATCTTTACACACATATACAGAGCATTCAGAAAGGATTTTGTATCCTTCATTTTTCCCCACATTTTTTTTATGTTGCAGTCTTTTCCTAATATGGTTTATTTTTGTTAATTTATTTTTTTACTTCAATCTACACTCCATACCCTATAAAGAAAAAGCACAAAAAAACCCAAAGATTTTTTTTTATAATTTTGCAAATTTATTAAAAAGAAAAACTGAAATATTACATTGACATAAGTATTCAGACCCTTAAAAGGGAAAGTATACTATAAAAAAGTTTTTCCCTTAATGTGTTTCCATAACTTTTTTTTACCAGATGCAGAGTATAAAACGTATGAGATTTGCTTTTTTAAGGCTTATTTGTGTATATGAATTGGCTGATTTTGTGTTTTGAAGCCACAACCTAATAAAATGGGTTGAGCTTGTAGATATAATCAGATCTCATTGGTTTATCACATTGTGTACATATACCTGCTTCTTTTTCTTATATCTGTCCATAAACCAAACACCAATACTTGTAGAGAACAATGGAAAATTAACATTTTATTACCTTATCTCTTCTATAACCCACTGGGAGTTTAATTTCTTCTACTGGATGTGTTAACACAGCTTCGCCTTGAGGCCAAAAACATTCAGGATGGGTGGGGATACCACAGGCTAAATAAACTATTTCAAATGCCAATATAAGGGTAATGGAAATACTTGTAAACAAATTAATACACTCCAGCAGGTAAAGTGGATCATTGGGAACAAATTAAAGGGGAGAAAATTTGAGTAAACTGTCTCTTTAACTCAATACTTAGTTGAAGCACCTTTAGCAGCGATTACAGCCTCAAGTCTTTATGGGTATAATGCAACAAGCCTTGCACACCTGGATTTGGGGATTTTCTGCCATTCTTCTCTGCAGATACTTGCAAGCTCAGTCAAGTTGGATGGGGACCTTAGGTGGACAGCAATTATTAGGTCTATCCAGAGATGTTCAATTAGGTTCAAGTCCGGCTCTGGCTGGGCTGCTCAAGGAAATTTCCTGGTGAAAGGTGAACCTTCAGCCGTCTGAGGTCCTGTGCACTCTGGCTGGGCTGCTTAAGGAAATCTCTGTATTTTGTTACTTTCAGCTTTCCCTCAACCTTAACCAGTCCCAGCCATATATAGCACAGCATGATGCTACCACCACCATGCTTCACCGTTGAGATGGTATTGTGCAGGTGATGAGCAGTGCCCGTTTCCCTCCAGACATAATGCTTAGAATTGAGGCCAAACAGTTTAATCTTCATTTCATCAGACCAGAAAATCTTGTTTCTCACAGTCTGAGTCCCCTTAAAGTGCTTTTTTGCAAATTTCTAGTGGGCTTTCAAGTGTCTTGCACTGAAGAGAGGCTTCCATCTGGCCACTCAGCCATAAAGCCCAGATTGGTGGAGTGTTGGTTGTCCTTCTGCAAGTCTCTCCCATAGCCACACATGATTTCTGGAGCTCAGCCAAAGGGTTCTTAAGTCACCTCTCTTACTAAGGCCCTTCTCTCCCAGCACTAGGAAGAGTCCAGGTTGTTTCAAACTTCTTCCGTGTAAGAATTATGGAGGCCACTGTGCTCTTGGTAACCTATAATGCAGTCACATTTTTTTGCGCCTTCCCCAGAGTTGTGCCTTGACACAATCCTGTCTCTCAGTTCTGCAGGCAGTTCATTTGACCTCATGGCTTGATTTTTGCTCTGATATGCATTTTCAGCTGTGAGACCTTACATAGACAGGGGTGTGCCTTTCTAAATCGTGTCCAATCAATTGGACCCTTATCCAGTCCAACAACACGACCTTCTGATTGGTCAGCCGAGTATTCTTAAGGGTAGATCTCACGACTACCGGGTTCGCCTTTTGAGAAAGCTGAGGCGAAATGCGCATTAAGGTGACATTACTCTGTGCTTAACGTTATATTTAGTATATGTGTGAAAGATGTTCCACATATATTTATTTGATATGATTTAAAGGGACACTGAACCCACATTTTTTCTTTTGTGATTCAGATAGAGCATGACATTTTAAGCAACTTTCTAATTTATTCCTATTATCAAATTTTCTTCATTCTCTTGGCATCTTTATTTGAAATGCAAGAATGTAAGTTTAGATGCCGGCCCATGTTTGGTGAACAACCTGGTTTGTCCTTGCTGATTGGTGGATACATTCATCGACCAATAAAAAAGTGCTGTCCAGAGTTCTGAACCCAAAAAAATAGCTCAGATGCCTTTTTCAAATAAAGATAGCAAGAAAACGAAGAAATATAGATAATAGGAGTAAATTTGAAAGTTGCTTAAAAGTGCATGCTCTATCTGAATCACAAAAGAAAAAAATTGGGTTCAGTGTCCCTTTAACTAAGCTTTGCTGTACTGGGGACTGGTATTACAATATTACCTAATTGCTACCATATTGGGAATCATATCCATTTTACCTTATTGTATACTATTACACTTATCCTGATATTTGCTATAGGCTAGTAACTATAAATGTTCCACAGTGACTTAGTATTTCTCAATACATGTAATATAATATGTTCTCTTTAGTATATGTGTGTAAATTGTTCCACATGTATTTAGCTTATATGATCTAGCTCAGTTATACAGGTGCATATTAGGATATTGCTAACATATTGAGAATCATATCCCTTTTATTTTATTGTATACTAATACACTAATTCCAATAAATTCTATATGCTAGTGGCAATTGTGCCAATGGTGTGAAACAATTCCCACAGTAATTTAGCGTGATACAATCAGCTAAGGTAATTCAGCATTTAGATAATATGATACCATTTGATTTGACTGGGACAGTGTCCCTATTTTCATATCAACTCCTCATATAGATACAATTGTTACCCAGTCCCTAATTCATAAATATACTAGTGTGCCCCTCACTGGTTAGACCAGTACTCTGTGTATATTTAACATTAAGCATTTTTATGTATTTTTGTATATTTCCCCATGTTTGAAGGATAATGTCCCCCTTCTTTTTTATATTATTCTTACTATTAAAAGTTAAATGTTAATGTTCTGTGTGTCGTTTTTCTTTCCCTTGATCAGTAACTTAAGCGAGTGTTCTTTATGGTGCATCTTTTCATTATACATTTGCTTGCACATCGTTACACTGAGCCCCCTCCCCATTTTCTTCTTTGGGGATTATATTTGGTAAATGTAATATTGTTTCATGCATAATTTCTATTTACCTTACGCAGTCCAGCCTTGGCCTCCAGTGAGCACCTCCTGTGTTAAGCCTACGTTTGCACTCCTGTTCCTGGCCCTATCAGAGCTTGGACCAGAATATCGTCCAGATAAGGGGCCACTGCAATACCTCTGGCTCTCGCCACTGCGAGCAGCGCTCCCAGAATCTTCATAAAGACTCTTGGGGCAGTCGCAAGATCAAACGGTAGGGCCATAAACTGGAAGTGTTGGTCCAGAAATACGAATCTTAGGAACTTGCAGTGGTCCTTGTGGATTGGCACGTGAAGGTAAGCATCCTTCAAATCTATTGTCATAAATTGCCCCTCTTGAACTAGGGGCAGAATTGATCTGATAGTCTCCATCTTGAACGATTGGACAGATAGCAACTTGTTTAGGCACTTTAGGTCCTGAATTGGGCAAAACGTGCCCTCCTTCTTGGGGACCACAAAAACCTTTAAATAATACCCCAGACCTCTTTCTGCTAGAGGGACTGGGGCGATAACTCAGAGAGAGGAGAGATCCCTCACACATTCTAGGAAGGCGTCTCTTCTCTGGTCTTGAAGATAGGTTTGACAGGAGGAATCTGCCTCTGGGCGGATGAGTCTTGATTCCTATCCTGTAGTCCAGGGCTATGACCTCCAGAACGTCTCTTATCCAGGCCTCCGCAAAAAAAGATAGTCTGCCCCCTAGGCGATCCCGAAACAGATCGGGGGGCGCCCCTTCATGCTGATTTTGTCTCGGCGGGCTTCTTATTCTGCTTGATCTTGTTCCAAGAGTGAGCTGGTTTCCAAGATCCCTTGGACTGTTCGGTCTTCGCGGCAGGCTGTTGGCGTTGAGACTTATCCGAACGAAAAGGGAAGAAAAGTAGACCCCTTAGATTAATTCTTTTTATCCTGCGGTAGGAAGGCACCCTTGCCCTCCGTGATCGTGGATACGATAAAGTCCAGACCGGGACCAAAGAGAACCTTCCCCTGAAACTGGAGGGAAAGTAATCTAGACTTGGAAGTCATGTCCGCAGACTATGACTTTAACCACAGAGCCCTATGGGCTAGAACAGTAAAACCTGATGTTTTGGCATCAGGTAAATAATCTGCATATTTGCATGGCAGATTAACGAATGAGCTACCCTTAAAACCTTAATTCGTTCCTGTATCTCCTCGAGGGGAGTCTCTACCTTGACCATAGCTGACAGAGCGTCACACCAAAAGATAGCAGCTCCAGCCACCACAGCGACTGCCGCTGCTGGTTGAAAAACAAACCCTGTGAGTTGGAACATCTTCCTCAACATGGACTCAATTTTTTTATCCATATGCTCCTTAAACGAAGAACTATCTTCGAGCGGAATAGTCGTTCACTTAGCGAGCGTGGAAATAGCACCATCCACCTAAGGAATGGCCCCCCACAGCTTGAGCTGAGCGTCCGGAACAGGGAACAGCATTTTAAAAGAAGTTGAAGGGGAAAAGGACGAACTGAGTTTCTCCCATTCATTCTTAAAAATATTAGCCATTTTGATGGGAACCGGGAAGGTCTGTGGCACCACCCTGTCCTCGTAAACCCTATCTAGCTTAGGAATCGAAGGTTCCTTCAGTAGTTTCGGTTCCTGAACCTCTATTCCAGCAAGCACTTCTTTTAGCAGGAAGCGCAAATGCTACATCTTAAATTTAAAATCTGGCTCCTCTGCAGACGGAGGCCTAGATGTCACCAATTCCGTCCCAGAAAGAGCGTCCTCCGAGGATCCGGAGTCGCCCTCCTCAGCGGATAATCTATCAGAGTCATTTAGCAGAGTAGATGACCCCTTGGACGGGTAGCTATATCTCGGCTTTCTCTTGCACTGAGCGGGTGTGGTAAAGCATTGAAAGCCACAGAAAACGCAGTTTGTAACTGATCAGCGAAATCTGGCGGCCAAAGGGCACCTCCCGCAGGAGCATTAGTAGCACCCTGGGGAGCTTCATGTGCAATCGGAGATGAGTGTAGGGAACGCACACCGCGGGACGGAGAACCCTCAGAGGTGGACGTCTCAGTTGTACTGAATAACTTATTCTTTTTAGATATTGCAATCTTATCAAAGCATGTGGAACAGAGTTGAGCAAGCGGATCAACCGGGACCTCCTCATAATAGACACAGTTGTTAGGTTTAATTAAAGAGGGAGTACCCTCTAACATATCAGAGTCCTCCATAGCTTAAGCCTTTAATACGGACTAGATAAGATTAAATGGCACCTTTATATCCCTATGACCGAGGCACTCACCACCTCCTATGACCAGGACACAGAGAAACCGCTTCATCTCCTATACCGTCCTGTCACATGGAGTGCCATGAAGGACTGCCCCTTCATCAGAGAGAAGTGCGCCAAAAAGGCCCACGTAGATCTCTCAATTTGAAACTGACTGTTCACACACTGACAGAGCCCCATCTTGCACATACATACAATAAACAATATTATGCACAAATCCCCCCCTGTTTAATAACCTCCCTTCCGGGGGTATTAACCCTTGATTCTATACAGATAAAAGGAGACACACTGTGAACCTGTCTTCTTACGTTATCATAAGTGTATAAATGAAACGATCTTACCAGAATCTACGCCGTGGAACAGGAACACGACCTTTCAATTCTGACAGGTTGGTAGCATTTCTGGACACATACATACATAAACTCTCTGGTCTTTACAACACAACTTTTAGTGTGAAAAGGGACGTTTCGGGGGCAAAGTATCCCCTTCCTCAGACACAGTGTATACAAATGCAAAGCAATATATAGCTACAAACAAGCTAAATCCCACCCCCAATTAGGGCCACAAAAACTGCCAAATGGTTGTCATGGTAACACCTAATCACACACCTAAGTACATAGGACTAGTAGCCAGATAGTGTATACTGTCTAGAAGCTCATGCATGGATCGTTAAACTCAATTCAATTCAATAGTGGAGGCACCAGAGTTATAAGAAGCAATGCCAGTCAATGATAGTATTCAGTCCATTGGGCTATAGAGTGTTCAAGCGGTGAATCCACCTTGCTTCTATCTGTAGGAGTACCTTGTTCCTATCACCCCCACATTTCAAGGGGGGTGTGGTCTATCAAAACAAAGCGGAGATCGTTGACTGTGTGGCCAGCCTCCAGAAAGTGCCTCGCCCCTGGCTGATCACTCTTCTTATTTTTGATGGCATTTCTAATAGATGATCTGTGGCTGGCAAACCAAATTCTAGCATCATCTGAGAACTTGCCAACGTAAAATCTCCCGCAGCTGCAATTCAACAAGTAGACTACATGAGTAGTGGTGCAGGTGATGAAATGTCGAATAGTTTACCTCTTGTTTGAGTGAGGGTGGTCGAAAGTGGTTCCAGGTACCATAACACTACAGGTCCTGCACCCTGCACACCGAAAGGAACCATGTTTCTTATTTTGTTGAAGCCAATTTCCCTTTTTTATAACAATGAGTAGGGTCTGTGATCATCAGAGAGTCTCCTTCAAATTAGTGTTCCCTTTAAAACCCACCCTAGGGTGTCCCCACTAATTGAAAGGGAGAGTTGGATCACTTTTAATGATGTACCAATGTTGGTCAAGACTTTTTTCCAGTGTGCTCATGACTGGACTTTATACAGTAGTGAAGGTCAATCGGTGTGCAATGTCTTTATCAATATCAGGATCAGTTGCTCTAAGGTCCTCGATCATTCTTTAGCTTTGGTCAATTAACCTCAGGTTGTATCCCCTCTGTTCAAACTTACTAGCCATTTCTGCTAGTTGTGGTTCATTACTATTTCTTGCCACAGATCATCTGTGCCTTAGGAATGGTCTTCAACAATGATGTTGGATGATTACTCATCGCATGCAAGAGCAAGTTCTTATCTGTAGGCTTACAGTAGAGTGATGTGCCCAATCAGTTATGCTCTCTTAAATATATTTAGGTCCAGGAATTCAATCGCTCTCTCATCATACGATATTTTGAACTTGTCCATAGCATTGAGTTCTTCAAACCAGTTTGAGTTCCTCAGCAGAGCCCCTCCATATTATAAGGAGGTCTTCGATGTAGCGACGATAAAAAAATCACAGCGGTCTCGTATTTCTCACACACACACACACATATTATATATATATACACATACACTATATATATATATATATATATATATATATATATATATATATATATATATATATATATATATATATATATATATATATACACACATACACACACACAGTGTATATATAGATAGAAAAAAAACGTAGAGAGCCTATTGAGCGCATAAGATATACTGCGCAGTGATCTATTCATAAACATACGCACCTTAACAAAACAAAACACTACCTAAATGTTGCTCAGATAGTATAGACAAAATAGGTGTGTCTAACCCCACTGATCTAGAATAGATACTTCAATCAAAGAGGTAGTCCATAGAACTATAAGTCTACTAAAGTCTATAGGACCAGTTCCACAGTGTGCCTCTGCAGATATATATATATATATATATATATATATATATATATATATATATATATATATATATATATACACACATACATACAGTGGATATAAAAAGAAGAGTGGGCAAATCTTGCCAAGTCAAGATGTGCCATGCTGAAAAACTCATGCCCAAAAAGACTGAGTGCTGTAATAAAATCAAAAGGTGCTTCAATAAAGTATTAGTTTAAGGGTGTTCACACTTATGCAACCATATTATTTTAGTTTTTTTTAGTTTTATTTCCCTTTACCTAAAAGATTTCACTTTGTTTTTCAATTGAGTTGTACAGTTTATAGGTCATATTAAAGGTGGAAAAAAGTTCTGATTTATCTTTGTCTCATTTTTTTTACATCACAGAAACCCGACATTTTAACAGGGGTGTGTAGACTTTTTATATCCACTGTATATACAAACCACATATACACACATACATACACACACACACTTACACACATAACCTGTTTACAGTATTATACCATCTTTCTGATGGTACTATATGTACAAAAGTATTACAAATTATATAAAACTACCTTTAGCTTAGATGTATAAGCTGTATTACGACATGTAAATATTGACTAGATGGCATAAGATATTGTTGTTTACACATGGTCCAATCCACTCTCCAAACTGTCACATTTTACAAATGCAAATATTCCAAAATTCAATCCTTTTCCAGTCCAGTTTGGTCCAAGCAGTTTGGATAAAGGTTTTATATATCAGGGCTCAAAATTTCCATTCACCCATGGCGAGTAGAAATTACACTTGAGCGAGTAGTGAAAGATAGTGAGTGAATGCTGTGTCAACAGCAGGAGCGTGGCTTATGTGAGGTAAGTAGGGCCCTGGTGTGGCTGATTTGAGGTCTGGGAAAAATACAAAATGAGGAAATAAGGTACATGTGTAAATAATTGGTACTGATGGCCAATCTGCCTTCTCTGAGTTGCATTTCTGAATTTAAGTGGGAGAGTTTTGAAGCTGTATACCTAAAAAAGGTAGTGCCCAAAACGTTGACTGCTGTCTACCAGTGGACCGCCTTGCCCATTAAAGTGATGGTAAATTCACCTCGATTACTTTAGATATATTGAAAGCTCTTGTCATTATAAGCATATGGATGTGCTTATTTTGTTCAAATTGAATACAACTTCTAAAAACGTTTTGTGAGACTCCATTACCTTCTTCAATGCAGCCTCTCTCTTACAGATTTTCTTATTGTGGTATTTGACCAGCAGCTCTTTCAGCTAATAGAAGCCTCACTATGCGCCCTATGCAATTTAGCCTGGAAGTGCAGCTGTGCTCACGCAACTGAAACAGTGAGGCTACTTATTGTTTCAGTTGCGCAAATAGCATAGCGAGTTGTGCGTGCACAGTTGCCCTTCCAGGCTGAGTTACAAGCAGAGTTATTTCTCCCTCTCACTATCTCACACACACACACACACAAACTCTCTTACACACAATTGATTTGCAGTTGCTATGGAGGTGGCACATTTATTACTGTAGCACCCCTATTTCTTAAAGGCACTAACAGCCATACCTTTACAATGCAGTTTTTTTTTTTTTTACATATCCTATGCTACAGCAGGACAAGGAGAATGATAAATAAGAAAAGTAGGAATAAGTAAATATGATGCCCTCTGCCATCTCCACTGTGTAGCCATTGATAGGGTACAAGCTATGGTTGCTAAAATAAAAAATAAATAAAACTAAGACATTATTAAAGTGTAGAACCCACCTCTACTATAGACAAACTTAACCATCAGCATTTTCAGGCAGGGCATATTTTATACTGACCAGATTAGGGGATTCATTCTGCATGTAACATTATAGACACTTTGCTCTGTGTTATTTATCACCCTATCATTTGGGAATATTGACCTGAGAAGTGCAGTGTTACAGCCTCTACAATGACTTTATTTGTTATTTGAAAATTGTTGTGTGGGGCAGTATTAGAAAATGTAGTAGTACATAACACGAGAAAATCATAATTTAAAATTGTTCCAGACGCATATAAATTGTTGCATATGCATCTATTTCCTATATGCTTGCAAAAGAGATAGGTTAAACACCTGACCTAAGACACAATTCTACATGGTTTGATTTCTATATACACTTTATTGGATAACAACAAAACAAAAGACACTTACTTCTTCTAAGGATTCATTCTTTTTAGTGACTTCTTGAAACTCTTGCCTAAACATGTTCTTTACTTTTGTCATTTCCTCTGAAAGTTTCATTTGTTCATCTTCTTTCCACATATCAAATTTTTTATTTAACTCCTGTTCGACTAATTTCCCGTGTTCCATTTCCTGGAATTTAAAATTATTCACAACTAACTTATTTGGAAATAAAATGTCTATTATTTGCACTTGAAGATAAACCATTTTGTAATTTTCAGAATCCTGAATTAACAACTCATATTCTCTCTTAAAGGGTAAAAACCTAATAAAGTCTTTGACTTACAAATGACCACAATACCTACCCATCATGCTTCAGTTCTACATTATAGCAGAGCTGATCATAAAAGAAAAATATGACAGAAGCTCTAAACACAAAGGAACCCTTCAAAATAAACAACTGGTGGTTTATGAGACACTTCTGTGTTTTCTCTCTTCTGTCCTGAAGTATAAAAGAATAGACCATTTATCCACTAAGACAATATATATCCTCTATTCTCGTTAAAGGGATAGTAAAGTCCAAAGTATACTTTCATGATTTAGATAGGGCATGTCATTTTAAACAACTTTCTAATTTAATTGTATCATCAAATTTGCTTTGTTCTCTTGGTATTCTTAGTTGAAAGCTAAACCTAGGTAGGCTCATATGCTAATTTCTAAGCACTTGAAGGCCATCTCTTATATGAATGCATTTGACAGTTTTTGATAGCTAGAGGAAGTTAGTTCATATGTTTCATATAAATAACACTGTGCTTATGCACGTGGAGTTATTTAAGAGTCAGCACTGATTGCCTGAAATGCAGGTCTGTCAAAAGATCCGAGATAAGGAAGTCTGCAGAAGCTTAGATACAAGGTAATTACAGAGGTAAAAAGTATATTTCTATAACAGTGTTGATTATGCAAAACTGGGGAATGATAAAGGGATTAGCTATATTTTTAAACAATAAAATTTTTGGTGTTTACTATCCCTTTAATAGTTTACAATTCATGGGGAAAAGGTACTAAACCACTCAAAATTAATTGTTGGGTGCATGTAGGTCCAATACGTTTTTTCACCAGTTAATCTTGTGGTGCTGTCACATCTATTTTGTGGACTGTATTGTTTGGAGGAACTAGATACTCCATTGTGACTTGCACGGTATAAAACTTTAGCTTGGATGCTGGACTCTACCTGTGTTTTTTGCTCAGCCTTGTATATGGCCACTCTCCATACAAACCACTTTGAATAACTTTTTTTACTGTGGTGTGCTGATATCAGTCCTGCTCTTTGATATAAAGGGATGTATAAGCAGGTTGCTAGATTGTAAGAATAGGCAAGAATCCAGGTTTGTGCTTATATCCTCCTCTAACCTCTAACCACACCATGTTTTGGGCAACCTATAAGTCTATAATTTGGGAAGTTATAATGAATATTACTTCTAAAGCTGGGAAACCTGGGGGGGTGAAAATAGACTAAACATAAAACTAGAGTAGGGAGATAATTATAATAACACCTCTCACTGTATTCAATGATGGCCAGGAAAATGAACAACTATACCTGCTCTTTCTATACAGGTGCCTCAGGTAGAGTTTCCCTTCACATTTAAAGGGATACTAAACCCAATTTTTTTATTTCATGATTCAGATAGAGCATGCAATTGTAAGCAACTACTCCTATCATCAATTTTTCAGCTTCTCTTGGTATCTTTATTTAGCCACTAATCGGAAAGCGATACCCCTGAACTTAAAATGGGCCGGCTCCTAATGTTAGATTCCTGCTTTTCAAATATGCTGAACATGTACTCAATGTTGTATTTTGCTCTTTCTTCTTGGCTGCAACCTCAATAAAAATATATATATATATATAAAAAAAAAATGATAATAGGAGTAAATAAGAAAGTTGCTCAAAATTGCCTGCTCTATCTGAAAAATGAAAAAAAAAATTGTGTTTAGTATCTATTTAAGTACCTGGTGAGGAAAAAACAAAATGTATGCTTACCTGATACATTTATTTATTTCCAGATATGGTGAGTCCACGGCTTGAGTAATTACTGTTGGGAATATCACTCCTGGCCACCAGGAGGAGACAAAGAGCACCACAGTTAAACTGCCAAGTATCACTCCTTGCCAACAACCACCAGCCATTCGACCAAAGGGAAATGGAGAAAAAGGAGTAACACAAGGTGTAGAGGTGCCTGAGGTTATAGTCAAAAGAACAACTGTCTTAAAATAAAGGGTGGGGCTGTGGACTCACCATATCCGGAAATAAATTTATCAGGGAAGCATACATTTTTCTTTCCTAAGATATGGTGAGTCCAGGGCTTGAGTAATTACTGTTAGAAACCAATACCCAAGCTAGAGGACACAGATAAATAGGGAGGAACAAGACAGGCCGTCCTAAACAGAAGGCACCACCGCTTGAAGAACCTTTCTCAAGTATCAAATTTGGAAAAAGTATGTAGAGAAGACCAAGTTGCAGCCTTGCAAATTTGTTCCACAGAAGCTTCATTTTTGAAAGCCCAAGAAGAGGAAAATGCTCTTTTGGAATAAGCCGTAATTCTCTCAGGAGGCTGCTGTCCAGCAGTCTCATAAGCCAAACGAATTATACTTTGTAACCAAAAAGAGTAGTAGCAGTAGCTTTCTGACCTTTACGTTTCCCAGAGAAACAGACAAAGTGGGAAGAGGACTTGCGAAAATCCTTAATCGCCTGTAAGTAGAATTTAAGAGCACGTACAACATCCAAATTGTGTAACAAACATTCTTTGGAAGAAGAAGGATTAGGACACAGAGAGGGCAAAACAATTTCCTGATTGATATTTCTATTAGAAACAACCTTAGGAAGGAAACCTAACTTAGTACGAAGAATCGCCTTATCGGCATGAAAAATAAGGTAAGGGGAGATCACACAGCAGAGCTGAGAGTTCTGAGACTCTTCGAGCAGAAGAGATAGCAACAAGAAACAAAACCTTCCAAGATAACAACTTAATGTCTATGGAATGCAACGACTCAAACTGAGCCAGCTGTAAAACTTTAAGAACAAGGTTAAGGCTCCAAGGATGAGCAACAGACTTAAAGTCAGGCCTGATTTTGACCAAGGCCTGACAAAAAGATTACACATCTGGCACATCCACCAAATGTTTATGTAGTAAAACTGATAAAGCAGAAATCTGACGCTTCAGGATACTGACTGACAATCCCTTCTCCAGGCCTTCATGAAGAAAAGATAACATTTGAGGAATTCTAATTCTACTCCAAGAGTAGCCCTTGGATTCACACCAATAAAGATATTTACGCAATATCTTATGGTAAATCTTTCTAGTAACAGGCTTGCAAGCCTGAATCATGGTCTTAATGACCAAGTCAGAAAAACCACGCTTAGACAGAATTAAGTATTCAATCTCCAAGCAGTCAGCTTCAGAGAAACGAGATTTGAATGAAGGAAGGGACCCTGAATCAGGAGGGCCTTACTCAGAGGTAGTCTCCAAGGTGGGAGAAATGACATCTCCACTAGGTCTGCAAACCAGATCCTGCGAGGCCACACAGGGGCTATTAGAATCACCGACGCCCTCTCCTGTTTGATACGAGCAATGACTCGTGGAAGGAGAGCAAGTGGAGGAAACAGGTATGCCAACCTGAAAACCCAAGGAACCGCAAGAGCATCTATCAGAACAGCCTGCGGATCTCTTGACATTGAACCGTACCTTGGAAGCTTGGCGTTCTGATGGTACGCTATCAGATCCAACTCCGGCACCCCCCATTTGAGGACTAAGCTGGAAAGCACCTCCGGATGGAGTTCCCACTCCCCGAGATGAAAAGTCTGTCTGCTCAGAAAATCTGCTTCCCAGTTGTCTACTCCTGAATTGTGGATGGCAGATAGATAGCAATTGTGGGTCTCTGCCCACTGAAGAATCCGAGTAACCTCCTTCACGGCTAAGGAACTCCGAGTTCCTCCCTGGTGACTGATGTAAGGCACAGAGGTTATGTTGTCTGACTGGAACCTGATAAACTGGGCTGAGAACAACGGAGGCCAAGCCAATAGAGCATTGTAAATCACCCTCAACTCCAAGATGTTAATGGGAAGAGCAGAATCCTCCAGAGTCCAAAGGTCCTGAGCTTTTAATGAGTTCCAGACTGCTCCCCAGCCCAGCAGGCTGGCGTCCTTGGACACAATCACCCAGGAAGGTCTCCGAAAGCATGTGCCTTGAGACAGATGTTCATGAGAAATCCACCACTGGAGAGAATCCCTTGACGACTGATCTAACTCTATTCTCTGAGATAGATCCGCATGGTCGCCATTCCATTGTCTGAGCATGCACAACTGGAGAGCTCTCAAATGGAATCAAGCAAAAGGAATGGATGTCCATGGAAGCCACCATCAGACCGATTACCTCCATACATTGAGCCACTGAAGGATGAGCAATAGCCTGAAGAAAGAGGCAAGAGGAAATTATTTTGTTTTCCTGACCTCTGTCAGAAAATTCTTCATCAATAGAGAATCTATTATGGTCCCTAAGAACACTACTCTTGTAGCAGGGGAAAGGGAGTTTTTTTCAGATTCACATTTCATCCGTGGGAATCAAGAAAAGACAACAATATCTCTGTGTGAGATTTTGCTCGTTAAAAAGATGGCGCCTGAACCAATATGTCGTCTAGGTAGGGTGCCACAGCAATTCCACGAGAACGAATCACTGCCCAAAAGAGCTCCCAGAACCTTTGAAAAACCAAATGGAAGGGCCACGAACTGGAAATGTTTGTCCAGAAAGGCAAATCTCAGGAATCTGTGATGGTCCCTGTGAATAGGAAAATGAAGATACACATCCTTTAGGTCTATGGTTGTCATTAACTGATCCTCTTGTACTAAAGGAAGAATGGAGCGTATAGTCTCCATCTTGAAGGATGGAACTTTGAGAAACTTGTTTAGAGACACCTCAAGTTTAGAATAGGACGGAAAGTTCACACTTTTTTGGGAACCACAAATAGGTTGGAGTAGACCCTGAGACCCTATTCCTGCACTGGAACTATCACTCCCAAGGAGGAAAGATGTTTTATGCATTTCAAGAACGCCTCTCTCTTTATCTGGTCTGCAGATAATCTTGAGAGAAGGAATCTACCTCTGGGAGGAAATGTCTTGAATTCCAATTTGTAAGCCTATGTCCACAGTCCAGGGATCTGGGATATCTCGTATCCAGGCTTGAGAGAACTGAGAAAGTCTGCCTCCCACCTAATCCGATCCCAGATTGGAGGCAAACCTTTCATGCTAATTTGGAATCAGCTGCGGGTTTCTTTGATTGTTTCCCCTTGTTCCAAGACTGATTGGGTTTCCAAGAAGACTTGGATTGTTCCTGCTTGGAAGAAGAAGGGGAAAGCTTTCCTCTGAAGTTACGAAAGGAACGAAAATTACTCTGACGTCCATTAGGCCTATTCTTCTTATCTTGAAGTAGAAAAGACCCTTTTACACCCGTAATATCAGAGATAATTTCTGCCAAACCGGGTCCAAACTAGGTTTTGCCCTAGAGGACCAGATTTTCAACCATAACGCCCTGCGGGCTAGGACAGCGAAGCTAGAAGTTTTAGCTCCTAGTCTAACAACCTGTAAAATGGCATCTGCAATAAAGGAATTGACCAACTTAATCCTATCCTGAATTTCATCCAAGGAAGTCTCTACTTGAAGAGAATCAGACAAGGCGTCGAACCAATAAGATGCCATGCTAGTCACGATGGCAATACACACTGCAGGTTGCCATTGGAGACCTTGATGAACATAAATCTTTTTTAAATAAGCCTTCAGCTTCTTGATCATCTGATCCTTAAAAGAGCAGCTATCCTCAACAGGAATAGTGGTTCTCTTAGCCAGAGTGGAAATGACCCCTTCAACTTTGGGTACAATATACCAAGGGTCTTTAATGGAGTCCTCCACAGGAAACATTTTCTTAAAAATGGGAGACGGGAAAAAGACACCCCTGGTTTCTCTCATTCCTGTGAGATAATCTCCCTAGCACGGTCCTGCACAGGAAAAACCTCCGAAGTGGAAGGTACATCTTAGAAGAATCTTAAATTTACTTGATTTCTTGATTTCTTAGGAGTGACAACGACAGGGGTATCGGAGTCATCTAAAGTATCTAAAAACCTCCTTTAGCAATACACGAAGGTGTTCAAGCTTAAATCTGAAGGATACCACCTCAGTAGAAAGTAAGTTGCCCTTTCTCATAAGTCTGATGAGGAAGATACATCAGAAATCTCAGAATCGGACAGTATAATTCCTTCTTCTGAGATTTCTGATGTATCTTCCTCATCAGACTTATGAGAAAGGGCAACTTACTTTCTGAATTTCTAGATTTTCTCTTGCGTTTTCCCTGTAATCTGGGAATTGTAGCTAATGCCGCAGATACCGCTGAAGATACCTGGGCAGTAATTTTGTCTTTTAAATAAACTCCACTAGGAGTTATAGAGGAACCGCAGGGCACTGCATGTGACGCCATTGAGGCTTGGGACATGAGAAAGCTGAGGTATTATTGTTAAAGAGAGATAGTTTGCTGAATTGGATTTGGCTTACTCATTCCTTGAGGTCATGTCACAAATTAGTGCAGTATGGCAGTGAATGTTTAAACTCCTGACACAGTGTTGAATATTAACAATGAACTTGATCCTTGGTCAGCCCTATTGGGAAGGAAACTGAGCAGCCTCTCAAATATATTTCTCAGGTTTTTTTTTTTTATCTAAAATGCTGTTTGGCTAACCATGTAAGTGTCTATTTTTATCCAAATAACTGTTATTTTTAAAAATAATAAAAAAAAAAAATAATTAAAAAAAAAAAGTTTTTTTTAAACAAAATCAGTTTATTTTTACGTTTACTAGAATTTAACAGATTTCTTTTTACTAAAGGAGCACAGTTTAATATTCCTTTAAGCACCAGAAGGATTTGATGATAGCAGTGGTAATATACACTACATATTTATTCATTTTTTTAAAGATATGTGGGCATTTTAAATTTTCTTCTCTAGCTTCTCAGATTTGTATGAAAAACACTCAAATCTTTTGAGCTGTGAAGTTTTGAATGTTAGGAGACATTAGTTTAGATTTCTCAGTTAGTTGTTTTTTTTGTCCGATTTTGTATTAAATTTGAATTTTAATAGAGAAAAAAAAAATGATCTACTTTTTATCCTTTATTAGTTATATTTAAAAGGGACAGCAAAGTCAAAATTAAACTTACACAATTCAGATAGGGCATGTGATTTAAAACAACTTTTAAATGTACTTCTATTATCAAATTTGCTTTGTGATTTTGCTATCCTTTGTTGAAGAGTAAAATTAGGTATCCTCAGGAGAGTGCATGTGTCCTTAGCAGTCTATGGCAGCAGTGTTTGCTACTTAACATAACATTGCTATAAACAATTTTTTAAACACTGCTTCTAATGGCTAGAGACACATGCATGCTCCTAAACTTACCCAACATTACTCTTTAAAGTGACAGCCTACAGTAGCATTTTTATAGTTTAAAAAGACAGATAATCCCTTTATTACCCATTCCCCAGTTTTGCATAACCAACAGTTATATTAATATACTTTTTACCTATGTGGTTACCTTGTAGCTAAGCCTCTGCAGACTGCCCCCTTATTTCAGTTCTTGTGACAGACTTGCATTTTAGCCAATCAGTGCTGACTCCCAGATAACTCCACGGACGTGAGCACAATGTTATCTATATGGCACATGTGAACTATAGCCCTCTAGTTGTGAAAAATGTCAAAATGCATTTAGATAAGAGGCGGCCCTCAAGGGCTAAGAAATTAGCATTTGAGCCTCCATAGGTTTAGCTTTCAACTAAGAATACAAAGAGAACAAATCAAAATTGATGATTAAAGTAAATTGGAAAGTTTTTTTTATAATGACATGCCTTATCTGAATCATGAAAGTTTATTTTTGACTAGACTGTCCCTTTAATAAAGGATGCCAAGCAAGTAAATTGGAAAGTTGTTTACAATTTTATGTTCTATCCAATCAAGTTTAATTTTGACTTTACTGTTTAATTTCCAGAAAAGACTTAATACACAAAGCTAAGGTTCCAATCAGCAGCCACAACACACAGCAGCAGCTGAGAAGAACATGGCCGGAGAGCCAATAAGGAGCAACGTTTTCATAGGATTATTGAAAAAGCTACAATAGCAAAATGTGTCTGATGCCTGCTATGTTGTGTGCCGTGCCCTTGTATCTATACTATAATTGCGTTTGAAACGCGTCCGTCACCAGTTGTGCATGCATCCTCAAAGGAATGTTGTCAGGATTCTTTCACCACCTTGTCATTTTCAGAGCAAACCAGGATGTGATGTAGCGAAGGTAAACGGAGCATTCAAAAAAAAAAAACTATCCGCCCGCAGTAAGTATTAAAAAAACAGCCTAACCGCCTGCAATAAGTATTAAAAAAAAAAAACACCAACTACCTAATAAAATTATTAACCCCTAAATCTGCCAACCCCAACATCACAAACTACCTAATACATCTATTAACCTCTAAACCGCCATTAACCCACATCACTAATTAACCTAATAAATCTATTAACCCCTAAACCGCAATTAATCCACATTGCAATTAAAATAATAACTGTATTAACCCCTAAACCGCCAAACCACACAACGCAAATAACTAATCACTAAGTCCCCTAACCTAACACCCTCTAAATTAACCCCATTACATAAATTAAAATAATCCTAAATTACAATTAAAATTTAAAAAAAACTAACATTACTTTAAAAATAAAGTAAACTAAAATTTAAAACTAAAATTTAAACTAATCTAAAATTACAGAAAATAAAAAAAGTTGAACATTACACAAAAAAAATAAACCACATTATCCAAAATAAAAAAAATAAACCTAATCCCTATGAAAATAAATAAAACCCCCAAAATAAAAACACCCCCTAATCTAAGAATAAAATACCAATAGCCCTTAAAAGGGCTTTTTGTAGGGCATTGCCCTAAAGAAATCAGTTATTTTACATTAAAAATAAACCAAGTCCCCCTAACAGTAAATTCCCCACCCACCAAAAGCTCCCAAAATAAAAAAAAACTAAACTACCCATTGCCCCTAAAGGGCATTTTGTAAGGGCATTGCCCTAAAAGGGCATTCAGCTCTTTTACTGCCCTTAAAAGGGCATTCAGCTCTTTTACAGCGCCCAAATCTTAAAAAAATAAAATCTAATACTAAGCCCCAAATAGGTACTCACGGTTCCTGAAGTCCGGCTGAGGTCTTCTTCCAGGAGCGTCCATGATCTTCTATTTTCATCCACAGTGAAGGTGGCGCAGAGCGGAGGTGTGGAGCAGTCTTCCCTAATGTGGCAATCCTCGGCAGCGGTCCTTGGCGGCGTGGAGGCTCCTCTTCATGCAATCGTCCGCTGCACACTGAAGATTGAATGCAAGGTACCCCATATTTTTTGGGGTATCTTGCATTCCTACTGGCTGATATTTTAAAATCAGCCAATAGGATGAAAGCTAATGAAATCTGATTTGAACAGCCAATAGGATTTCAGTAGCTCTAATCCTATTGGCTGATTTCAAAATTTCAGCCAATAGGAATGCAAGATACCCCTAATTGATTGCGGTACCTTGAATTCAATCTTCAGTCTACGACGGACATCGGAAGAAGTGGAGCCTCCATGCCACAGAGGAATGCCCCCACCGAGGACCGTCGCCGCCGGTGAGTATACAGGCATCGGGAACACAGCTCTGCACCACCGCTCCGTGCCACCTTCATTCCGAATAAAGATAGAAGATTATGTATCCGTCTGGAAGAAGACCTTCTCCGCCGGACTTCAGGAACAGTGAGTACCTATTTGGGGCTTAGGTTTATGCTTTTTTTTATTTTAATTTTTGGGTGTTTTTTTTTTTAGATTAGGGTTTATTTGGGCTTCAAATGGGTAGTTCAGTTATTTTTAGTGTTAGTTATTTTTATTTTGGGGGGTTTGGTGGGGGGTTTAGTATTTTTTTTAGAGGTAAAAGAGCTGTTTAATTTAGGGCAATGCCATAGAAAAGGCCCCTTGAAGGGCTATTGGTAGTTTAGTATTAGATTAGGGGGTGTTTTAATTTTGGGAGGGGATTTTTATTTTTATAGGGGTATTAGTTTAGGTTTAAATTTTTTATTTTAGATACCTTTATTTTTTCTGTAATTTTAGTTTTTTATTTTATTTACTTTAGCTTGGGGGGGTTGTAGTTTTTAAACAGACTGCCCTCTGGGCAGGCTTATTGCCTAGTATGTAATAAGACATGTTTTTAAGCAGATGATAAATAAAAATCTGAAGACTTCTCT
This sequence comes from Bombina bombina, assembly GCF_027579735.1. Taxonomy (NCBI): domain Eukaryota; kingdom Metazoa; phylum Chordata; class Amphibia; order Anura; family Bombinatoridae; genus Bombina; species Bombina bombina. The sequence goes on along the minus strand of NC_069501.1, from coordinate 863,383,492 downwards.
GTTGTTCTTATATACGCACATAACCTCCATACCATGGCCTTGTTTTGTTCAGGAGCTAAAATGTGTTAACAAGACAGCAATGCATAAATGACATGCCCTAAAAAAACAGATAATTTAATTTATGCATGAGGTTTCCATTTAATGTCTCACTGGTGAATATATACAGTATATATATATATATATATATATATATATATATATATATATATATATATATATATATATATATATATATATATATATATATATATATATGTGCAAATTGATGAGACTGCATTATTGTTATTAAAAGTCAATAAAAAGACATCACATCAAAGTCATGTCTCTAACTGGTATAATCTGCATTCTGAGGCTCATCCTATTAAGATTAAGAAGTTAAACACACATATTACTTTAGTCCTACCTTAGAAAGGCTCTCTAGCTGAGCACTTTGTTGGTCCTCAAGTTTGCTCTTCGTGAGATGTAATTCTTCTTTCAACTTAGTTATTTCATTCTGCAGTTTATCAGTTGACCGAAGCTTGAGTTTCTCTTTTGCAAATGAGAAGAAAATAAGATTTTTTTTATAGATACAAGATGTGTATAGATTATATGTTTTAGGTATATTAATATAGTTAATATAAATGTAATTTATAATTTTTTAGCAAAGCTGTGTTTCCTTTCCTTCTGTATGAGGAGAGTCCACAGCTTCATTCCATACTTGTGGGAAATACAGAACCTGGCCAAAGACACCCCAGCCAAAGGTTTAAAAACATCCCCCACTTCCCTCATCCCCCAGTCATTCTGGCGAGGGAACATGGAACAGTAGGAGAAATATCAGGGTATAAATGGTGCCAGAACAAAAACATAATTTATGTAAGAACTTACCTGATAAATTAATTTCTTTCGTATTAGCAAGAGTCCATGAGCTAGTGACGTATGGGATATACATTCCTACCAGGAGGGGCAAAGTTTCCCAAACCTCAAAATGCCTATAAATACACCCCTCACCACACCCACAAATCAGTTTAACAAATAACCAAGAAGTGGGGTGATAAGAAAAAAGTGTGAAAGCATAAAAAACAAGGAATTGGAATAATTGTGCTTTATACAAAAAAATCATAACCACCACAAAAAAGGGTGGGCCTCATGGACTCTTGCTAATATGAAAGAAATGAATTTATCAGGTAAGTTCTTACATAAATTATGTTTTCTTTCATGTAATTAGCAAGAGTCCATGAGCTAGTGACGTATGGGATAATGACTACCCAAGATGTGGATCTTCCACGCAAGAGTCACTAGAGAGGGAGGGATAAAATAAACACAGCCAATTCCGCTGAAAAATAATCCACACCCAAAATAAAGTTTAAATCTTATAATGAAGAAAACTGAAATTATAAGCAGAAGAATCAAACTGAAACAGCTGCCTGAAGTATTTTTCTACCAAAAACTGCTTCAGAAGAAGAATACACATCAAAATGGTAGAATTTAGTAAAAGTATGCAAAGAAGACCAAGTTGCTGCTTTGCAAATCTGATCAATCGAAGCTTCATTCCTAAACGCCCAGGAAGTAGAAACTGACCTAGTAGAATGAGCTGTAATCCTTTGAGGCGGAGATTTACCCGACTCGACATAAGCATGATGAATTAAAAATTTCAACCAAGATGCCAAAGAAATGGCAGAAGCCTTCTGACCTTTCCTAGAACCGGAAAAGATAACAAATAGACTAGAAGTCTTTCGGAAATTCTTAGTAGCTTCAACATAATATTTCAAAGCTCTAACTACATCCAAAGAATGCAATGATCTCTCCTTAGAATTCTTAGGATTAGGACATAATGAAGGAACCACAATTTCTCTACTAATGTTGTTAGAATTCACAACCTTAGGTAAAAATTTAAAAGAAGTTCGCAACACCGCCTTATCCTGATGGAAAATCAGAAAAGGAGATTCACAAGAAAGAGCAGATAATTCAGAAACTCTTCTAGCAGAAGAGATGGCCAAAAGAAAACAAAACTTTCCAAGAAAGTAATTAATGTCCAGTGAATGCATAGGTTCAAACGGAAGAGCTTGAGGAGCCCCCAGAACCAAATTCAAACTCCAAGGAGGAGAAATTGACTTAATAACAGGTTTTATACGAACCAAAGCTTGTACAAAACAATGAATATCAGGAAGAATAGCAATCCTTCTGTGAAAAAGAACAGAAAGAGCAGAGATTTGTCCTTTCAAGGAACTTGCAGACAAACCTTTATCCAAACCATCCTGAAGAAACTGAAAAATTCTCGGAATTCTAAAAGAATGCCAGGAAAAATGATGAGAAAGACACCAAGAAATGTAAGTCTTCCAGACTCGATAATATATCTTCCTAGATACAGATCTACGAGCCTGTAACATAGTATTAATCACAGAGTCAGAGAAACCTCTTTGACTAAGAATCAAGCGTTCAATCTCCATACCATCCTGATGGTAAAAAAGGACCTTGTGACAGAAGGTCTGGTCTTAACGGAAGAGACCACGGTTGGCAAGAAGCCATGGGGACAAGATCCGTATACCAAAACCTGTGAGACCATGCTGGAGCCACCAGCAGAAAAAACGAGCATTCCTTCAGAATCTTGGAGATTACTCTTGGAAGAAGAACTAGAGGTGGAAAGATATAGGCAGGATGATACTTCCAAGGAAGTGACAATGCATCCACTGCTTCCGCCTGAGGATCCCTGGATCTGGACAGATACCTGGGAAGTTTCTTGTTTAGATGAGAAGCCATCAGATCTATTTCTGGAAGTCCCCACATTTGAACAATCTGAAGAAACACCTCTGGGTGAAGAGACCACTCGCCCGGATGTAACGTTTGGCGACTGAGATAATCCGCTTTCCAATTGTCAATATCTGGGATATGAACCGCAGAGATTAGACAGGAGCTGGATTCCGCCCATACCAGTATTCAAGATACTTCTTTCATAGCCAGAGGACTGTGAGTCCCTCCTTGATGATTGATATATGCCACAGTTGTGACATTGTCTGTCTGAAAACAAATGAACGATTCTCTCTTTAGAAGAGGCCATGACTGAAGAGCTTCTGAAAATTGCAAAATATTGATTGGTAATCTCACCTCGCCCGGATGTAACGTTTGGCGACTGAGATAATCCGCTTTCCAATTGTCAATATCTGGGATATGAACCGCAGAGATTAGACAGGAGCTGGATTCCGCCCATACCAGTATTCAAGATACTTCTTTCATAGCCAGAGGACTGTGAGTCCCTCCTTGATGATTGATATATGCCACAGTTGTGACATTGTCTGTCTGAAAACAAATGAACGATTCTCTCTTTAGAAGAGGCCATGACTGAAGAGCTTCTGAAAATTGCAAAATATTGATTGGTAAGCTCACCTCCTGAGATTTCCCAAACCCCTTGTGCTGTCAGAAACCCCCATACAGCTCCCCAACCTGTCAGACTTGCATCTGTTGAGATCACAGTCCAGGTTGGAAGAAAAAAAGAAGCCCCCTGAACTAAACGATGGTGGTCTGTACCACGTCAGAGGGTGTCGAACAATCAGTTTTAAAGATATTAAATGAGATATCTTTGTATAATCCCGGCACCACTGGTTCAGCATACAGAGCTGAAGCGGTCACATGTTAAAAATGAGCAAAGGGGAACACGTCCAATGCAGCAGTCATAAGAACCTAGAATTTCCATGCATAAGGCTACCGAAGGGAATGATTGAGACTGAAGGTTTCGATAAGCTGAAACCAATTTCAGACGTCTCCTGTCCAACAGAGACAGAGTCATGGACACTGAATCTATCCGGAAATCTAAAAAAGGTTACTCTTGTCTGAGGAATCAACAAACTTTTTGGTTAATTGATCCTCCAACCATGTTCTTGAAGAAACAACACACATAAAAAGCTGGAAAGGATCTTTCCATTGAAAATGAGCAAAGGGAATTGAATCCAATGCTGTTAAAACTTCTATGCATATATAGCAACTGAAGGAAATAATAGAGACTAAAAGGTACCGACAGACGGAACCCAATACTAATTGTCCCTTGTCTGATAGAGACAAAGATAGTGACATAAACCATCTGGAAACCTAAAAAAAGGTGACCCTTGCGTGAGGAATCAAGAGCTTTTGAAAAAAGATCCTCTAACTATGTCCTGAAGAGCAAGTGAAACATATGAGAATCCGCATCCTCAAGAAATAATCAGAATGAAAACAGAAAAATGAAGAATACGCATTTATTGTATCTAAAGAAAACAAATAATGCTATCAATGACCACAAAAAGGCAAAATAGTTTGAATAAAACTCCAAAACCCAGTTCCTAGAAAAGGAACTGGAATAAAAACCCTAGAAGATTCCAGGTCTGAGTAGCGCTTGAACCCCATGGGTACCCAGCCATGCCTCAACAGTATCCAAAATATATAGGACAGAAACACACTGAAAGAAAGTGTTAGCCTTACTGGAATAAAATCAAAGAAATTTGGACAAAATAGAACCAAATAAATTTCAAAGAAGTCTTAACCTGCCCCTTACCAGCCAAGCTGGAATACGGCATGTGCATCGCAACATTAGGGAGCTAATTTCGAACCCCAATTAAAAACATGTTACTTGGGAAAGAACTCAGGATTCATTCCTTAATAAGAACAACCAAACTAGTATAAGCTTAAAGTTTTAGTCTTAGAGCTCAATCTTGAAGCCCATAGTAACAGTAAAGAATTGAATCCAATTATAATTGATTATCTTAGAACAAAAGAAATATGGATTTTCTTTTTTTTTTTTTTTTTAAATCACAGAATTCTTCTAGCTAAAATAGCTAAAGACATAGATTAACCCTCATTTGCGAATATATTCAATAAAATGAAGACACAAATGAAATCATTAGCATGATAGTCCAGATTAAAGGACCAGTCAAAACAGAGGACTTGCAAAATGCAAAACAACAAGACAAATGCAACGGCACCTAGTCTAGTAAATGTTGTCCCTTAACAATGCTAAAATAAATCATGATCTGATACTTGATCTTAAAGTAAACAGAAAAAATTAAGCAATTGCAATATCACAGGACCAAGAAAAGTACCTGAAACTAAATAATTTTCCAAAAATAAGATACAACTATATAAAGGAAAATAAATACTATTTTGCTATTAAAACAATAGCATAATTAGTAGGAGTAGAGATAGCTCCAATAAATTGGAGAACCCTCCAAATTGAATTTAACTGCTGACAAAGAATATAGTTTAAAAATAAAAGAAAACTCTCAGCCTATTCCATTCCCTAGTATGGGGAATTTGAAAGAAAACCTCTGAAATCACAGAAGAAATAAAAAGGCAGAAATAGTGTCAGCTAGTCTTAAAGAACTAGTTACCTTAATATCCAAAATAATCAACACCTCTTCAACAAAGAACAAATGTACTTTAATAATAAAAGAAATATATAAAAAAGTAGATTTGTTAGTGTCAATATCTGATGAAGAGAATTTCTGAAAGAGAAAAAAACATCATCAGAGAAGGATAAATCAGTATGTTGTTGGTCATTTGAAACTTCAATAATTAAAAAAGAAGTGAAAAAGACCTAAAAATCGTATTAGAAGGCACAAAGTCAGACATAGCCTTAATCAGAAAAAATATTTCTTATAAATCTTCTAAACATTTCTTGCACTTAAGAATGGAAATGTATAAAGCATAAATACTAATGGAATCTGCATGTAAAAGTATATCATAATAACTTATTACAAACCATAGCTAAAGATAAACATTTAAAATAAATGAACTTAGCTTTGGTAGAACTGAAACTCAGTTAAGCATTTTTCCAGAAGTGGCTTCTGACTCAGGGACAAACAGAGACATCTTGCAATATGTAATAGAAAAAACAACATATAAAACAAAATTGATCAAATTCCTTAAATGACAGTTTCAGGAATGGGAAAAAATGCCAGTGAACAAGCTTCTAGCAACCAGAAGCAATAAATAATGAGACTTAAATAATGTGGAGACAATAGTGACGCCCATATTTTTTAGCGCCAAAAAAGACGCCCGCATTATTTGGCGCCTAAATGCTTTTGGCGCTCAAAAATGACGCCACATCCGGAACGCCGACACTTTTGGCGCAAAAAAACATCAAAAAAATGACGCAACTTCCAGCGACACGTATGACGCCGGAAACAGAAAAAAAAATTTGCGCCAAAAAAGTCAGCGCCAAGAATGACGCAATAAAATGAAGCATTTTCAGCCCCCGCGAGCCTAATAGCCCACAGGGAAAAAGTCAAATTTTAAGGTAAGAAAAAAAAAATTGATTAATTCATATGCATTATCCCAAATATGAAACTGACTGTCTGGCAAATAAATGTTTGAACACATATATTTAGAACTTTATATAAAAGTGCCCAACCATAGCTTAGAGTGTCACAGAAAATAAGACTTACTTACCCCAGGACACTCATCTACAAGTAGTAGAAAGCCAAACCAGTACTGAAACGAGAATCAGTAGAGGTAATGGTATATATAAGAGTATATCGTCGATCTGAAAAGGGAGGTAAGAGATGAATCTCTACGACCGATAACAGAGAACCTATGAAATAGACCCCGTAGAAGGAGATCATTGAATTCAAATAGGCAATACTCTCCTCACATCCCTCTGACATTCACTGCACGCTGAGAGGAAAACCGGGCTCCAACCTGCTGCGGAGCGCATATCAACGTAGAATCTAGCACAAACTTACTTCACCACCTCCATAGGAGGCAAAGTTTGTAAAACTGATTTGTGGGTGTGGTGAGGGGTGTATTTATAGGCATTTTGAGGTTTGGGAAACTTTGCCCCTCCTGGTAGGAATGTATATCCCATACGTCACTAGCTCATGGACTCTTGCTAATTACATGAAAACCAAATTAAAGTCCATCCATCGGAGAATTCGGACAGGGGTCGTGGACTCTCCTCATACAGAAGGAAAGGAAATTATTTGGTAAGCATAATTTATGTTTTTCTTCTTAATATGAGGAGAGTCCACGGCTTCATTCCTTACTTGTGGGAAACATATACTCAAGCTTTAGAGGACACTGAATGAAAACTGGAGGGTAAAAAGAGAGGAGGACCCTGTTCTGAGGGCACCACAACCTGCAAAACCATTTCTCCCAAAAACTGCTTCTGCTGAAGCAAAAATGTCAAATATGTAAAATCTTGAAAAAGTATGTAAGAAAGACCAGGCAGTTGCCCTACAATCTAATCCATAGAGGCCTCATTCTCAAAAGACTAAAGAGGAAACCACAGCTCCAGTTGAATGAGCCTTCATCCTCTGAGGAGGCTTGTGTCCCACTGACTCATAAGCTAAGCGAGTAATGCTCCTCAACCAGAAAAAACAAGAAACGGACGAGGCTTTCTGCCCCTTACGTTTCCCAGAATAGACACAAACAAGGAAAAAGTCTGACGAAACACCCTTGTAGCCTGAAGATAGAACTTCAAGGCCCGAACCACATCCAATTAATGAAATAACCTCTCCTTCGAAGAGAAGGATTAGGACCCAAGGAAGGGACCACAATCTCCTGATTGATGTTGTGATCTGAAACAACCATAGGAAGAAAACCTAACCCAGTACGAAGAACAGCCTTAGCCGCATGAAAAACTAGGTAAGGAAACTCACAATGCAAGGCACTCAGAAACTCTAGTCAGTAGAAAAAGAACCTTCCAAGACAGAAAATGTTAATGTCAACACCATGCATAAGCCCAAACGGAGCCTTCTGCAAAACTTAGAACAAGATGTAAACTCCAAGAAAAACACTGGATTTAAACACATGATTGATCTAGTCAAAGCCTGAACCAAAGACTGGACCTCTGTGAACCTCTCAAGCAGTAAAACAGAAAGGGCCAAAATCTGTCCCCTAAGGGAACCAACCGAAAAGGCCCTTTTCCAGAGCATCCCGGAGAAAGGAAGGATCCTGGAAAACCTGGCCTTATGCCAGGGGAATCCCCACTCTTCATACCAGAAAAAGTAGGTCCTGCACCCCTTATGATGGATGCAACAATACACCAGCTTATTAGCTAAAAAGAGAGTATCAACAATCCTTTTAGAAAAACCTCTCATGGCTAAGACTAAGCGTCCATTCCACGCAGTCAGCCTCAGAGAATCCAGATTGTAATGAACACAAGGACCCTGCTCCAGCAAATCCCTGTAACAAGGTCCATGGAGGCGAATCCCCTAAACTTTGATACAACTCGTAGAAATAAACGGAGAAAACCGTCTCACAGACGCCTGCTCCTGCTAGGATCGAACCATCTACAAAAAGAAACCTCTAAAGAATGCTAGATGTCTAGCATATTCTGGATGAAAAGGCCGAAGCCCCACCTGGGTTCAAACCCACCTTCTGCGAGTGGTGGAGCTAACACTGACACCTTGAAATCTTGATTGTCTTCCCCATCAGATACAAACATTTGAGCAGGGAATGATGGTAGGGAACATCCGATCCTGAGGAGTATGCTCATAGAGAGGGTCACTGGCATCAAACACGAGACCCCCCGTTTAGCAGGAGGAACTCTCCTTCTCCAAAGAAGATCTCCCCACTGAGAGGTCCCGTCTGGTATGAACCCAGAAGACCAAATTCTTCAAGCAGAATGCTCACTGAGGAACCAAAGGACTAATTGGAAGAAAACTCCAAACCCACGGACCTCCCTAGGACACTCTCTCCCCCCGGGCAAGGAAGCGACAAAGTCAAAACTGCCTGGGAGAGCTTAAAGTGAAGGTAAAGTTACCTAATTGATGATCCTGAATAACATTCTTTGTCCCAAATAAATAAGACTTTCATTCATCAACTTTTTCAAAATTTTCTGTAAATTAAGTTATAGCCGTAAGCAAACTATTTCATAAGCTTAGCCAATTCAACCCGTTTTTTTTTTCTTTATTTTTTCCTGGGTCACGTTCTGAAACCATCCAATTGAAATTCTGGCCGTTAGGCGGCCGTCAAACTACGTCACAAGACTCCTTTTTAAAATGCGCATGCGCTATACTTTTAGTATCCAGATTGAGAACAAAGCACGCTCCGGACCCGCATTACATTGTTGGATTTTAGTGTATCGCATGCGCAGTAGCTTGATCGCATGCGCAGTAGCTTGATCGCATGCGCAGTAGCGTGAGAATTAGCTGATTCGCGCATGCGCATTAGAGACGATCCTCGTGAACGCGCTTTAGAGATCCGTATAGAGCGGGTGGGACCGCTCTATACGTCACAGCAAATAAAATCAGGAAGTTGTGCTTGGGAGGAGTTTTCATGCAAACCGTAAGCAATTATATATAGATAAAAACTGTCAAAATATTTAAAGAATAGTAAAATAAAGTTAGCGATTAGCTTCTTCTACTATTAATTGATGCAATAACGTCTTCCAAGTAAGAAAAATTTACCTTTACTTTAAGAGAGAAAAATTCTCAGAACAAGGAGATCTGAACGGAACACTGGGATTGATTTCCCCAACCGGTATTCCATGTAAGTCTGTTAAGACAGATACACCAACTCCATGCCGAAGTCTCGGCCTCAGCTGTGTATATCACTCTCCAACCCCGCGTCAATGAAGACCAGAAGGGGGACTGGAGGGCTTAACCTGAAGGGTAAATTTCGCAAGATCTCAGGAAAAAATTCCTGTCCATAAGACAAAACAGCATCCAAGATCCACTCTGGTGTCTACACCAGCAACTCCGGTCTAGATCCAACTCTGAGGATCAAAAAGACACGAGAAAAACCCAAAAGGTCTATTAGCAGGTGAAGGTAAGAAACCCATAAAAGCAGAGACCCAGGAACTACAGTAAACTCTGTAAGCAGGATACTGCCACCTTAACCCCCAGATCCTAAGAAGGAAACCTAGGATCAGAACGAGGTCTACTGTAAGATACGGTTCCTAAGAACCGGATTTGCTCAAAAAGGATGAACCAGGAAAGACATCCTTCTTCTTAATCAAAGGAAGGGAGAACCATAGGCCTAGATTTAGAGTTCGGCGTTAGCCGCGAAAACCAGCGTTAGAGGCTCCTAACGCTGGTTTTAGGCTACCGCCGGTATTTGGAGTCACTCAAAATAGGGTCTAACGCTCACTTTTCAGCCGCGACTTTTCCATACCGCAGATCCCCTTACGTCAATTGCGTATCCTATCTTTTCAATGGGATCTTCCTAACGCCGGTATTTAGAGTCGTTTCTGAAGTGAGCGTTAGAGCTCTAACGACAAAACTCCAGCCGCAGGAAAAAAGCAGGAGTTAAGAGCTTTCTGGGCTAACGCCGGTTCATAAAGCTCTTAACTACTGTACCCTAAAGTACACTAACACCCATAAACTAACTATGCACCCCTAAACTGAGGTCCCCCCACATTGCCGCAACTCGATTAAATTTTTTTAACCCCTAATCTGCCGACCGCCACCTACGTTATACTTATGTACCCCTAATCTGCTGCCCCTAACCCCGCTGACCCCTGTATTATATTTATTAACCCCTAACCTGCCCCCCACGTCGCCGCAAGCTACTTACAATAATTAACCCCTAATCTGCCGACCGCAAAGCGCCGCCACCTACGTTATCCTTATGTACCCCTAATCTGCTGCCCCTAACACCGCCGACCCCTATATTATATTTATTAACCCCTAATCTGCCCCCCTCAACGTCGCCGACACCTGCCTACACTTATTAACCCCTAATCTGCCGAGCGGACCTGAGCGCTACTATAATAAAGTTATTAACCCCTAATCCGCCTCACTAACCCTATCATAAATAGTATTAACCCCTAATCTGCCCTCCCTAACATCGCCGACACCTAACTTCAATTATTAACCCCTAATCTGACGACCGGAGCTCATCGCTACTATAATAAATGGATTAACCCCTAAAGCTAAGTCTAACCCTAACACTAACACCCCCCTAACTTAAATATTATTTAAATCTAACGAAATTAATTAACTCTTATTAAATAAATTATTCCTATTTAAAGCTAAATACTTACCTGTAAAATTAATCCTAATATAGCTACAATATAAATTATAATTACATTGTAGCTATTTTAGGATTAATATTTATTTTACAGGCAACTTTGTAATTATTTTAACCAGGTACAATAGCTATTAAATAGTTAAGAACTATTTAATAGTTACCTAGTTAAAATAATAACAAAATTACCTGTAAAATAAGTCCTAACCTAAGTTATAATTAAACCTAACACTACCCTATCAATAAATTAATTAAATAAAATACCTACAATTACCTACAATAAAACCTAACACTACACTATCAATAAATAAATTAAATACAATTTCTACAAATAACTACAATTACATAAACTAACTAAAGTACAAAAAATAAAAAAGAACTAAGTTACAAAAAATAAAAAAATATTTACAAACATAAGAAAAATATTACAACAATTTTAAACTAATTACACCTACTCTAAGCCCCCTAATAAAATAACAAAGACCCCCAAAATAAAAAAATTCCCTACCCTATTCTAAATTAATAAATTTAAAAGCTCTTTTACCTTACCAGCCCTGAACAGGGCCCTTTGCGGGGCATGCCCCAAAAAAATCAGCTCTTTTGCCTGTAAAAAAAAACATACAATACCCCCCCCAACATTACAACCCACCACCCACATACCCCTAATCTAACCCAAACCCCCCTTAAATAAACCTAACACTAAGCCCCTGAAGATCTTCCTACCTTGTCTTCACCTCACCAGGTATCACCGATCCGTCCTGGCATCCGGTGCTGAAGAGGTCCAGAAGAGGCTCCAAAGTCTTCCTCCTATCCGGCAAGAAGAGGACATCCGGACCGGCAAACATCTTCATCCAAGCGGCATCTTCGATCTTCTTCCATCCGGTGCGGAGCGGGTCCATGTTGAAGCAGCCGACGTGGATCCATCCTCTTCTTACGGCGTCTCCCGACGAATGACGGTTCCTTTAAGGGACGTCATCCAAGATGGCGTCCCTCGAATTCCGATTGGCTGATAGGATTCTATCAGCCAATCGGAATTAAGGTAGGAATATTCTGATTGGCTGATGGAATCAGCCAATCAGAATCAAGTTCAATCCGATTGGCTGATCCAATCAGCCAATCAGATAGAGCTCGCATTCTATTGGCTGATCAGAACAGCCAATAGAATGCGAGCTCAATCTGATTGGCTGATTGGATCAGCCAATCGGATTGAACTTGATTCTGATTGGCTGATTCCATCAGCCAATCAGAATATTCCTACCTTAATTCCGATTGGCTGATAGAATCCTATCAGCCAATCGGAATTCGAGGGACGCCATCTTGGATGACGTCCCTTAAAGGAACCGTCATTCGTCGGGAGACGCCGGAAGAAGAGGATGGATCCGCGTCGGCTGCTTCAACATGGACCCGCTCCGCACCGGATGGAAGAAGATCGAAGATGCCGCTTGGATGAAGATGTTTGCCGGTCCGGATGTCCTCTTCTTGCCGGATAGGAGGAAGACTTTGGAGCCTCTTCTGGACCTTTTCAGCACCGGATGCCAGGACGGATCGGTGATACCTGGTGAGGTGAAGACAAGGTAGGAAGATCTTCAGGGGCTTAGTGTTAGGTTTATTTAAGGGGGGTTTGGGTTAAATTAGGGGTATGTGGGTGGTGGGTTGTAATGTTGGGGGGGGGTATTGTATGTTTTTTTTTACAGGCAAAAGAGCTGATTTTCTTGGGGCATGGCCCGCAAAGGGCCCTGTTCAGGGCTGGTAAGGTAAAAGAGCTTTTAAATTTATTAATTTAGAATAGGGTAGGGAATTTTTTTATTTTGGGGGTCTTTGTTATTTTATTAGGGGGCTTAGAGTAGGTGTAATTAGTTTAAAATTGTTGTAATATTTTTCTTATGTTTGTAAATATTTTTTTATTTTTTGTAACTTAGTTCTTTTTTATTTTTTGTACTTTAGTTAGTTTATGTAATTGTAGTTATTTGTAGAAATTGTATTTAATTTATTTATTGATAGTGTAGTGTTAGGTTTTATTGTAGGTAATTGTAGGTATTTTATTTAATTAATTTGATAGGGTAGTGTTAGGTTTAATTATAACTTAGGTTAGGACTTATTTTACAGGTAATTTTGTTATTATTTTAACTAGGTAACTATTAAATAGTTCTTAACTATTTAATAGCTATTGTACCTGGTTAAAATAATTTCAAAGTTGCCTGTAAAATAAATATTAATCCTAAAATAGCTATAATATAATTATAATTTAAATTGTAGCTATATTAGGATTTATTTTACAGGTAAGTATTTAGCTTTAAATAGGAATAATTTATTTAATAAGAGTTAATTAATTTCGTTAGATGTAAATTATATTTAAGTTAGGGGGGTGTTAGTGTTAGGGTTAGACTTAGCTTTAGGGGTTAATCCATTTATTATAGTAGCGATGAGCTCCGGTCGTCAGATTAGGGGTTAATAATTGAAGTTAGGTGTCGGCGATGTTAGGGAGGGCAGATTAGGGGTTAATACTATTTATTATAGGGTTAGTGAGGCGGATTAGGGGTTAATAAGTGTAGGCAGGTGTCGGCGACGTTGAGGGGGGCAGATTAGGGGTTAATAAATATAATATAGGGGTCGGCGGTGTTAGGGGCAGCAGATTAGGGGTACATAAGGATAACGTAGGTGGCGGCGCTTTGCGGTCGGCAGATTAGGGGTTAATTATTGTAAGTAGCTGGCGGCGACGTTGTGGGGGGCAGGTTAGGGGTTAATAAATATAATATAGGGGTCGGCGGTGTTAGGGGCAGCAGATTAGGGGTACATAGGGATAATGTAAGTTGCGGCGGTTTACGGAGCGGAAGATTAGGGGTTAATAATATAATGCAGGGGTCAGCGATAGCGGGGGCGGCAGATTAGGGGTTAATAAGTGTAAGGGTAGGGGTGTTTAGACTCGGGGTACATGTTAGAGTGTTAGGTGCAGACATAGGAAGTGTTTCCCCATAGGAAACAATGGGGCTGCGTTAGGAGCTGAACGCTGCTTTTTTGCAGGTGTTAGTTTTTTTTTCAGCTCAAACAGCCCCATTGTTTCCTATGGGAGAATCGTGCACAAGCACGTTTTTGAGGCTGGCCGCATCCGTAAGCAACTCTGGTATCGAGAGTTGCATTTGCGGTAAAAATGCTCTACGCTCCTTTTTTGGAGCCTAACGCAGCATTTTTTTGGACTCTCGATACCAGAGTTAATTTTATGGTGCGGCCAGAAAAAAGCCCGCGTAGCGTTAACAGCCCATCTACCGCCAAACTCCAAATCTAGGCCTTACATTCTCCAACGAAAAGAAGAACTAGGCTCTGCTTAAAAATCCTAGAACCCAATTAGGACAGGAAGACCATCCCCCTATTAGGGCATGCACCAACAGTGGAGGAAAATATTCCCACAGTGCGATAGATACAAGGACAATGACTCACTTGACAAACTTCCCTTTCTCTGAGAAGACAATTGTCCAGAAAGAAGCCTAGTTCCGGCCTCTAGGACCCCTAGATCCATATGATCCAGTATCAAGCACCCACCCACCCCAGATAATACCTAAACAGGTCCAGCCTGTTAACTAGTATAGATGTCCTGTTGTACCTGGACCGGAAATCTAGAAAAAAAAAAACAACTCCTATAGAAAGAAGGAGTAAACCAAACTAGTATCCACAACAAGTCCTGCCTGTCATCTAGGATACAACGTATGTGCCGGAACAATCCAGGGTGAAACGAAACTCTTAAGTTCCAGCAAAACTAGAACAACTGAATAATCAAATTAAAGAAATTAAGCTCCGAGACTTACATTTTCTTTTTAAATCATCAGAGAAACTATCACCCCGAACAGAAATCTATAAGCTTCCAACAATCTCGACCATCAAAGTCGATAGTGACAAAAAGTCCTTCTAAGTAGAGTTTCTATAACAACCCAGAGCACTAAAAAACAAAAAACTATCCAGAACGGAATAGCAAAGTAAAAGAAAACAGGCAAATGCCCTGAAAAAGAAGTGTGCAAACAAAATACAGGTCCTGCCTGTCATACGACACACATAGAGCTCGGAACTGGGATTCTAAATAAACAATAAAACAAAAAGTAAAACAAGACGACAAGGAATAGGATCCCATCCTCCCCTCGTCTAGTTAAGATCGTTATCAGATTTAGAGGACTGAGATTCAACTGACGGATCAGTACCGAGAACTTCTAACATCGCCAAAACCTCTCTCAGGAGTAAATGCAGGTATGCCAATAAATCTAAATGCTAAGCCCTCCGCAGTCGAAGGACCCAAGTCAGCAGACTCCGACCCTGGAGGTTCTTCTTCTGAAGCCTCAGAGGGAACCGCATCCCCAGAGGACTGATTGGACACAATCGTTATTTTACACGAATGTCCTTGGGCATGAGAGCCTGGATTACCTCTTCGCTTACGCGTAGCAGGAATAGGTAACATCGCTAAGGCCACAGAGATGGCCATGCGGAACTGCGTAGTAACCTCTGGTGGAAAAAAAAACCCTTACAGGCGAAGGAGGATCGGAACTCGGGAAAACTGCATATGTAGGAAGAGAATCTAGGGAACACACCTCACTGGACGAAGAATCCTCAGAGGCGGATGGCTCAATGGTCTCTAACATCTCAACATTGGTTGATGAGAACACCCTATTGCGGAATACGGAACATAATTGAGAGCGCTGGATTATCCGGGCCTCCTCACAATATACACAGGCAGTGTTCCCCCTAAGCCCAGTTTTGTGTGCAGCCCAGCAATGAAACAGTTAACAAGAGAACCATACTTTAAAGTCTGCATTGTGCAGTGTTTGCTAATTGCAGGGTGTGGTTGCCTAATTAACTATTTCATTGCTGGGCAGCACAGAAAACTGGCCTTAGAGGGAACACTGTACACAGGTATCAAATTCTGTATCGGAGGGATCCCCCTCTAAAAAATCTGAAACCTCCATAACTCGTCTATAGAAAATTATAGAAAAAGAAAAAACAACTGGCACCTTATACACTCAATTGCTGGGGCACTCACCACCTCCTATGACCCAGACAGATAGAGAAGATGCTCCTCTCCACAGACACCTGGTCAGGAATCGGAAGCGGGGGGAGGAAATGTGACCACTCCCGGTCACATGGTGCTCATGCAGGACCTGGCCCTGATAAGGATAAAGCGTGCCATCTTAATATAAAGAAACTGCGCAGCTCTCAAAATGAAAATAACCTGTACGTTCCGTATCAGCGTAAGAGCCCAAACGTTTTTACACAGAAGCAGTCGAAATCACATAACAAATATGATTAAAAACCCCCACTGTTCAATAATCCCCCTCAGGAGATATTAAGAGGCTGACAAGACTACTTAAAACTCCAGTCCCATCTCGAAGGGCATATACCCTTCCTAAGGAACTACTCCGAAATCTTCTGACACTTCTCTGTCAACCTCCTGTGACAAAAGGCAAAGAATGACTGGGGGATGAGAGAAGTGGGGGAGGTATTTAAGCCTTTGGCTGGGGTGTCTTTGCCTCCTCCTGGTGGCCAAGTTCTGTATTCTCACAAGTTAGGAATAAAGCTGTGGACTCTCCTCATATTAACAAGGAAATAAAAAAGGCTGAGAATTACCAATGAATCATTTTTTCCCGCTCATGGTAGTGACATATTCAGGGCTAATGGGAACTACTGTGTGTTTTGCTGGAGTTGACAGAAATTTCTCATACATCTTTAGGAGACCTCTTCCTACAAATAACCCTGAGATACTAATAACCCTATCCTTCCTGCCAGCATCAGTTTATATACAGCTAAACTAGCAAATTTTTGACAAGAGAGTCTTAGTAAACAATTCTTAGTAAAATATGCAAAACCTTCATTTCAAAAGCTGCTTACTATGATACAATCAGATTAAAATAATAAAACTTGTTAATGATGGCAATGTGGCTGTTATTGTATTATTGTAGTTACCTTACTCTCTTTAACAGAGCCCCTTAATCATGATTCTGTTTTAGAAGGCTTTTTCCCCAATGCATTTGCAAAAATGAATCACTGATTCAGTGATAGCTTTTACGGTAGATAAGCCTTGTAAATACCTTGCAACTGTCCCGGATCTTGCATGATTATAACAGGTTGGTAGGTCTGCAGAACAAACAACTCTTCAGACAAAGCAGAGCTAAAATCAACATGTTACTCGAAAGAGGTAGAAAAAGAACTGGCTGCATCAGTTCCGCATTGTTATCAAAGATACAGATAGAGGGGACCAACAAGCCTTAAACATACAGCATTACAAGGCTGCTAGTGATAAAATTACTTGGCACTGAGTTACTCAATTCTACTATTAGGTTCATTGATTGTGCTGCTGGCTTCTCTCTACTAGCCCCTACAGTGTTATTCTGCCTGTGCGTAATCACTGCTCTAATTTCTCACTAATTCTTTGGGTATGGGGTCCTCCTGACATCTAGTGTGTTGATCCTGTGCAGGATTTACAGTTCCTCTGCCAGGTCCCACACCAGGCAAACTATGCACTTAAGGAACCACTTAGCCAAGCCCGGAGAGCTGCTACTGAGTCTGGATTCCTGGTTAAGCTCAATTCTGGTGAAAGTCACAGGGAAGCTAAAGGGCAGGAGAATCCACACAAATTATTTAAATACCTTCACCTTTTGAACACATTTGCCATAAAACACCAAGTTGTCTAAAGTGATTCATGGGCACAGAGCTTTTCAGTACAGAAGTGTAGGTGCCCAGAAAGAGGTCATTTCACAACATGATTGCCACTGAATGCTGTCAAGTATGTAATTGAACAATCCCAGGATTAAAGGGACAGTCTAGTCCAAAATAAACTTTCATGATTCAGATAGGGCATGTAATTTTAAACAATTTTCCCATTTACTTTTATCACCAATGTTGCTTTGTTCTCTTGGTATTCTTAGTTGAAAGCTTAACCTAGGAGGTTCATATGCTAATTTCTTAGACCTTGAAGGCCGCCTCTTAAGAATGCATTAACAGGTTTTTCACCACCAGAGAGTGTTAGTTCATGAATTTCTTATAGATAACACTGTGCTCATGCACGTGAAGTTACCTTGGAGCTATCACTGATTGGCTAAACTGCAAGTCTGTCAAAAGAACTGAAAAAAGGGGAAGTTTGCAGAGGCTCAGATACAAGATAATCACAGAGGTAAAAATATATATAAATATAGCTGTGTTGGTTATGCAAAACTGGGGAATGGGTAAAAACATAATTTATGCTTACCTGATAAATTTATTTCTCTTGTAGTGTATCCAGTCCACGGATCATCCATTACTTGTGGGATATTCTCCTTCCCAACAGGAAGTTGCAAGAGGATCACCCACAGCAGAGCTGCTATATAGCTCCTCCCCCAGCTGTCATATCCAGTCATTCGACCGAAAACAAACTGAGAAAGGAGAAACCATAGGGTGCAGTGGTGACTGTAGTTTAATTAAAATTTAGACCTGCCTTAAAAGGACAGGGCGGGCCGTGGACTGGATACACTACAAGAGAAATAAATTTATCAGGTAAGCATAAATTATGTTTTCTCTTGTTAAGTGTATCCAGTCCACGGATCATCCATTACTTGTGGGATACCAATACCAAAGCTAAAGTACACGGATGATGGAAGGGACAAGGCAGGATTAAGCGGAAGGAACCACTGCCTGAAGAACCTTTCTCCCAAAAACAGCCTCCGAAGAAGCAAAAGTATCAAATTTGTAAAATTTGGAAAAGGTGTGAAGCGAAGACCAAGTCGCGGCCTTGCAAATCTGTTCAACAGAGGCCTCATTTTTAAAGGCCCAGGTGGAAGCCACAGCTCTAGTAGAATGAGCTGTAATGCTTTCAAGGGGCTGCTTTCCAGCAGTCTCATACGCTAGGCGTATTACGCTCCGAAGCCAAAAGGAAAGAGAGGTTGCCGAAGCTTTTTGACCTCTCCTCTGTCCAGAGTAAACGACAAACAGGGAAGATGTTTGACGAAAATCTTTAGTAGCCTGTAAGTAAAACTTCAAGGCACGGACTACGTCCAGATTATGCAAAAGACGTTCCTTCTTTGAAGAAGGATTAGGACACAATGATGGAACAACAATCTCTTGATTGATATTCCTGTTAGAAACCACCTTAGGTAAAAACCCAGGTTTGGTACGCAGAACTACCTTGTCTGAATGAAAAATCAGATAAGGAGAATCACATTGTAAGGCAGATAGCTCAGAGACTCTCCGAGCCGAGGAAATAGCCATCAAAAACAGAACTTTCCAAGATAAAAGTTTAATATCAATGGAATGAAGGGGTTCAAACGGAACTCCTTGAAGAACCTTAAGAACCAAGTTTAAGCTCCACGGGGTAGCAACAGGTTTAAACACAGGCTTAATTCTAACCAAAGCCTGGCAAAATGCCTGGACGTCTGGAACCTCTGCCAGACGCTTGTGCAAAGGAATAAACAGAGCAGAAATCTGTCCCTTTAAGGAACTAGCCGATAATCCTTTGTCCAAGCCCTCTTGGAGAAAGGACAATATTCTAGGAATCCTAACCTTACTCCATGAGTAATTCTTGGATTCACACCAATAAAGATATTTACTCCATATCTTGTGGTAGATTTTCCTGGTAACAGGCATTCGTGCCTGTATTAAAGTATTATTGACTGACTCGGAGAAGCCACGCTTTAATAGAATCAAGCGTTCAATCTCCATGCAGTCAGTCTCAGAGAAATTAGATTTGGATGATTGAAAGGACCTTGTATCAGAAGGTCCTGTCTTAGAGGCAGAGTCCATGGTGGAAAGGATGACATGTCCACTAGGTCTGCATACCAAGTCCTGCGTGGCCACGCAGTCGCTATCAGAATCACAGATGCTCTCTCCTGCTTGATTTTGGCAATCAGTCGAGGGAGCAGAGGAAACGGTGGAAACACATAAGCCAGGTTGAAGAACCAAGTCGCTGCTAGAGCATCTATCAGCGTCGCTTCTGGGTCCCTGGACCTGGATCCGTAACAAGGAAGCTTGGCGTTCTGGCGAGACGCCATGAGATCCAACTCTGGTTTGCCCCAACGATGAATCAATTGAGTTCCCACTCCCCCGGATGGAAAATCCGCCTCCCAGTTCTCCACGCCTGGGATATGGATTGCTGACAGGTGGCAAGAGTGGTACTCTGCCCAGCAAATTATTTTTGAGACTTCTAACATCGCTAGGGAACTCCTGGTTCCCCCTTGATGGTTGATGTAAGCCACAGTCGTGATGTTGTCCGACTGAAATCTGATGAACCTCAGTGTTGCTAACTGAGGCCAAGCCAGAAGAGCATTGAATATCGCTCTTAACTCCAGAATATTTATTGGAAGGAGTTTCTCGATCCCTGTGCCTTCAGGGAGTTCCAGACTGCACCCCAACCTAGAAGGCTGGCATCTGTTGTTACAATTGTCCAATCTGGCCTGCGAAAGGTCATACCCTTGGACAGGTGTACCCGAGACAACCACCAGAGAAGAGAATCTCTGGTCTCTTGATCCAGATTTAGCAGAGGGGACAAATCTGTGTAATCCCCATTCCACTGACTCAGCATGCATAATTGCAGCGGTCTGAGATGAAGGCGCGCAAATGGCACTATGTCCATTGTCGCTACCATTAAGCCGATTACCTCCATACACTGAGCTACCGAAGGGCGCGGAATGGAGTGAAGAACACAGCAAGCATTTAGAAGTTTTGATAACCTGGACTCCGTCAGGTAAATTTTCATTTCTACAGAATCTATAAGAGTCCCTAAGAAGGAGACTCTTGTGAGTGGGGATAGAGAACTCTTTTCCTCGTTCACTTTCCACCCGTGCGACCTCAGGAATGCCAGAACTATCTCTGTATGAGACTTGGCAACTTGAAAGCTTGACTCCTGTATCAGGATGTAGTCTAGATACGGAGCCACCGCTATGCCTCGCGGTCTTAGAACCGCCAGAAGTGAGCCCAGAACCTTTGTAAAGATTCTCGGGGCTGTAGCCAACCCTAAGGGAAGAGCTACAAATTGGTAATGCCTGTCTAGAAAGGCAAACCTTAGAAACCGATGATGATCTTTGTGAATCGGTATGTGAAGGTAGGCATCCTTTAAGTCCACTGTGGTCATGTACTGACCTTCTTGGATCATGGGTAGGATGGTCCGAATAGTTTCCATTTTGAAAGATGGAACTCTGAGGAATTTGTTTAAGATCTTTAGATCCAAAATTGGTCTGAAGGTTCCCTCTTTCTTGGGAACCACAAACAGATTTGAATAAAAACCCTGTCCTTGTTCCGTCCGCGGAACTGGATGATCACTCCCATAACTAGGAGGTCTTGCACACAGCGTAGGAATGCCTCTTTCTTTATCTGATTTGCAGATAGATGAAATTACCCTTGTGGAGGGGAAGCTTTGAAGTCCAGAAGATATCCCTGAGATATGATCTCCAACGCCCAGGGATCCTGAACATCTCTTGCCCACGCCTGGGCGAAGAGAGAAAGTCTGCCCCCTACTAGATCCGTCGCCGGATAGGGGGCCGTTCCTTCATGCTGTCTTAGAGGCAGCAGCAGGCTTTCTGGCCTGCTTGCCTTTGTTCCAGGACTGGTTAGGTTTCCAGGCCTGCTTAGATTGAGCAAAAGTTCCCTCTTGTTTTGAAGCGGAGGAAGTTGATGCTGCACCTGCCTTGAAATTTCGAAAGGCACAAAAATTAGACTGTTTGGCCTTTGCTTTGGCCCTGTCCTGAGGAAGGGTGTGACCCTTATCTCCAGTAATGTCAGCAATAATTTCCTTCAAACCAGGCCCGAATAAGGTCTGCCCCTTGAAAGGAATGTTGAGTAATTTAGACTTCGAAGTCACGTCAGCTGACCAGGATTTAAGCCATAGCGCCCTACGCGCTTGGATGGCGAATTCGGAATTCTTAGCCGTTAGTTTAGTCAAATGAACAATGGCATCAGAAACAAATGAGTTAGCTAGCTTAAGTGTTCTAAGCTTGTCAATAATTTCAGTCAATGGAGCTGTATGGATGGCCTCTTCCAGGGCCTCAAACCAGAATGCCGCCGCGGCCGTGACAGGCGCAATGCATGCAAGGGGCTGTAAAATAAAACCTTGTTGAATAAACATTTTCTTAAGGTAACCCTCCAATTTTTTATCCATTGGATCTGAAAAAGCACAACTGTCCTCAACCGGGATAGTGGTACGCTTTGCTAAAGTAGAAACTGCTCCCTCCACCTTAGGGACCGTCTGCCATAAGTCCCGTGTAGTGGCGTCTATTGGAAACATTTTTCTAAATATAGAAGGTGGGGAAAAAGGCACACCCGGTCTATCCCACTCCTTGCTAATAATTTCTGTAAGCCTTTTAGGTATAGGAAAAACATCAGTACACACCGGCACCGCATAGTATTTATCCAGCCTACACAATTTCTCTGGTACTGAAACTGTGTTACAGTCATTCAGAGCAGCTAATACCTCCCCAAGCAACACACAGAGGTTCTCAAGCTTAAATTTAAAATTAGAAATCTCTGAATCAGGTTTCCCCGAATCAGAGATGTCACCCACAGACTGAAGCTCTCCGTCCTCATGATCTGCATATTGTGACGCAGTATCTGACATGGCCCTTACAGCATCTGCGCGCTCTGTATTTCTCCTAACCCCAGAGCAATCACGCTTGCCTCTTAATTCAGGCAACCTGGATAATACCTCTGACAGGGTATTATTCATGATTGCAGCCATGTCCTGCAAGGTAATCGCTATGGGCGTCCCTGATGTAATTGGCGCCATATTAGCGTGCATCCCCTGAGCGGGAGGCGAAGGGTCTGACACGTGGGGAGAGTTAGTCGGCATAACTTCCCCCTCGTCAGAATCTTCTGGTGATATTTCTTTTACATTTAATGACTGATCTTTACTGTTTAAGGTGAAATCAATACATTTAGTACACATTCTCCTATGGGGCTCCACCATGGCTTTCAAATATAATGAACAAGTAGTTTCCTCTGTGTCAGACATGTTTAAACAGACTAGCAATGAGACTAGCAAGCTTGGAAAACACTTTAAACAAGTTTACAAGCAATATAAAAAATGTTACTGCACCTTTAAGAAACACAAATGTTGTCAAAATTTGAAATAACAGTGAAAAAAGGCAGTTACACTAACGAAATTTTTACAGTGTATGTAACAAGTTAGCAGAGCATTGCACCCACTTGCAAATGGATGATTAACCCCTTAATACCCAAAACAGAATAATAAATGACAAAAACGTTTTTTCAAACAGTCACAACAACTGCCACAGCCCTACTGTGGCTTTTTACCTCCCTCAAAAATGACTTTGAAGCCTTTTGAGCCCTCCAGAGATGTCCTGGATCATGCAGGAAGAAGCTGGATGTCTGTGTCTGTAATTTTTGCTGTGCAAAAAACCGGCAAAATAGGCCCCTCCCACTCATATTACAACAGTGGAAAGCCTAAGGAAACTGTTTCTAGGCAAAATTCAAGCCAGCCATGTGGAAAAAAACTAGGCCCCAATAAGTTTTATCACCAAATACATATAAAAACGATTAAACATGCCAGCAAACGTTTTATATTACATTTTTATAAGAGTATGTATCTCTATTAATAAGCCTGATACCAGTCGCTCTCACTGCATTTAAGGCTTTACTTACATTAGTTCGGTATCAGCAGCATTTTCTAGCAAATTCCATCCCTAGAAAAATATTTTAACTGCACATACCTTATTGCAGGAAAACCTGCACGCCATTCCCTCTCTGAAGTTACCTCACTCCTCAGAATATGTGAGAACAGCCATGGATCTTAGTTACTTCTGCTAAGATCATAGAAAACGCAGGCAGATTCTTCTTCTAAATACTGCCTGAGATAAACAGTACACTCCGGCACCATTTAAAAATAACAAACTTTTGATTGAAGAATAAACTAAGTATAAAACACCACACTCCTCTTACGACCTCCATCTTGGTTAAGGCTTGCAAGAGAATGACTGGATATGACAGCTGGGGGAGGAGCTATATAGCAGCTCTGCTGTGGGTGATCCTCTTGCAACTTCCTGTTGGGAAGGAGAATATCCCACAAGTAATGGATGATCCGTGGACTGGATACACCTAGCAAGAGAAAAAGGGATTATCTATCTTTTAAAACAATAACAATTCTGGTGTAGACTGTCCCTTTAATAGTTATTTTTTGTGAATAATAAGTGGCCCTGCAATTAATAAATGTTCATATTTGTGTAAATAGATGCCAAAGAGTTATCCACTGCCATTTGTGTATATAATATAAAATCATATGAACAAATCTGTCAAACCATATATATATATATATATATATATATATATATATATATATAAAATTACTTTAAGTGTTCTTTTATTTATTATAAAGAAAACACGAAGTATACACTGCCCAGTTTAAATGAATAGTTTATTCAAAAATAAACTTTCATGATTCAGATAGACCATGCAATTTTAAGCAGCTTTCTAATTTATTCCTATTGTGAAATTTTCTTTGTTCTCTTGCTATCTTTATTTGAATGTAAGCTTAGGAGCCAGCCCTTTTTTAGTTCAGAATCTGGGTAGCACTTGCTGATTGGTGGCTACATTTAGACACAAATCAGAAAGTGCTACCCATGTTCTAAACCAAAAATGGGCCTGCTCCTATGCTTACATTCTTGCTTTTTCAAATAAAGATAGCAAGAGAATGAAGAAAAATGTATAAATAGGAGTAAATTAGAAAGTTGCTTAAAATTGTCTGCTCCACTTCCTACCAAAAAAAAAAAAAAAAGAAAAGAAAAAACCCAACATAAGGTGATTTAAGGTTGTTTGTTTTTCGGACTTTAAGAAAAGTAATCTCTTCTTGGAGAAGACTATGGGCTAGATGCCATCAAATACAATCTTTTTTTTTTTTTTTTTTTTCCTCTTGTTTATTGGGCTGAAATTGTGTGAACCTTCAGATGATGATAACTCTTTTTTGTTGTTGTTCTTTTTTTTTATGTGAGCCAAGTCCGTATTATTGTATACCATTACTTTTTGTTGGTTAATAAAGAATAAATTTAAAAAAAAAAAAATTCTCTGCTCCATCTGAATCGAAAGTTTAAATTTGAATAGACTATGAGCGGCAATGAAGCAATCTGCCACCAGCATTATACTTTTAAAACCATGTCTAAAAAAAAAAAAAGAAACAATATCTATTACTTTTCCTAAAAACATCATATAATGGATGTATACATTACCAACCCCTTATACATCTAAATCTAGACAAAGAAATGCTTTATGCTATACTCATAAATTACCTTTATAAGAGTATTTTTTTTTAATTTATTTATTTTTTTTAAAAACCCATACAAAAAAACAACTTACCATGGCTTGCAGTTTCCTGATGTCTCCTTTGCATGTGACTTTGCAAAAAGGAATAGTTCATAAATGCTTTATCACAATGCAGACACTATAAAAGAAAATATGCTTAAAATACTGCAGCATTGTTAGCAAAATACAAATTTAAAAAAAAATTAAAAAAAAAACACAAACAACGCCACAATGGTGATCAGTTTAATAAACTGGCAGATTGAAATGTTCAGGTCTTGGAAACGTTATTTCTAAGTTTTGTTTCTAAATGATAGTGTTACACTATGGCCTAAAAATGTGGACAACTGACCATCACACCTATATGGGCATTAAAGTGGAGCACTATGCTACCACTTGATGATGACTTCCTTGTGCAAAAGACCCACTGACCACACACCTTTAACAGCATTATTATTCTGCATAATCCTATTAGATTTCAAAGTTGCATTCTTGTATTCTGCCCAATTTGAAGACTTTTTTGGCTATAAATACAAATAATCTGTCACTTTTTTTTTGGAATGCTGCCCACACGTCAGGAATTGGCAAATTATTTAGCATACCAGTCTATCCATTTATGTAGCCACTGAGAATCAAGATACTTTTTATATTGTTCTTTGAGCAAAAAAATAAATAAAAAGTATATCAACTATTTCTGCGTGGGTGAATCAAAAAGAGAATATAGAAAATCCCCAAGACGTTGCCACAAATCGCACAAGGTGTGTTTTAGACATATATGTTACATATGCCAATGGATGATAAATTATAGGAGCCAGTCACACACAAACACAATATAAAATGCTGATTTATTGAGTGCCTAAATACTAAATATTTTTGCAAAAATAAATAAAAGCTGGTAAAATGTTTAATTAAGGATTAAAATCATTATAGTTCTAAATAGAGTATATCGCCTTTTTGCTTCTTGAAGTATTTATAAACCTACAAGACATTTTCAGGGCTCTTAAAGAGGCATGGTACCCATTTTTTTCCCCATGTATAAAAAAGAGCAACAGTTAAACATGTTAAGAGTAATTTTAGCATGAAAAATAAAAGCTGTTTAAACTTAATGGGCTAGATTACAAGTGAGGCGCAAACGGTTTACTAAACTAAAAACTTGCACAAAACACTTCAGCAATACATTACAAAGTACAGCTACACTCATATTAACACTGTCTAATAAAAATGATTTAAAAAAATATTGCACAAAAAAAGTTATAAGAGCTCAAAAGATATGAGATCTTGGGTGTTAGGAAAAAAAGGCAGGCAAAGGGTTTTAACATTGAGACACATACAGTGGATATAAAAAGTCTACACACCCCTATAACATTCGCCAGCCCAGTGGTCGGGAATCAAGAGGAGAGGTGACCCCTGTTGTGGAACAAGAGATAATAGATTATCTCGCAAGGTTTGACACCCCTACACTAAACAAAGAAGAAGCAGACCGCTTAGAGAGGCCATTCACAGCAGAAGAGATAGCTTTGGCAGTTAAAGATCTCCCTACGGGTAAGAGCCCTGGTCCGGATGGATTTGGCATCAAATATTATAAGTCATTTCTGGATGTGTTGACACCTCACTTGCTCAAGATGTTTAATCTTCTAACGGAGAATCTGGTCTTGCCCAGTACGATGCTTGAGGAATTCATCACTGTAATTCCCAAGCCTGGCAAATCTGCTGATATTGCTGGGAACTATAGACCAATCTCTCTCCTCAACTCTGATATCAAGGTCCTAGCGAAGCTCATCGCCAACTGGCTCAGAAATCTTTTGCCACGTTTGATATCTGTGGACCAGACTGGCTTTATCCCATCCAGAGAGGCAAGGGATAATACCTCAAGGGTTATTCAACTGATCTCCCATGCCTGGGCGGAATCCGTGCCGTTGGCATTAGTGTCAACGGATGTGGAGAAAGCCTTTGATCGGGTCAATTGGATGTTTATGAAGCACACACTAGGGAAATTTGGATTCGGACCGGGTTTTATTCAAAGGATTTTCTCCTTGTACTCATCGCCTTCGGCGAGGGTGCGGGTCAATGGTACACTCTCTGAACCGTTGCAAATCACGAACGGCACCAGACAGGGGTGTCCTCTATCACCGCTACTGTTTGCACTGGTGGTGGAGGTGCTGGCATGTAAGATCCGTGCCAACCCAGCCATCCAGGGCATTAAAATAGGTAACACAGAACACAAACTGGCGATGTACGCAGATGACATTCTGCTGACGTTGACCAATACGACTTCTTCTCTCCGAGCTGCCATTTTTTAATTCGAAGAATATGGGAGAGTGTCTGATTTTCTGCTTAACTTAGCCAAATCGGAGATCCTCAACATTACGGAACAACAGAATGTCATTGACACATTGCAGGCGAAGGGTCCACTCCAGAAAGCCCCAGGGCGCTTGAAGTACCTTGGTATCACGCTTGCACCGACGATTAAAGAAATTGCTGATATTAACTACAAAAGTATCAGAGACGACATTATCCGTGACATGAATGCATGGAAAAATAAAACCATATCTTGGATTGAACGCATACACGTCACCAAGATGAATATTCTACCTAGAGTCCTATACATCATGCAGACGATCCAGCTTTTGTTAGCTTCACATATAATTCATCAGGTGCAAGTAGCTATTGAAACATATATCTGGAATGGGATCAAGCCAAGGGTGAACAGAAGATCACTGTATCTCCCAAGAGACAGAGGGGGGCTGGGGGTCCCTCACTTACCCACCTATGGTAAGGCTATAGGTCTGCAGCGCTTGGTGGAGTGGTGTCACAACTCCCCCAGTAAAGCCTGGATAGGACTAGACAATGACATTTTACGAAGGAGTAACGTGGGCTCACTGGCCTGGGTTAAAGCCTCTAAGCGTCCTGGAAAGATAAAGCACTACCCCCTGGTGGGAGACGTTTTCAGGGTATGGGACGAGCTTATAAAAGTAGAGAGCAAAATCTCAACACTGAAAGCACCGGTCACTCCTGTCCAGGATAATCCAGACATTGGACTGGCTAATAGACCATACAGCCGAAGTTCATTTTGTACACTAGCTGAGGCAGCCATTTCTAACACAATCCATCAGGGGAAAGTCAAAACGCAAACAGAGCTGGTTGAGTGGGATGACTGGATATTTGGATTATGGTTTCGGACTGCGCAATTCCATCATTACTACGACAGTATTAAAGACAAAGCGTCATTCTCCAGACAGAAAACCCCCTTCGAGGTGCTATGCACCACAGAAGGGACACAGGGCCATCTGATATCAAAACTTTATAAGATGCTGCTGGTTAGAGAAGAGGGCACTTTGTCTTCCTATGTGGATGCCTGGCATAGGGAACTTGGCAACGATTTGGACACTAAGGAGTGGCTAAAAATTTTTGGTAAAGCAAAAAAAGCTTCGGTATCTGCACGCTTGCAAGAGATGCACTACAAGTTTCTTAGTAGGTGGTATCTTACCCCTCAAAGGCTAAAAAAGATCTATCCTCATACAGGGGGGGGATGCTGGAGAGGCTGCGGAGAGGAGGGCACGCTACTCCACATTTGGTGGACGTGCCCCCTTATAAGACCGTTCTGGGAGGGTGTGTTTACAGAATGTAGTAAAATACTGACCATCATTATACCCCAAGACCCATATTATCTACTACTTCATAAACTCCCCAAGATTTCTGAAGAGGTGAAGCAAAGAATGTTCATATTCATGTTGAACTGTGCTAAGAGCATTGTCCAGAAGTACTGGAAATCAGCACAAGTCCCTAGTATGGGAGAATGGAAAAGTGGGGTGAGGGACTTGCTTAGTTTGGAGAGGTATCACTATTTCAAAACAGGTAAACTGACAACTTATGAATATATGCTACTGCTCTGGGAGGGTAAAGCAGTGTAGAGATAGAAACTGTTAGGATAGGGAGTCTGGAGTCACAAACAATCTATAGATGTAGTCAATTACCGCTCGGCCTTATTCAAAACCTCCTCTATAACCAATGCCATCCCTATATTCCCCCGCCCCCTTCCCCTTCCCCTCTCCCCCCCCCCCCCCCCTCTTTTTTTTTTTTTTTTTTCCTTCTTCCCTTCCCTCTTGGCGTCTTCTGTTCTCTCTTCACTTTTAGATCCACTATTATAGTGGACATTTGGATAGGCTAGCTGTGCAGTTATATAAGATCGGAAGCTCCAGAATTGTGAATATTCATTGCTGTATAGAATTTGATCTGTGTTATGTATAACTATATTTTGTAAAGCATGTTCATTCAATAAAGCTTTTATAAAAAAAAAAATAAAAAAAAAGTCTACACACCCCTGTTAAAATGTCAGGTTTCTGTGATGTAAAAAAAATGAGATAATTTCAGAACTTTTTCCACCTTTAATGTGACCTATAAACTGTACAACTCAATTGAAAAACAAACTGAAATCTTTTAGGTGGAGGGAAGAAAACAAAAAAAAATTAAAATAATGTGGTTGCAAAAGTGTTATAACTTATAACTGGGGATGTAGCCGTGCTCAGAATTAAGCAATTACATTCAAAATCGTGTTAAATAGGAGTCAGCATACACCTGCCATCATTTAAAGTGCCTCTGATTAACCCCAAATAAAGTTCAGCTGCTCTAGTTGGTCTTTCCTGAAATGATCTTAGTTGCATCCCACAGCAAAAGCCATGGTCCACAGAGAGCTTCCAAAGCATCAGAGGGATCTCATTGTTAAAAGGTATCAGTCAGGAGAAGGGTACAAAAGAATTTCCAAGGCATTAGATATACTATGGAACACAGTGAAGACAGTCATCATCAAGTAGAGAAAATATGGCACAACAGTGACATTACCAAGAACTGGACGTCCCTCCAAAATTGATGAAAAGACGAGAATAAAACTGGTCTGGGAGGCTACCAAGAGGCCTACAGCAACATTAAAGAAGCTTCAGGAATATCTGGCAAGTACTGGCTGTGTGGTACATGTGACAACAATGTCACATATTCTTCATATGTCTGGGCTATGGGGTAGAGTGTCAAGACGAAAGCCTTTTCTTACAAAGAAAAACACCCAAGCCAGGCTACATTTTGCAAAAAAATCTTAAGTCTCCCAAAAGCATGTGGGAAAAAGGTGTTATGGTCTGATGAAACCAAGGTTGAACTTTTTGGCCATAATTCCAAAAGATATGCTTGGCGCAAAAACAACACTGCACATCACCAAAAGAACACCATACCCACAGTGAAGCATGGTGGTGGCAGCATCATGTTTTGGGGCTGTTTTTCTTCAGCTGGAACTGGGGCCTTAGTTCAGCTAGAGGGAATTATGAACAGTTCCAAATACCAGTCAATATTGGCACAAAACCTTCAGGCTTCTGCTAGAAAGCTGAACATGAAGAGGAACTTCATCTTTCAGCATGACAACGACCCAAAGCATACATTCAAATCAACAAAGGAATGGCTTCACCAGAAGAAGATTAAAGTTTTGGAATGGCCCAGCCAGAGCCCAGACCTGAATCTGATTGAAAATCTGTGGGGTGATCTGAAGAGGGCTGTGCACAGGAGATGCCCTTGCAATCTTTACAGTTTATAGGTCACATTAAAGGTGGACAAAGTTCTGAAATGATTTATCTTTGTCTCATTTTTTTACATCACAGAAACCTGACATTTTTACAGGGGTGTGTAAACTTTTTATATCCACTGTACATTGCTGTGTATGTATGTATATATATATATATATATATACACACATACATATACACACACATACATATACACTGACCCATCAGGTGACCCACAGTCGTCAGCTCCAATCGGCTATGCAGCAAGTCGCTGCTACCATTTGTACTACAAGTTCCTGGCTGCCCGTTTACTAAGAGGATATACGGCTACAGCAGCCACTTAAGGAAGGTGTAGTATGTACATGCGCTACACACTATTTGCCATGCTTTGCCAGAGGATGACACACACTAGTTGAAAAGTTTGGGTCACAAGACTTTTTCCAAGCACGAGTTTTGAATGCCTATACTTCAAATGTAAACAGAAACACAGCTGGAGACGCTTTCCTAGGCTAAACATACTACGTTACTTTGCAGTATTATTTCAAGGCACTTTTGCATTTGTCAAAGAGGTGCTGCTCTGTGTACGGAACAATCTTTTGTGAAAGGATTGCTTTGAATGGATTTGGAATGCTCTCTACTCATAACTTGCCGGCTTCCATGCTTTAGCTACCTTAACTATGTATATGTACCTGCATGCTTTATTATATACTGCCTAATTCTCATGCTTGGTTTTGAATGTCTGTATACTCAGCTTAGATCCCGTCTTTAACACCTGCCCAGGTCATACCCCCCAAGGCAGAACATACAGTGATCTGAGATGTCATCGCAGAAAATGCAGCATGTCTGCAGAAAGAACAGGACACATGCAGGAACTGTTAGCGCTTGAACTTTGTGGTGCTGCTTCACATTAGACAGTTCTCTTTAAACAGAGCTGTGCTCTGGTTGCAGTAAGTTTTCCTTAACACAGTGCATCCATCGCAAAGAGCTGTTTGAAGTGATCAGTCAAATATGCTGTTGCGCTGCAAAGCAGCAGCACATTGCTTGTTGACTGGCTCTCAGAGATTTTTTCAAACCCGCCCCCTAGCCTTTCCCAGTCTGCAAAGCTGTTTATTCTGAATGTAAGACGTTAGTATGAGCATTGCATCTTTTTTATTACTACATTTCTATGTTAGACCTAGAGAAAAGAAAACCGATTTATTTAAGAGACATTTTAAAATTTATTTTTTTTGTATGCAGCTTATTTGCTATGCAATTATATTATAAAGCATTAAAAATTGCTTTATTCTTCAGTTAACCAACACATTGCAGTTGAACTGGTGCCTTAGTGTAACTGTCTAATTTAAAATTTTATTTAATAATGGCCTGCAGAAAAATTTCCACTAAAGAAATCTCATCGCAGAAAGTGAAGGAAAGTTCTGCCTCTGGGGTCATACCTCTATACGTTTCAAGGGGTTCTGTGTGCAGTTGAGTTTAGCTGGGTATATCATCATTTATCCCATTTCGTATCTACATTGCTATGCCTTAAACTCTTTGCATGGCTTGCTAATATTGCATCTGTATGTGCTACATTTTTTATGTCTGCTTTGAATTGCTGCAACCTTGTAGGAATATATTATCGATAACCTAGATCCTGATTTCCATACCTGCCCAGGTTATACCTTCATCTTTTGTGAAGGTTCTGTGTGCAGCTGAGTGTGGTTATATGAAATATATTCCGCTTATTTATTACTATTCGATGCAATCTTTGGCTTGCTACTGGGGTTCACACTGACCGGGCAGACTTAGTGACATGCACACTATTTTCTTTGTTATAATTTTTCATACTATACCTGTATACTTCCCTTCTTGGGAGATATGGTGTGTGATGAGATTTGATTGCATATGTCAATAAAGTGTTACTTTGTTCACTTTAAACCTTGGAGCTTTATTATTATTTTTTGAAGAGTGCTGAAGTCCCTGTCTTTTCTGGAAACAGCTTTTTAGTTGTATATATATATATATATATATATATATATATATATATATATATATATATATATATATATATATATATATATATATATATATATATATATATATATATATATATATATATATATATATATATATATATATATATATAAAAAAACTAGCTATATGGTTAGGGAAAAAATATCTAGTCCACTCTTAAATTAACAGATATTTACTTCTAGAGGTTGAAACTGGTACATATTACAATTAATTAAAAATATAAAAAACAATTATAAAAGTAAAAAGAGCTAAGGACTATATACTGTATCAATAACATGACAAAGCCTTATACATTTATCTATACAGTACATATTATCAGAAATAGCAAGCAATCTTTAATATTTGTGCAAACAGATAATAGTGCACATCAATTCAGATAGCAACTCCAATCAAACTAGGATTAGGTGTAAATAACAAGCGTGGCACTATATCATGCAAAGCATAGTCCCAAATCACCTGATTTAATATAAACAATCCAAATGATGACTCCTATTATTTCTGGGTTGCACATAAGCCAGGGGTAGTTGTAAACTTATACTGTCCTGAAAAAGTGAAAAGTAGAGATCTGTAGAGGTCCTTTAGGTTAAGGGTATAACCAGAAAATACAATACCATGTGCAGGAGCTCAACTGGTGAAGCAGCTGGTGCTGTGTGCAAACCAACTAATTGATAATGAGATTCCTTGACAACTATTTTCATAAATCGATTATTAGCCATTATATTGATTAGTTGTTGCAGCTCTAAAAATATTTCACTTTACGAATGCGAATATGCTATGTTGTATGCGCGATGGGTGTTTGTTTTTTTAACAATTATTTTTACTTTATTGACTTCTATGGGGAATGAGAAAAGGCGATGGCAATTGCGCGATCTCAGGTGTTAAAGTTTTTTTCCCCATTGATCTCTATGGGGGAATGCAAGCACGTGAACGCAGAAAATTTAGTTAATTTTTTCACGCTATTCGGGTTAAAGCTAGCACGAACTAAGTATTTTTGGAACTTATTTATACATATAATGTAATATAAATGCAACACCGCAAGAGCAAAAATTAAAATCCAAGCAGAGTTTTTGCTAACGCAAAAAAAATAATATATATACACCGCGCCACTTGTAATCTAGCCCAATGTGTGTACGATTATGTATAACTGGCTCCCGGGACTCTACTGCTCAATGGCTAATAGAAACAACTCCCACATAAGGTGATTTTATTCAACACAGCAACATCTATTTTTCCAAAAACCAAAGCAGAATAATAGGACTTGAAAAATTATTTTTCAAAAAAGTAAAAATAAATAATCTAGTCATTTCAAAATGTTTCTTGACTGTGCACATTATAAGCGTGTATAACACATGTATGTACGTAAATAAATACTCATATATACACACCTTAAATACACACCTACAAATACTATTGTAATACGGTATACCTTACCCTTCATGGTATCAAACGCTTCAGATTTGTGAATCTAGAGGCAGAGCAAGTCATTTTATAGTAAATTTATGCTAGATTTATATACACATGGTTCATCAAACAGCTAGTCCATAATCTGGGTACATCAGACAAATCCCCTCTGTTTACAAACGGTGAACAGGAGTGGGGAATAACAAGGACAACAGTGTACAAATAATCTCCTGCACAGCTGTGAAGCAGATTAATCGTCTGTAGCTCTGAGTGCTCTTCTATCAGAGTAGTAACAAAATGAGTAAATACCCTTCATTACAGCAGCCAACAAATGTGCTGGAAAAGACACTAAAGTCAAAATTAAAACTTTCATAATACAGATAGAGTATTCAATTCTACGTCTACCCTGTGCACAATCTTTTTATATGCACACTTTCTGAGGCATCAAATATATTTTTTGAGGGAACACATGTTGAGTTCAACGTATTTTTCATGTCACAACTAATGCTCTCGCTCACGAAGAAAAAGCATCTCCTGAATTAAGAACTTGTTTATTGGACATTAAAAACTCTACACCTGCAATCTTGAAAGAGTCACAAATAATTACCTCCCAGACATATCTACAAATCTAAATGACTGGTTTAAAAAGGTATGATGGACAGACAGCAATATAGAGGATAAAATAAGCATTAGCTAAAGGGGTTTAAAAGTTTAAAAAATAATATAACAACACACTTTGGGCGCCATGTACTAACGCGTCAATTTTTTCGCACAGACCGTATCGAAATAACCCGCCGGCATTCGCACCATGCGGATGGCACTTCGTTACATGAATGTACTAAAAACCAAGCCGTAAAATTTTGCGTCTATTGTGTGTCGAAGACAATCGGATTATTGATAACTTTGAAGCTTCGTTCGGCGCGAAAGAGCAAAGTTAAGAAGCAGTCTGCGACCTGATTGGTTTAGTTCTTTACCCACGTGACGATCTAGGTGTCATAATCGCCAGACAAGCGGCAACGTCTGGCTGCTGACATGTATAAGAATGTGCATTTTCACACGTACCTTGGAAAGACGACCATCAAAGCATCAATAACTTTGGTTAGGTGCCTCGAAAAAGCAGACTGGCTGATGCCAATTATAACGCTAGACACAGCTTGGAATGAACCGGTGGCAAAAAAGTGTAAGGCTGCCAACAGTTTTAATAGTCCGGGTATGGCTTGTGAACACGCTGTCATTGGTTCAAGGTATTCTGCTATTTCATTGTAAAGTTGCATAATAGCTTCTCTGTCCAAACGGAATCTCTGGATAATCTCTCGATCAGAAATGCTTTCCAAACCCATACGTGGAAGGAAAACTCTATGGACTCTAATTCTTCTACCTCTCCTTCTTTGCAAGTTGTTAACCGGTGCCTGTATAGCCCTCCTTCCTCGTAATTGAATTAATCGGAAAAGAAACATGTGTAAAAGTGTCTCCATCTTCATTCACTGATCCAAAAACCAATAATGCTACAATAGTAGTCTAGTCCTTTCACTTAAGTACTTCTACCTGGCGTCAGGTTGATACCCCCTATAGTTTTCTATTGTATTCGCTACCTAAATGGTCGCGAAGCAAATCACGCGAAGTTACAGTGAAAGTTGGAGCGGGCGGATTAGTTGTAACATTCATAATTTCCGATTACAGCGAATTTACGTGCGATCGAACATGTAGTAAGTGGAAAAAGGCTTCGGAACGATGAGTTGAGTAAAATTACGATCGCTGATGAAAATAGTGTTTTTTCGAGCAGATCGCAGATTGATACATACGAGAAGCAGATCGTGAGCGAATTTTGACGCGGAAATACAGACGGACGGTCACTTCGAAGCTTAGTACATGGCGCCCATTGAAACTAAGCTCTCTTTACAGATCAGTAGATGTGTTCAAAGAGTTAAAGTGATGGTAAATTTTACATGTTTTAAAATCAGGTACGGAATCTAAACAATATTTTAGATAGACTTTAATTGATCACTTCTAATAAAGAGGCACGGTTACTTACTTTTTAATCTAGCCGTGCCACTCCAATACACTGTGCTCAGGCCGCCCACTTCAAAACTCATATTTTTTTTAAGAGCTAAAAGTTTGAACTGTTCTCCAATCAATGTTCTAGCTACAAAAAAAGTGCCAACTGGCTAGAGCACCAATTGGAAAACAGTTCAAAACCATTAGCTCACACAAAAAAAAGGGGGCGGATGGAGCATGGGGTATTAGAATGGAACGGCTAGATTAAAAAGTAAGTAACAGTGCATCTTTATTTGACGTGATCAATTAAAGTCTATCTAAAATATTGATTAGACTCTTGACCCGATTTAAAAAAAAAAAAATCAAGTTTACCATCACTTTAAAAGGAAAATAAAAAACCCAATTTTTAATTTCTTGGTTCAGATAGAGCATACAATTTTTAAACAACTTAAAATGTACTTGTATTATCAAATTTGCTTCATTCTTTTGGTCTCCTTTGTTGAAAAAGAAGCAATGCACTACAACCAATGGCAACAAGCATATATGGGCAGCCACTAATCAGCAGTTAGTTTCCAGCAGTGCATTGCTACTACTGATCCTACCTATGTATGCTTTTTAACAAAGGATACCAAGAAAATGAAGTTAATTTTATAACAGAAGTAAGTCTCCTAAAACCCATGCTATCAAGAGAATTAAGCAAATTAATTAAAAGAAGTAAATTAGAAAGTCGTTGAAAATTGTATGCTTTATCTGAATCACAAAATAAAAAATTTGACTTTACTTACTGTCCGTTTAAAGGGATAAAAGAGAAAACATTTTCTTATATATGAGAGCATTTTATAATAGCACTATGTTTTCTAACCTTCAAAATCTTTAAGTTGACTTTGGAGAAGCAATGCATCACTTGGAACTAGCTGAATACATCTGTAGAGACAATGACAAGAGGCACGTGTGTAGCCATCAGCAGCTAGCTCCCAGTAGTGCACCCCGGCTCATGAGCCTACCTGGGTATGCTTTAACAAAGGATATCAAGACAATCAAGTTAATTTCATAACAGAAATAAACTGAAATGTATCTTAAAATGCATGCTTTATCTGAAACATAAGTTTAATTCTGTCTCTAATGTCCAATTAAAGGATACACGCAGTGTTCTCCCCAGGGCCTTTTTAGCGGGTGCACCACCTGGCTGATAGTATTGACCACCCAGCTAAAATTTTAGCCAATATTAAGCTAACATTAGTAGAATTTAAATGTTTTCAATATTTGTTGCTCAAATTATAATTTAATCAATTTATGTTATATTGTGCAACTAATTTGTGCACTGTATAGCTTAAGTAACATTTATAAAAGCAAAAGTATTACATGCCCCCCACCCAACTACTTCATAATGCCAGCCAAGTGGTATATATTTCTGTGGAGAACACCGACATGTATACTTTTATAACATACACTCTAATGATCTCTAAGCACACAGGTGTAAAAAAAGACCACCATAATAATAGTCAGTTTTGCACATCACCAGATAAACTTCATAAATTCTTATGTTCCTTTCTTAAGGCTAATTCCTAATGTATCTACTGACCATACCTTGTGATAAGAGTTTGCACTAGAATTTATTAGTATCTGCTGGGTAGCAATTAACTTCTTCCTACGTTTGCATTCCTGTTTAAGAGACTTTGCAATCTCAAACTGTTTTTTCATCTTCAGATTTGACTCTTCGGTTTCAGTATGAGCAGCCTGTAATTTGTCTTCCAAAGTCTGCAGGTGAGAAGTCAAATACTCTTGGGAGTGAAGCAGGTACTCAATGGTTAACTGGGCAAGTCGAAACAGTTTAAGAAGAACTGGATCCAGGCTGTGTTGGCACTGTGGACACTTCTCATTTTCCAGATTACAAAAAGTGATGTTCATGATGTTGTCTTGAAGCATAACAAAATTGAGTTCATTTGCCACCTTGTCCACATCAATAGCTGCAATCCTTCTCCAGTCAACACTTTCATGCCGTAATCTAAATCTGAAAGCAGCACCATGACTGGACGATGGCATGATAGTAACTCTAAAGAAGGGGTCCTAAGAGCCAGGGAGAGGTCACTTTGGTGGAAGAGGAAAGTCAATTTTTAGATCAAAATGGATAGTACACATTATAATGAAGGGCTGAAAAAAAAAAAAAAGATACATGTTATTTGCAATACAATATATTGGCTACTCGCATATTGAGTAATACATTAAAGTCATTATTTTTTACCGTTAATAGGATGTGAACAGTTTTTTGTTCTTTTAGCACTAGACCTTCCCAGTTATACATTTGAAACCATTTGTCATAGACTATTAATATTAGCTATTTCATTTTTTAATTGTATTTTTCAGTTGTTGTATATTTAGAATTTAAAGCTAAAATGAAACAAAATAAATCAAGTATTAAAAACTAAATGTTAAGCATATTTTAGCAGGGCTTGACAAATTTGTTCAAAATCTAGCAGCTAGCCAATAAATTTAGGAGCCAGAAACTTGTAGCCATTCCCATAATATATATACAGTATATATTTATATGCAGAGCTAGAATATGCTTTATGTTTGGTTTTTAATACTAGGCAGAAAGCTTTTAACATGACTGTGTTGCCGTTTGTTTTTAAGTATGTTAAAAATATGATGTATATATACTGTAGTTTTAAGAAAAACAAACAGTATAACAGAATTTGTCAACACTTTTAGGTACAAATAATCCTACTGAACATGTTTTCACTAAAATGTACACATTAGGACATTTACACTAAAGAAAGATTTACAGAAATAATTGCAATTACATAAGCAATGAAAACCCTTCTGTAACCGGTTTTGCTTTACAGCTATAACAATGTGAAGTGATGTCAAATTGCAGCCTATAGATACCATTATGTAGAGCTCATACAGGTGACAAAATAATAACGCCATAAGTAAACTGGAATGTATACGGAAACAATTAAGACATGTCTGCACGCCTTCCCCTGAATTTTACAAAGTATACAGCAAGTACACACATGTTCATCACTGTGCTTACACACCTAGCAGCTTCACTAAAGTTATCATTTAGTGCGGTGTTAGAGGCAGATGTGACTCTCATATGGACATATAAAGAGCATTCCTTATCAGTCATAAAGAAGAACAACGATCACTAGAAATGAATTGTTCTCTGTGTGAAATGTTAACCTCTTAAGGACATATGACGGAATTTTTCTGTCATAAAACAATTGAGCAAACTGAAAGCTGTGTCCTTAAACGGTTAAAGTAGAACTGATTAAACGTATAACACATCCAGCAAGAAATACATGCACAGCTGCTAATGCAGGGACATGCTCAATGTTTATATTGGAGGACAGCAACAAGATTCCAGAAGCAAAAAGGAAACTTACTGGGCAAAAGAGCAAACTTGTGCAACAATAAAATGCCCTAATGTGCTAAAACATTTTATTATTGCTTGTTCAAAACTATGTGTTTAACCCACACAAAAAGTGTTTCAAGCATAATTAAAGGGATAGTGTACACAAATTTTATATAACTGCATGTAATAGACACTACTATAAAGAAGAATATGCAGATACTGATATAAAAATCCAATGTAAAACCTTTTAAAAAAAAAAAAACTTACTTAAAAGCTCCCAGTTTAGCACTGTTGATGAGGTTAGTCTGGCACACCCACTGAAAGAGGCTGGGAAAACAAAAGGGAGCAGAACCCCCCCCCCCCCCTTCTTCCATGCATATGATAAGACAGATAACATAAACAGGAGCTAACAGAAGTCTGCAAATGCATTTATACATCTGGCACTGTGGGGCTTGGTTTAGGAGTCTGAAAATCATCACAATGTTATTAAAAAAAAAGCAAAACTATACATTGTTACAAAAACACTCCCAGGTGGGCTACATAAATAGATCATCTACAAAACATTTATGCAATGAAAAATCTATTGTACAACTATGGACCACAATGTACTAAGTTGAACATGGCTGGTGATTGGCAACAGCACACAGTTGCCATGCCTGATTGGCCAGTTCTGCTTTAGAATATTAGGACATAGCCGGGTCCAGAGCAGACTATCCCTTTGTTGGGGTTAAACACATATTTCTCTTTAAACAATAGTGCAATAATAAAATGCTATAGCCTATAAGAGTATTATTGTTCCTTTAATATTGGGCTTCTTGACCGTCAGAAGGAGATGCATTCAATTTCTGTAAAATGCAAACCTGCTAGTGTTTAAAAATATTTGCACTGTGATAAACCTGAAAGTACAGTAACAAACACACTGCAACATAAAAATCTATTTATACATTTTAGGAGACTGTTATTTAACAATATTATATTCTATATCTGAATTAAAATTGCAAGTTGCCATCTTACATTTAAAATATGCTAAGTACAGATTAAATGTAAACTAGGTAGTATCAAACATTTGGCGAAAACACAGAAGACAAATTTCACAGTGTCATCCTGATTCCCTTCGTAGTGTCAGAATGATGACCCTGATCTTGGGACAATACAGATAGTGTCACACTAATAATGTGACTAAAGAACACTAATGCTTTGCAGTGATTTTGACATCTTGGGAGTTAAAGTAGTAGCTATCAGCGGGCAAAAGGTGGGCACACAACCTCAATCATACAGACCAGGGCTAGACGATCAGATTAAACTAGTTTATAAAGTGAGAAGCAGATAACCAACCTCATGCCTTCCCATCCCTCGGTATTGCATTCCATGTCTGCTGTTGTGTCGAATCAATGTAAATTATTCTGGATATTTCCCTTCTCGACCACACACTTTCCCCAGCCCGTTATTATTCAGGTATGTAATATTAAATATAGAGGAATTCCTTCTGAACCTTACATCCAGATATATAGCACTATAATTACCTTCGTAAGACCACCGTTTTTGAAGCAGAGTGGTCTGTTAACCGGAAAGACTAATTTGAACTACAATACCCAGCATGCCTTTCAGATACGAATCTTGTGGGCTGCAAATCAGCTTGAAGTTCGGTTATGTGACTGTTGGAACAACCAATACAAGCATTGTGTGGATAACTGACTGCAATTGTAATGATAAACAGCCAAATAGAATATAGATGAGCTTGGTACCTAAGATTTCCATTGATAAAAGCCAAGAATTAGGACATTGAGTCAGTGGGTAGCTACAGAGACTGCTGCTACTTCATATCACCCAGCAAATAAGCATTGAGAGGCGGGCATCTTTCGTAGATTGCGTTGATGATCAGCTAATCACAACAGGATATTCATGCTGTTCATGTGCATACTGCATATAAACAATCACTACACGGGTAGAGCAGTGCCATGCCACGCCAGACAGTGAGTGATTTATGGAGACTGGCAACCGGATAACTATTCTGCATATTGTTTTAGTTTACGAATACGAATCAATGAGGGAAAGCAGGCCCGAAACACGCGAATATCACACAACACGTTGTTAGACGCTTCCATCAGGAAAATACGTTTTATTCAGAAGTTGGTTGTACTGTTTACAGCAATGTAAGAGAGACTGATGTGTTCATTTATAGGTTCGCACGCACAACACACACGCCTATTTTGTGCTTCCAGGGTGCTTGAAAGAAGTATAAGCAAAATAAACAAAAACATATTTAAAGTGATGTACAGTAAACTAGACATTTCCAGAATATATGTGATATTTTACAGGGACTTTAATTGATCACTAATAATTAGGGTGACCACATTTCCAAACTGCCATTCAGGACACCCCCTCCCAAAAAAAGATGATTTTGGTACTTTTTTTTTGTGCCAATTTTTGAAAGAAAAAGCAAACAGTGGTCCCAAGTTTAGACCCTTCAAGGTGCCGTTGATAGATAGGGGTGGTGGGTTTGAGAGGGTAACAGATTTCTCAGTGCCTAGGGCAGCATGAAAGCGCACAGGCCTGCACTCTTCAGAGAAACATGCACAAACACACAAAACAGATTGACACACATATCACATGCATGTTATACACATACATAATGCACAAATCATATAAGGCACAATTAGAACTGTTACCTGGACGACATTTAACCAGCAAGGCAGGTATATTTAAGGTTAAAATTTTGGTATTTCTACAAAACAAACTTATCTTCTAAAATTGTTTGGTCTGATTTAAAAAACAAACAAAAAAACCAATAAGGGCTGATGAGAAAGAAAAAAGAAATGTATGATTTATGTTGGTACCTCACAGGAAAAACAAACAACTTACATTTACTATATTTTGGTCCTCCCTGGTAATGCTTACCAGTGAGAAGCCCTCTCCCAAAGAGACGTGGACAGAAAAGACCACTCCCCTGATTATTCTCTAAAGGTAATCTGGACCCATTCCCCTTATCCTCTTAGTTCTGTCCAGCCTTCAAGGTGGACAGGACTAGGAGACCCTCTTCGTACCTGGGTAGTGGTAGGCTGTAAAAACGTACCTTGGGAACATTCCTTGTTTCCCATGCAGCGGATGGATCCTGGCTGGTGGGAGCGGCGGTATAGGTCTTCGTTAGAGAGGCCTTTGATAGGAGCCACCATGTTCCATGACGTCACAGGGGTTCCGTCTGAGGATCCTTTGAAGCACGCACGCACGCACTTCAAATTGATCTCGGCATGGGTCTAGCAGTTTGTGTTGCCTTACTTGGAGTACGGGTTTGTTTCCTTAAGTTTTCGGATGATCCCACTGTGAGTCCCTAGGCTATTTGCCAGTTGTGCTATTATATTTCAGAGCACTATTTATATGATATACAAATTTAGGCTAATTTATTTTTTCAATATAGTATTTGAATTTAATCTAAACTTTGAAATACGGAGCAAGAGCCTGATATTGACGCTGACACCGTCCAGGGAGATCCAGTTAGTTTTAAAATATATGATTTTTCTGTTTTTGTAAACTTTTAGCAAATACTACTTAAGATAAGTATTTCCTGTGGGGTTTTTCTTTTTTAGTCCTGAGCCCAAGCCTGTCTGCACTATGTGATAAACCTTGTTGGTAGGATAATAAATTATATAAACATTGCCTTTTCAACTTTTCAGTGGAAGTGCTGCTGCAGCCATATTTTCTGGTGAACATGGTTCTGAGGGTGTTCAACTATCTGACACTGACTCTTGAGGGCAAGGCTTCTTCAGTTC
Organism: Bombina bombina; assembly: GCF_027579735.1. Taxonomy (NCBI): domain Eukaryota; kingdom Metazoa; phylum Chordata; class Amphibia; order Anura; family Bombinatoridae; genus Bombina; species Bombina bombina. Next base: position 863,340,263 of record NC_069501.1, on the reverse strand, counting down.
ATTCAAATGACCCTGATCCTTCTACTGTTTTTGATACTGCTACATTATGTGATTTTATTAAATGCATCAAAGAGACTTTCAGTGTTGAGGAACAACAACCTTCTGTGTCTTCAGACTGGTTTAAAGGGACATGAAACCCAAATTATTTCTTTCATGATTTAGAAAGAGCATGTCATTTTAAATAACTTTCTAATTTACATTTATTATCTAATTTGATTCATTCTCTTGATATCCTTTGCTGAAAAGCATATCTAGATAGGCTCATTAGCTTTTGATTGGTGGCTGCACATAGATGCCTCAAGTGATTGGCTCACCGATGTGCATTGCTATTTCTTCAACAAAGGATATCTAAATAATGAAGCAAACTAGATAATAGAAGTAAATCGGGATGTTGTTTCAAATTGTATTCTCTCTCTGAATCATGAAAGAAACATTTTGGGTTTAGTGTCCCTTTAAATCTAAATCAGATTCTATTGAAACCTTTCCAATAACTGAAACTATAAAGAATATTTATTTGGAAGAATTTTCAAACAATGAAAAACAGTTTAATGTTTCAAAGAAATTATTTAAAAAATGTCCATTGCCATAACCACTTAATTGTCAATTTTCTACTCCACCTAAAATTGATGAAGCAATTTCAAGATTAACTAAGAAAATTTTATTCCCTATAGATTGACGCCGGTGCTTTTAGAGATGTAATGGAAAGAAAAATGGAGCATAATCTTAAAAAGCTTATTTGCAGCAAGGAGCTATTTTGCATCCTCTTTTAGCTTTATTTTCTGTCTTTAAAGCTACAGATACCTGGTGTTCTAATTTTTTGCAAGGTATTTCTACCTCTCAAGATGTGCAAACATTTATGCCTTTTATTTCCGATTTAAAAAAAGCTTTTGGCTTTTCATTATCTGCTGCTTCTGAGATGTTACATTTAACAGTCAGATCCATGAATACAGCTAACAAGGTAAGAAGGCACTTTGGTTACGTCATTGGGATAATCAATATCAACATTTTAAAACTTATTTCAGAAGGGAGTCCTTTCATAATCCAGACAGGAAAACTCAGGTACAGACAAGAGGTAGAGGTTGTGTCAGGGTGGCAAATTTTCATCAGAACAAGAAACAATGAAGGTACGCCTGTCCAGATGCCTTTGGGAGCAAGGCTTTTCAGATTCGTAGACATTGACAGGTAATTTCAGACAAATGGGTATTACAGATTCTCAAGAGAGGATATACACTGGATTTCATGAAGAAACCTCCAATTCCTTGCTTTGTAATATCACCACTCCCAGAGAACGAATTGAAGCATCAGGTAATTCTGCAGTTTGTTCAGAAACTTCTGGAACAGGAGGTAATTCAAGAGGTTCCGGCATACCAAAGATTTCAGGGTTTCTACTCTACTCTGTTTCTAGTGAAAAAGAACAATTCATGGAGACCAGTTCTGGATCTCAGGCATCTAAATTCTTTTCTGGAGGTCAAGAAGTTCAAAATGGAGTCACTCATTACAGTGATAAACACAGTGCTTCCAGGAGCATACCTGTTATTAGTGGATCTAAAGGATGCATATTTCCACATTGCTATCATAGAGGTTTACAGGCAATTTCTAAGATTTGCCATTGGAATAGGACACTACCAGTTCACTGCTCTTCCATTCGGCATATCCACAGCACCTCAAGTATTTACAAAGACCTTAGTTCCTCTTATAGCAGAACTAAGGGCCAGGGGTCTTTTTGTGATACAGTATCTAGACAACATTCTTTTGATCTCCAACACTGTTCAACAGGCAGAGTGTCACAGAGAACAACTACTTCATACCCTACAGGAGTTTGGATGGTTGATAAATCTCCAAATGAGTCAGCTTCAGCCAACTCAGTCTATCATTTTCCTGGGGGCACAGTTCGATACAAAGAATGTACTAGTCTCTGTGTCCCCAGAAAGAAGGAAACATTTGATAACTCACTTCAAAAAGCTTCAACAATCATCTCGTTTAACAGCTCGAATATGGATCCAACTGTTGGGTCACATTTCTTACCTCATCCATTTGGTAAAATGGGCAAGATGGAGGATGCGTCCTTTTCAATACATTTTCAAAGATTTTACCTTAGACACCTGGGACACCGGAATTCTTCAGTTCCTTCCTGCAAATGTTCTGGAAATAAAAGCAGTCTACCAGGCATTACTTCAATTTCGGAAACAACTCCAGGGAAATTAAGTAAAAATTTTCACTGACAACAGGACAACAAGGTCCTACATTCACTTTCAGGGAGGAACAAGGAGTTTACAACTCTCAAGAAAGTATCGCCCATTTTCATTTGGTCACAGAAGAATCTGAAGGGGATATCCGCCTCTCACCTTCCTGGTCTACAGAATGTTCAGGCAGATTATCTGAGGGGAGTTTCTCTTTCTCAAACAAAATGGCAGTTAAACACAAACTTTTTCAGGATGATTGTCGACAGATGGTGTCTGCCAGAGATAGATCTGATGGCTTCCAGACGCAATCACCAGTTGCCTCTATTCTTCAGTTGCCTGTCAACACCAAAAGCTCTGGGAACAGATGCTTTCTCTCAGGTATTGAGATTCAACCTAATATATGTCTTTGCACCACTCCATCTTATTCCTCATCTACTCAGAAGGATTCAGAGGGAAACAGCAATGTTTGTGGCAGTGATTCCCTTTTGGCCTCGCAGACCATGGTTCCCTCTGCTACTGCATCTTTCAGTGGAACCTCCTTTGCTCCTTTCACAATCTCCAGACATGTTGTTTCAGGGTCAAATTATGCATACGGCACCTCAACGCTTAAACGTGAGGGTATGGTTGCTGAGATCACAAGATATAGACAACTGAATATGTCAGATTCCGTTATTCAAACTTTACTACAGGCTAGAAAGAAGGTTACTTCTTCAACCTATTACATAGTATGGAATACCCTTTCAGCATGGATAATTCAGCATAATGCTTCTACAGCCAAAATAGAATTACATCACTTATTGGATTTTCTACAAGAAGGATTCTTAAGGGGTCTTTGTGCTAGGACATTGAAGGTAAACGTGTCTGCTATCTCTGCCATTTCTGGTGTCAAGTGGGCATATAAACCATTGGTTCATCAATTCTTTCAGGCATTGGCTCATATTCAGCCTTCTACAAAATATATCATTCCAACATGGGACCTAACTTTGTTTTTGGAAGCTTTGAGGGAAATACCCTTTGAACCCATTAGCGAGATCTCTCTTTGGTTTCTCACATTAAAGACCATCTTTCTGATTGCAGTTACATCTGCAAGAAGAGTCTCTGAATTACAAGCCTTATCTTTCAAGGGACCTTTTCTGGCTTTTCACAAAGACAAAGTTGTTTTACATACAGTTCCTGAGTTTTTACCAAAGGTAGTCTCTGACTTTCATAAATCCCAGGACATTGTATTACCATTTTTTTGTCCAGAGATGCAAGGTTCTCCAGGGAAGCTATTATACCTACTTGATGTGGTACGTTTTCTTCACACATATGTTTCTAGGACAAAATCTATTTGGAAAACAGATCATTGATTTGTGGTACCAAGGGGTCTACGACAAGGTCAAGCTCCTGCAAAATCCACTTTGGCAAGTTGGACAATTTAAACCATCTTACTAGACTATAAACAAAAGAATCAACCAATTCCAGTTGGGCTTAAGGTACATTCTACATGGCAGTGTCAACATCATGGGCTTTGCAAACAGATGCTTCACCTACGTAAATATGTCAAGTCGCAGTCCGGAGTTCTCCACATATTTTTGTTTCACATTACAAGTTGGATGTGCGAAAATCTTCTACAGCAAAATTTGGACGTAAAGTCTTGTCATCTGTTGTTTCCTTTATCCCAGCTAATATTTACCCATTTATAATGCTTTATTTTCTTCTCACAGGTAAGCATTACCAGGGAGGGCCAAGATAACTAGAAATTAACAAACAAATATAAGCAATATCTATATCTTGGCTCATATCCCTGGGTAATACTTACCAGGTTTCCCTTCCCCTTTTTCTTTTTCAATTTTTTACGGATGGACATCACTAAGAAGATAAGGGGAGTGGGTCAAGATTACCTTTATAGGTAATCAGGAGAGTGTTTTTTTATGTCCACGCCCCTTTGGGAGAGGGCTTCTCACTGGTAAGCATTATCCAGGGATATGAGCCAAGATATAGAAATTGCTTATATTTGTTTGTTAATTTCTAGTTTTAGATGTGTTGTGTGAAAAATACTAACACTGTGATGTAAAATGGCTCAGCATTTTACTCTGAATCATAGGCCAGAGTAGGTTTTTCTCTGAAAATGTAGAAAAATGTAGTTTCTGTTGAAGAATATTTGTCCTTTTTTTGGGGGGGTGGGCAAAGGCCAGTGGCAGGTAAGTATAATGAAATACCTACCTGTCCTGATATCTGACTCCTCTCCGTCTCCTGCAAGACTTGCGTAGTCGTGAGCTGCAGCGGCAGAACCATGTAATGAGGGGGCGGAGATATGACATACGGCCCATTTTGGTATATTTTATGCCACCATTTCACCGCCAAATGTGATAAAATAAAAAAAATCGTTCACTTTTTCACAAACCTTTTCACAAACTTTAGGTTTCTCACTGAAATTATTTACAAACAGCTTGTGCAATTATGGCACAAATGGTTGTAAATGCTTCTCTGGGATCCCCTTTGTTCAGAAATAGCAGACATATGACTTTGGCGTTGCTTTTTGGTAATAAGAAGGCCGCTAAATGCAGCTGCTACCACACTTGTATTTATGCCCAGCAGTTAAGGGGTTAATTAGGTAGCTTGTAGGGTTAATTTTAGCTTTAGTGTAGAGATCAGCCTCCCACCTAACACATCCCACCCCCTGAACCCTCCCTGACCCCCTCAAACAGCTCTCTTCCCTCCCCCACCTCACAATTGTCACCGCCATCTGTCTGCCAGTATAAAAATAAAGGTGTTTTTTTTTTATATATAATTTTTATTGAAACAGAATGGGTACAGCTTGGAGACAAAGAAGACATCATATTACAGGCATCTAATGGCACTTTATAATTGTATCTCCATCTTCATCTAGTAATAAAGTTCAAACAAAATAAATTCTCGCACCCATAATGGGGTTTTTTTTTTTTTTTTCTTACATTTTTATGCCCAACTGCCTTTCTCTCCACAATGGGAGAGGAGGGGGCATCCATTCATCCACTCATACCAGGAACAGTAACAAGGAAAAGAAGGGAGAGAGAGGAAAAAAAAAAAAAAAGAATACTCTCTGTTACCCCTCTCCTCTCAGCCACCCCCTCTCCCCCTATTACCTATATGCTCCACCCAGCCCTCTCGTGCTAATCATCCCAGATCAGTACCATTCAGTTGGGAAGACCCCAGTCAAAATCAAAGTTTCAAAGTATTCTGTTCTTCGCAAGTTGGAAATAATGGAGAACTGAATATCACGTGGGTAAGATAACTCTTAGCCATTTTGAGAAGAAAGCTTTAATTTTTCTTTTTTGTGAGACTGAGATACTCATCTGTTCAAAAATTAACTGTGCATGTATTGAATTTATGAAGCAAGACATAGGAGGGGCCTTTTTACTTTTCCAGTATTTTAATATTAGGTTACGTCCCAACATGATTGTCGTATTAATAAGGTTGATATTATCTCTATTAGTCCCTGTAGTGGCAAGAAAAAAAATATGTTTAGGTGTAATCTTTAGTCTATTGTCTAGCATCTTATTGAGCCAGAATTCTATTTTGATCCAGAACGGCAGAATTTTGGGGCATTCCCAGAAACAATGCACTGTATCTGCACCTGGATTATTGCATCTGGGACAATTATTAGCGGAATTTGAATTCCATTTAGTCATTTTCATTGGCGTCAAGTAGGCCTTGCTCATTAATTTTATATGTGACTCTTTCCAGACTGTCGATATAGAAGCACTCTTGACCCACTTGAAACTTGCTTTTAGCATATCTACAGTTATATTATCAAAATGGGTTTTCCATTTCTCAGAGAGACTATTAATTATTAACTGACCCTGTTTAGCAAGCATAATTTTATATAGTAGGGCGATACTATGTTTGCCTGTTTTATAATATGTTAAATATGTTTCAATTTGTCCCCATCCACGTTCTAAATTTGATATTTTATTTTCTGCTATAAAATGTCTGATTTGCAGGTAAGCGAAGAAGTTTTTATTTGAAAGATCAAATTCTCTGGCAATGTCCTCAAACGATCTAATCTGAAAATGGTTATTTAAACATTGAAAGACATAAAATAGGCCTTTTTGGGACCATACATTATATACTTCATAGGATAAACCTGGCGTAAATTTTGGGTTACCTTGTATTGGAAGGAGTGGGGATATTTCAAAGTTAAGATTAAGTAAATTGTTCAATTTCTGCCATGCTTCAATAGTGTTACGTATTAATAGCATCTTTTTAATATCCTTTGGTAGATATGGTATTGGGCAATGCAACAAAGCTTTCAATGTATATGGGGCACTAAGTTGTTCTTCCATATACACATGTGTCAGGTAGTTGGCTTCTGTTACCCAGTCAAATGCGAAACGAGCTAATGTGGCTATGTTATACTTTTTAATGTCTGGAAAAGATAAACCGCCGTCTTCAAATCTGAGTGTTAATTTTGCCGTAGAAAGCATATGTCTCTTGTTATTCCATAAGAAATTAGCACATTCTCTATTAAATCTTTTTATATCTTGACTCTTTAAAAATAGTGGTAGATTTTGCATAATATACATTAATTGAGGAAACAAGATAGTTTTTATAATCATTACCTTGGCCGAGAGGGAGATAGGGAACGTAATCCAGCGTTGTAATTTCTCTGAAGCTTTTTTAAAGAAAGGAGAGTAATTTAATTTATACCATTGGTTTGGGTCTACATGGAAATTTAGTCCTAGATACTTAATACTTAAAGACTCTTGGAAAGAGTGATCTTGTGTGCTTTTTTTCGTCTTATGTAACCAGAGGATTTCAGACTTATTAGCATTAATTTTATAGCCTGAAATAGAACCAAACATATCGATAATATTTAAAGCCTGTGGTATATTCCTCTCTGTGTTTCTAATATATAATAACAAATCGTCTGCATATAAAGATAATACTAGTTTCTCTTGGCCTAATCTAATACCTTGTAGTTCTTGTCGCAATGAAACCGCCAGGGGTTCTATAGCAAGATTGAATAATAGCGGGGAAAGTGGGCATCCCTGTCTCGTTCCTCTATATAATGTTAAATTCGAAGTGTAACTGCCATTAATTATAATACTGGACCGGGGATGGTCATATAGAATTTTAATAAATTGTGCGAAATGGCCTGAAAAACCAAAAAAGTTTAAAGTTGAGAATAGATGATCCCAGCCCACAGAATCGAACGCCTTTTCGGCGTCGATTGTAATTAATGCAAAGTCCTGATTGTCTGTTTTTCTCTCTGATGCTTTATTCCAGAAATACTCTAGTACTAGAGCTACTTTCCGCATATTTTTAGTAGAGGATCTTTGATACATAAAGCCCGTTTGATCAGTATGAATGATTGGATCAAGACAGAGTTTTAATCGGTTTGCAACGATATGAGTTAGTAACTTATAGTCTACATTAAGTAGTGAAATGGGCCTATATGACTTAGGATCTAGTGGGTCTTTCCCTTTTTTCAAGATCAGTGAAATGATAGAATCTGAAAAATACTTTGACATATTTATGCCATCTATGTAATATCCATTAAGCAGTAAGACTAGAGTATCTGTTATCTCTGATCTGAGTATTTTGTACATTTCTACGGGTATCTGATCGGGGCCAGGAGCTTTATTGACTTTAGCGTTATTTATAACTTCTAGAACTTCCTCTTTCCTAATCGGTCTATTAAGGGCGCTAACTGCTTCTTGAGATATTTTAGGCAAGCTGATCTTATGCCAAAAGTTATTCTTATTCTCCATATTAATTTCTTTTGCTGCATATAGATTTTGATAATATTCTAAGAAGACATTTTTAATTCTTGCTTGATCAGTGACTCTATTTGTTCCCTCATAGATTGCTTCTATTGTATTGGATTTTTTCCTGGCCTTGTCCAGCCTAGATAAAAATTTGTCCGACTTCCCGAATTGGCCTTTATATTTGGTACTTATTTTAAGTTCTTCCCGGGCGACCTTTTGTTTGATAAAAATATCCCTTTCTGCTTTAACTGTTTTATATTTATCCCCAAACTGCTTAGAGGGGTTATTAATATAATTGGTATATGCATTCTTTACTTGTTTAGATAGAAGAATTTCCCTTTCCTGTGATTTCCTTTTTTTTGCAATCATATATGCTTTAATATGTCCTCTTAGGAAGGCCTTAGCGGTTTCCCAAAATATTTCTATTTTCCCACGATACGCTCTATTTAAGAAGTCGTATTCTCTCCATTTACTTTTAAGCCAGTTATTAAATTCTATATTATCTGCTAAAAAATTTGGGAAGAAAAAGTTATTTCTTTCTCTATTCTGGGTTGGTAGTAGATGAAAGTCTAAAGAAATAATTGCGTGATCTGAGATCACTATGTCCAATATTTCTGCCTTGACTTCTAATTTGATTAAAGAGCTAGACAGCAAGAAAAAATCTATCCGCGAGAAGGAACCATGACTTTTGGAGTCACAGGTGAAAGACCTTGTATCAGGGTGCTGCAATCGCCAGATGTCATGTAGCTTAGATCTTTGCATATTTGTTTAAAAATTTTTGCCTTCTGTTTAGAAAAAGTAGACTTTTTAGAGGAGCTTTTATCCAATTTTTCTGTGGGTATTAGATTAAAATCACCCGCTAGAATTATATTCTGTCCATGAAATTTGGTTAACATAAAAACTAAGTTATTCCAGAAGCTAGGCTCTGTATTATTAGGACCGTATACATAACAAATCACCAATTGAAGGCCGTCGACCTGTATCTCCAAGACCACCCATCTCTCTTGCGGATCTAACATTATATTCAAGATACTATAATCTAAGTTTTTATTTATCAAAATGGCAACTCCTTTTTTCCTTCTGGAACAGGGAACAGCTATCACCTCTCCAACCCATTTACTTTTAAGTTTCACAATTTCCTTCATTTTTAAATGTGTTTCCTGTAGTAGGGCTATGTCAGGATTGTGTTTGCCCAGTTGTCTAAGTATTGTTTTCCTCTTGATAGGGGAGGTAATACCCCCCACATTCAATGATAGACACCTAATGTTTCCTTTTATTTATAAAACATTCCTGATCCGAACGGGGTAAGAGGGGGAGGGGAGTAGGGGGCAGAGAGCAAGCGAAGCAGAAAGGGTAGAAGAAGAGAGGGAAGAAAGAAAAAAAAAGGGGGGGGGGACACCCACGCAAGCATTCATACTACCATGTGGACAACAACAAATCCACAGCCATAACAAAGTATAATTTGCTATTTCCTCTAGCATATAAGTCAGCTTAAATAAAAACCTATATGTCATAAATGCAGGATAGATTTCAATTTCATCAAGTATATTGACTAGCACCATAAATATGCTCAAGTTAGATTGCCTAAGATGTGTTCCTTAAATCTTATGTGAGTGATATCTTATGTTTTTTGAAATACACTTTGGCCTCTTCTAAATTATCTAATTTAACTATGCCATCCTTTTCTTCTATGTGAATTTTTGCTGGATACAATAATTTTGCTAAGAAGCCCTCTTGTATCAGCTTTGTACAAAAGGGTGCCATCTCTTTCCTCCTAAAAGCTGTATCTGAGGAATAGTCTTGAAAAGCTAAGATTTTATTTCCTCCAATATGAAAGTTTTCAGTTTTTCTATATGCTCTAAGCATATTTGTTTTATCCTGGAAGTTCAGAAATTTTATCAAGATTGGCCTATATGTGTTTTTCCCATTATCTCTAGTTCTAGGGGGACCCAGTCTATGGGCCCTTTCTATGAGTAATGGCACCTGTGTAATACCTAGGGCTTGAGGGAGAGTTATTGATGCAAATTGTAGAAGGTCTTTATATTGATCTGTCTCAGGCAATCCTATTATTTTTAAATTATTCCGCCTGGAGCGGTCTTCTAAATCATCTATCCTGGCAGTCAACATTGTATTTTTTTTTCAAGGTCTAATATTCTTTGAGAGTGATTGTTAGATATATCTTCTACTGTAGAAACTCTATCCTCTACTTCCGTAAGTCTATTGGCGAATACTTTTAGTTCTGATGATAGCCCAGATATTTGGATTTTAAGTAGTTCAAATTGGGGCATGAAAATATCACTGAGCTGGGTAATTAGTGGTTGTAAGTCTGCTTTTAAATTGATTCCTTCACTGGCATTTTCCATCATAGTGTCTGATGTACGTGGCTTCCTGTCTTTTATTTTAGGTGGCATGGTCTGTGAAAGTGTATTGTGAGGGGAGATAAATTTTTCCATATATTTCTCGTGTACGTGGGGGGAAGAGTAGAGTTGGCCACTTAGAAGTGGATAGACAAGTAAAAACTATACGTGATTTAGGGGGAAGTGAGCCCCACTTGTGGGAGTATAAAAAGTGAGAAAAAAAAAAAAAAGGGGACAAAGTGTAGATAATGTGTAATCTATAAAGTGATTTAAATGACCATGATTATAGCCGCAACACAGTACATCGTGCCCTAGAATTTTTTTTTAGAAAATTTGCCTTGTTACTCCTACTACTAGACAGTTTGAAAAAAGGAAAGGAGTAGAAAACTGTTCCTACTACAGGAAATATAGATAATGTTTATAACTTTTACTTAAATTTAGAGCCCCAGTTGGTGCCTTAACTATTTAGAATAAACTATGTTATAATATCAATTTAGACCACTTTCCTTAAATTAATCCTAAAAAAAAGTATCCTTTTTCTCTTGATATATTTTACCCAGAAGTCAGTAATAACCTTCCCTTCAATATATAACTCTATGTTTCACTTGATAATTTAACACACGATCCAGATATAGAACACCTGCATCCGCTTCCTTCTACTAAATCTACATAGACTGAAATTTCCATATATTATCTGTTTAAAGATCTATAAAGCATTAATTCAGGAGATAGCGGTTGTAATAAATTCCCTCTTATGCTCCTTGTATTAAACGGGACAATATTGTACCCAGTATAGAGCTGATCCTAATATACTAGATATATGGCGTTTGTATTTGGGAATAATTTTAGCACAAATTCCCTAAATTAACCCAGAGATCTAGATATCTCAATTTATCTATTACAAGAGATATTTTTATAGTCAAGACTATGGACTCTTTAGTCTATTAGCAATTTAACATGTAATTTATATAAAGATAGCCCGAGTCATCTATCTGCCAATAAATCTAAATTTCTAGTTTCTCCTGGTATCTACCTCGAAATATAAGCTCACAGTTTAAGTCAGTATACTCAATCTATAATAACATTTTCAAGCGCTATAGCGAAGATATATATGCAGTTTCACACATATGAAATGAACTATATAACAGGCAGGCAACAGTTTCCAAGTTCTTAGTATTATGTTGCCACAATGTATATGAATTGGCTTGGTTCCCAACTATTGTTATATCTGTGGCGAAGAGAAAACAAGTTGTTGCCATCCAAAAAAGCAACTGTGTATGCTCTCAGGATCACATCAGGATAGATTAGTTATTACGCTAAAATTTGTAGGCACAAAAGTTAAAGGCAATGTTCATATATCTGCAAACAGCGTATTATAGCCTTAAAATAGAGGCTTAAATAAAGAAAGTACTTGCGTGTTGAGGATTTTAGATAAATTTTCCTTGCCCAAGATAGACCTTGTTATCCCTGTACAGCGATCTTTAAACAATGATAGTCTCTGCATCCAGGAATTAACTCTGCGATAGTCTCTGCAGGCCAGGGCTTTGCTAAGAGAGATAATTTCCAGTGTTTTACTCCGTTAAGGCCGGGTTCTAATTGCCCCCCCACTTCCAACTTCAGGAGATCTTCTTTTCTTTTCCCACAGCAGCAGCGTTCTCACCAACCAGAGTTTCCTATCCTTCCGTCAGCTACCCTGCCGCCTCACTCCTTGCGAAAGGGAAATCCCCAAACTCCAGTACAGCGGGGCAGATACAACACTCCTGCTCCAATAGCCTTTTCCACGCTTCGTAGTAGAGCCAGTCTGCACCCTCAACCAGGTGAGGGAGCCGGCACAATCAGGACTTTATCCTCTCGACATCCTCCACATCAGAGCCAGTACATGTGGCCACGATCAGCCTCCTCTCGGCAACGGTTCTCAGCCAGGTGAGAGAGCCAGAGCATTCAGGGTTTTTTTGTTTTTTTTTCCTCGGCGTTCCTCCGCAGTAGAATCGGTCAGTATGGGGGAAGTCAGTCTTCTCAGCGTCAGCTCTCAGCCAGGTGAGAAGAATCAGGCTAGTCAGGGTTTCTTTCTCAGTGTTCACCTCAGCCGCTCCATAAACAAGGCATGAGGACTTAGTCAGACCTCTATTTTTAAGAAGTGGCACCCCTTATGTTAAGTGCAGCCTTGGTCCGATTCTCTGCAAAGTACATTCAGTCTCTATTCTTTGTTATAGACAGCTCACTATTTAAGCAGTGTAACAGTGGCTTGGCTGTGGCTCTAGCGAGTGAGCCTCCGGCGGCTAACAGCAGACTTCCAGGTCGCACCCTAGTTGAAGTAGGGCAGTGTCCTAGGGAGTATGTTACAAACTCCAGCAACGGACCGTGACCGGCATTAGTTCTTCATTGAGCTCCTGCAGGTAGCACGCTACTTTCGCGTGCTCTGTCTCAAGGTGTTTTTTTTTAAATATATTTTATACAAAATGTAGTATCCCCCATTACCCTCCAACCCCCCTGATCCCCCAAAAAGCTCTCTAAGCCTACCTCCTCAACCTATTGGCCGCCATCTTAGGTACTGGAAGCTGTCTGCCAGTACCCAGTTTACTTACAAACCTTTTTTTTATTAATATAAATATAAACTGTACATTTTCTGTAGTGTAGCTTCCCTCCCCTCAATACCCTACCCCCTCCCCTTCCAGGATTACTTTATAAAACCTTTTTTCCCCCTCCAGGATCGCTTACCTTATCGTTATCTGCACACTTTCCCTATCCTCACAGAGGTTGTGTCCGTGCATGCGCTCCCGAGCCCCGACCCCTGCCTCCTCACGGACCTACTGGAACTTGGTTTCGGAAGAAGCACCAATAATGGGCCGCCCACCCGCCTCCCTGCAGCTGCTCCCACCCACTAACGACCGGCACCATGCTGGCCGATGCAGAGAGGGCCACATAGTGGCTTTCTCTGCATTGGATGCGTAAAAAACGGTATTGCAGGATGCCTTAATATAGGACGTACCCTGTACGTCCTTGGTCGTTAAGGGGTTAAGCTTGTCCCTTGTTCAGTTCAATCTATATATAGTTTATGGATATTGTGTGCAGTTCTCCCACTACAGAGGGCACTGTGGCATTAGTCTCATTGCTTCGTTCCCATGATATTCTGTGTTAAAGAGATACCTAGGTAGGGGTCTGGTGCACTGCATGATAGGAAATAGTGCTGCCATCTAGTGTTCTTGCAAATGCATAACATTCTTGCTAAACTGCTGCCATGTAGTGCTCCAGAAATAGGCCGGCTCCTAAGCATACATCCCAGTTTTTCAAGAAAAGATACAAAGAGAATGAAGAAACTTACTGCTAGATTACGAGTTTGGCGTTAGCCTTAAAAAGCAGCGTTAAGGGGTCCTAACGCTGCTTTCTCTTGTTAGGCGTATCCAGTCCACAGATCATCCATTACTTGTGGGATATTCTCCTTCCCAACAGGAAGTTGCAAGAGGATCACCCACAGCAGAGCTGCTATATAGCTCCTCCCCTAACTGCCTTATCCAGTCATTCTCTTGCAAGCTCTCAACATAGCTGGAGGTAGTAAGAGGAAAGTGGTAAAATATAGTTAGTTTTTTCTTCAATCAAAAGTTTATTGTTTTTAAATGGTACCGGAGTGTACTATTTTATCTCAGGCAGCATTTAGAAGAAGAATCTGCCTGCGTTTTTCTATGATCTTAGCAGAAGTAACTAAGATCCACTGCTATTCTCACATATGTCTGAGGAGTGAGGTAACTTCAGAGGGAGAATGGCGTGCAGGGTATCCTGCAATAAGGTATGTGCAGTTAAGTTTTTCTAGGGATGGAATTTGCTAGAAAATGATGCTGATACCGGATTAATGTAAGTTAAAGCCTAAATACAGTGATTTAATAGTGACTAGTATCAGGCTTGCTATCAGAGGTATATACTCTGATTAATGTGCAATATAAAACGTTTGCTGGCATGTTTAATCGTTTTTATATATGCTTTGGTGATAAAACTTATTGGGGCCTAGTTTTTTCCACATGGCTGGCTTTATTTTTGCCTAGAAACAGTTTCCTGAGGCTTTCCACTGTTATAGTATAAAAGTTACAGTTGGTGCAGTTAAAATTACAAACTGTGACATTCAGCTTCCCTCAGCAGTCCCCTGCATGCTATAGGACATCTCTGAAGGGCTCAAAAGGCTTCAAAAGTAGGAGCTGTGGCAGTTGTTATGACTGTTTAAAAAACATATTTTTCGTTTTGTTAATCTGTTTTTTGTATTAAGGGGTTAATCATCCATTTGCAAGTGGGTGCAATGCTCTGCTAACTTGTTACATACACTGTAAAAATTTCGTTAGTTTAACTGCCTTTTTTCACTGTTATTTCAAATTTTGGCAAAATTTGTTTCTCTTAAAGACACAGTAACGTTTTTTTATATTGCATGTTAACTTGATTTAAAGTGTTTTCCAAGCTTGCTAGTCTCATTGCTAGTCTGTATAAACATGTCTGACATAAAGGAAACTCCTTGTTCATTATGTTTAAAAGCCATGGTGGAACCCCATAGGAGAATGTGTACTAAATGTATTGATTTCACTTTAAACAATAAAGATCAGCTCTTATCTTTAAAAGAATTATCACCAGAGGATTCTGATGAGGGGGAAGTTATGCCGACTAACTCTCCCCACATGTCAGACCCTTTGACTCCCGCTCAAGGGACTCACGCTAAAATGGCGCCAAGTACATCAAAGACGCCCATAGCGATTACTTTGCAGGACATGGCGGCTATCATGGATAATACCCTGTCAGCGGTATTAGCCAGACTAGACGTAATACAGAGCGCGCAGATGTTTTAAGGCCCATGTCTGATACTGCGTCACAATATGCAGAAGCTGAGGAAGAGCTTCAGTCTGTGGGTGACGTCTCTGACTCGTGGAAACCTGATTCAAATATGTCTACTTTTAAATTTAAGCTTGAGAACCTCCGGGTGTTGCTTGGAGAGGTTTTAGCTGCTCTGAATGACTGTGACACAATTGCAGTGCCAGAGATATTGTGTAGACTGGATAAATACTACGCGGTGCCGGTGTGTACTGACGTTTTTCCAATACCTAAAAGGTTTACAGAAATTATTACTATGGAGTGGGATAGACCCGGTGTGCCGTTTTCCCCCCCTCCTATTTTTAGAAAAATGTTCCCAATAGACACCACCACACGGGACTTATGGCAGACGGTCCCTAAGGTGGAGGGAGCAGTTTCTACTTTAGCAAAGCGTACCACTATCCCTGTCGAGGACAGTTGTGCTTTTTCAGATCCAATGGATAAAAAATTAGAAGGTTACCTTAAGAAAATGTTTATTCAACAAGGTTTTATCCTGCAGCCCCTTGCATGCATTGCTCCTGTCACTGCTGCTGCGGCATTCTGGTTTGAGTCTCTGGAAGAGGCCTTTCAGACAGCTACTCCATTGACTGAAATACTTGACAAGCTTACAACACTTAAGCTAGCTAATTCTTTTGTTTCTGATGCCATTGTTCATTTGACTAAACTAACGGCTAAGAATTCTGGATTTGCCATACTTAACATTCCCTTCAAGGGGCAGACCCTATTCGGGCCTGGTTTGAAGGAAATTATTGCTGACATTACTGGAGGTAAGGGTCATACCCTTCCTCAGAACAGGGCCAAATCAAGGGCCAAACAGTCAAGGCAGGTGCAGCATCAACTTCCTCTGCTACAAAACAAGAGGGAACTTTTGCGCAATCCAAGCCGGCCTGGAAATCTAACCAGGCCTGGAGCAAAGGCAAGCAGGCCAGAAAGCCTGCTGCTGCCTCTAAGACAGCATGAAGGAACGGCCCCCTATCCGGCAACGGATCTAGTAGGGGGCAGACTTTCTCTCTTCGCCCAGGCGTGGGCAAGAGATGTTCAGGATCCCTGGGCGTTGGAGATCATATCTCAGGGATATCTTCTGGACTTCAAAGCTTCCCCCCCAACAAGGGAGATTTCACCTTTCGAGATTATCTGTAAACCAGATAAAGAAAGAGGCATTCTTACGCTGTGTGCAAGACCTCCTAATAATGGGAGTGATCCAGTTCCACAGATGGAACAAGGACAGGGATTTTATTCAAATCTGTTTGTGGTTCCCAAAAAAGAGGGAACCTTCAGACCAATTTTGGATCTAAAGATCTTAAACAAATTCCTCAGAGTTCCATCGTTCAAAATGGAAACTATTCGGACAATCCTACCTATGATCCAGGAGGGTCAGTACATGACCACAGTGGATTTGAAGGATGCTTACCTTCACATACCGATTCACAAAGATCATCATCTGTTCCTAAGGTTTGTCTTTCTAGACAGGCATTACCAGTTTGTGGCTCTTCCCTTTAGGTTAGCTACAGCCCCAAGAATTTTTACAAAGGTTCTGGGGTCTCTTCTGGCGGTCCTAAGACCACGGGGCATAGCAGTGGCCCCTTATCTAGACGACATCCTGATACAGGCGTCAAACTTCCAAATTGCCAAATCTCATACGGACATAGTGTTGGCATTTCTGAGGTCGCATGGGTGGAAAGTGAACGAGGGAAAGAGTTCTCTATCACCCCTCACAAGGGTTTCCTTCTCTGGTGGCTATCTCGGATCCATCTGTCCAAAGGTATGACCTTTCGCAGGCCAGATTGGACAATTGTAACAACAGATGCCAGCCTTCTAGGTTGGGGTGCAGTCTGGAATTCCCTGAAGGCTCAGGGATCGTGGACTCAGGAGGAGAAAATCCTCCCAATAAATATTCTGGAGTTAAGAGCAAATATTCAATGCTCTTCTAGCTTGGCCTCAGTTAGCAACCCTGAGGTTCATCAGATTTCAGTCGGACAACATCACGACTGTGGCTTACATCAACCATCAAGTGGGGACCAGGAGCTCCCTAGTGATGTTAGAAGTCTCCAAGATAATTCGCTGGGCAGAGACTCACTCTTGCCATCTATCAGCGATCCATATCCCAGGTGTAGAGAACTGGGAGGCGGATTTTCTAAGTCGTCAGACTTTTCATCCGGGGGAGTGGGAACTCCATCCGGAGGTGTTTGCTCAATTGGTTCATCGTTGGGGCACACCAGAATTGGATCTCATGGCGTCTCTCCAGAACACCAAGCTTCCTTGTTACGGATCCAGGTCCAGGGACCTAGAAGCGACACTGATAGATGCTCTAGCAGCACCGTGGTTCTTCAACCTGGCTTATGTGTTTCCACCATTTCCTCTGCTCCCTCGACTGATTGCCAAAATCAAACAGGAGAGAGCATCGGTGATCTTGATCGCGCCTGCGTGGCCTGGTATGCAGACCTGGTGGACATGTCATCCTTTCCACCTTGGCCTCTGCCTCTGAGACAAGACCTTCTACTACAAGGTCCTTTCAATCATCCAAATCTAATTTCTCTTAGACTGACTGCCTGGAGATTGAACGTTTGATTTTATCAAGGTGTGGCTTCTCCGAGTCAGTCATTGATACCTTAATACAGGCACGAAAGCCTGTAACCAGGAAAATCTACCATAAGATATGGCGCAAATATCTTCATTGGTGTGAATCCAAGAATTACTCATGGAGTAAGGTTAGGATTCCTAGGATATTGTCCTTTCTCCAAGAGGGTTTGGATAAAGGATTATCAGCTAGTTCTTTAAAGGGACAGATTTCTGCTCTGTCCATCCTTTTGCACAAGCGTCTGGCAGAGGTTCCAGACGTCCAGGCATTTTGTCAGGCTTTGGTTAGAATTAAGCCTGTGTTTAAACCTGTTGCTCCTCCATGGAGCTTAAACTTGGTTCTTAAGGTTCTTCAAGGAGTTCCGTTTGAACCCCTTCATTCCATTGATATCAAACTTTTATCTTGGAAAGTTCTGTTTTTGATGGCTATTTCCTCGGCTCGTAGAGTCTCTCTGAGTTATCAGCTTTACAATGTGATTCTCCTTATCTGATTTTCCATACAGATAAAGTAGTTCTGCGTACAAAACCTGGGTTTTTACCTAAGGTAGTTTCCAACAAGAATATCAATCAAGAGATTGTTGTTCAATCATTGTGTCCTAATCCTTCTTCAAAGAAGGAATGTCTTTTACATAATTTGGACGTAGTCCGTGCTTTAAAGTTTTACTTACAAGCGACTAAAGATTTTCGTCAAACATCTTCCCTGTTTGTTGTTTACTCTGGACAGAGGAGAGGTCAAAAAGCGACTAAAGATTTTCGTCAAACATCTTCCCTGTTTGTTGTTTACTCTGGACAGAGGAGAGGTCAAAAGGCTTCGGCAACCTCTCTTTCTTTTTGGCTTCGGAGCGTAATACGCTTAGCCTATGAGACTGCTGGACAGCAGCCCCCTGAAAGTATTACAGCTCATTCTACTAGAGCTGTGGCTTCCACCTGGGCCTTTAAAAATGAGGCTTCTGTTGAACAGATTTGCAAAACGGCGACTTGGTCTTCGCTTCATACCTTTTCAAAATTTTACAAATTTGATACTTTTACTTCTTCAGAGGCTATTCTTGGGAGAAAGGTTCTACAGGCAGTGGTCCCTTCCGTTTAAGTACCTGCCTTGTCCCTCCCTTCATCCGTGTACTTTAGCTTTGGTATTGGTATCCCACAAGTAATGGATGATCCGTGGACTGGATACACCTAACAAGAGAAAACATAATTTATGCTTACCTGATAAATGTATTTCTCTTGTGGTGTATCCAGTCCACGGCCCGCCCTGTCCTTTTAAAGCAGGTCTAAATTTTAAACTACAGTCACCACTGCACCTTATGGTTTCTCCTTTGTCGGCTAGTTTCGGTCGAATGACTGGATATGGCAGTTAGGGGAGGAGCTTTATAGCAGCTCTGCTGTGGGTGACCCTCTTGCAACTTCCTGTTGGGAAGGAGAATATCCCACAAGTAATGGATGATCCGTGGACTGGATACACCACAAGAGAAATAAATTTATCAGGTAAGCATAAATTATGTTTTTTAACGTCCGCTGGTATTACGAGTCAGGTAGGTACACAATCAAAAGTTCAAATGAGGAGCACCAGACTGTTATGTGCTTAGAATAAAACGTAACTTTTATTAGGCTCCATAGCCTGTTAAAATGACATCAATAATGGACATGTACACAGTTAGTTCAGCATTCCTTTCGCTTACGCGTTTCGGCGATAGCCGTAATCATAGCATAAGGAATTCACAGACACAGTACTCATTTAAAATCCCCACCATATTCTGATTGGATCTCCAAACTGTCATGCTGACTCACTGATTGGATACTAGTCTGTGTTCACTCCACCCCTCTGTCTACCTACTCAGGTGTGTTGTTCGGCTTACTTCTCTGATTAAATGTATATTATATAAAGTAAAGATATTTCCTTTGTCTTATTACTTGCATTCTGTGTTCATTTTTTAGATGTGTCTTAATGGTTGTAGTAATTCATTTCATTCTTAGATGCGATCCGTAATATTTGATTAATTTGTTTATTTTATGAATAAGACAAAGACAAAACTAAAAATGCATAGTTTATAATGTGTATGCTCAAAATAAGCTTTACTTAATTATTGGATTAAATTTAATGATCTTAGGTAATATATGTATTTTATATTATTTTATTTTTTGTTCCTTTATCTTTAATAACATGAACTGTTTCAGTTTTACACTTTTGATTTTTCTGCTTAAACTCACTGTCTAAAGTGA
The DNA here is from genome assembly GCF_027579735.1 of Bombina bombina. Lineage (NCBI taxonomy): Eukaryota > Metazoa > Chordata > Amphibia > Anura > Bombinatoridae > Bombina > Bombina bombina. Next base: position 863,320,349 of record NC_069501.1, on the reverse strand, counting down.
CTTCTTTCTTCATGAGGTATGATAATCTTTATCTTCCTAAAAGAAGCGCTTTGAAGCAGATATACGTAAATATACAGGTGTACTGCTCACCTTTTTTTCCGCGACTTTTCCATACCGCAAATCCCCTTACGTCAATTGCGTATCCTATCTTTTTAATGAGATTTGCCTAACGCCGGTATTACAAGTCTTGGAAGAAGTGAGCGGTACAGCCTCTACCTCCAAGACTCCTAACGCCTTTAAAAGTCAGTAGTTAAGAGTTTTATGGACTAACGCCAGAACATAAAGCTCTTAACTAAAGTGCTATAATGTACACTAACACCCATAAACTACCTATTAAGCCCTAAACCGAGGCCCCCCCACATCTCAAACACTATATTATAAATTTTTAACCCCTAATCTGCCGACCGGACATTGCCGCCACCTACATTATACTTATGAACCCCTAATCTGCTGCCCCTAACATCGCCGACACCTACATTATATTTATTAACCCCTAATCTGCCTACCCCAATGTCGCTGCAACCTACCTACACTTCTTAACCCCTAATCTGCCGAACATCGCCGCCACTATAATAAATGTATTGACCCCTAAACCGCCGCACTCCCGCCTCGCAAACACTATAATAAATTTTATTAACCCCTAATCTGCCGTCCCTAACATCGCCGCCACCTACCTACAATTATTAACCCCTAATCTGCCGCCCCCAACGTCGCCGCTACTATAATAAAGTTATTAACCCCTAAACCTAAGTCTAACCCTAACAGCCCCCTAAGTTAAATATAATTTAAATAAATCTTAATAAGATTACTATAATTAAATACATTAATCCTATTTAAAACTAAATACCTATCAAATAAACCCTAATATAACTACAATATAACTAATAGTTACATTGTAGCTATTTTAGGATTTATTTTTATTTTACAGGCAACTTTGTATTTATTTAACTAGGTAATAGTAATAACTACCTAGCTAAAATAAAGACAAAATTACCTGTAAAATAAACCCTAACCTAAGTTACAATTACACCTAACACTACTCTATAAATAAATAAATTAACTAAATAAAATTAAACTAATTACAATTAAATTAAATAAACTAAATTACGAAGAAAACCCCCCACTAAATTACAGAAAATAAAAAAGAAATTACAATTTTTTTAAACTAATTACACCTAATCTAATCCCCCTAATAAAATAAAAAAGCCCCCCAAAATAAGAAAATTTCCTACCCTATACTAAATTACAAAAGTAATCAGCTCTTTTACCAGCCCTTAAAAGGGCTTTTTGTGGGGCATTGCCCCAAAGTAATCAGCTCTTTTACCTGTAAAAAAAATACAAGACCCCCCCCCCCAACATTAAAACCCACCACCCACACACCCCTACTCTAAAACCCACCCAATCCCCCCCTTAAAAAAAACTAACACTAACCCCCTAAAGATCACCCTACCTTGAGCTGTGTTCACCCAGCCGGGCCGAATTCTTCATCCAATCCGGGCGATGTGGTCCTCCATCCGGCAGAAGTCTTCATCCAAGCGGGGCAGAAGAGGTCCTCGATCCGGCAGAAGTTTTTATCCAAGCGGGGCAGAAGAGGTCCTCCATCCGGCAGAAGTCTTGACGCATCCTCGGCTCCATCTTCAAGACCTCCGAAGCGGAACATCCTCTTAGGCCGACGGACTAACGACGAATGAAGGTTCCTTTAAATGGCGTAATCCAAGAGGGCATCCCTCGAATTCCGATTGGCTGATAGGATTCTATCAGCCAATCAGAATTAAGGTAGGAAAAATCTGATTGGCTAATTCTATCAGCCAATCGGATTGACCTCGCATTCTATTGGCTGATCGGAACAGCCAATAGAATGCGAGGTCAATCCGATTGGCTTATTGGATCAGCCAATCGGATTGAACTTCAATCCGATTGGCTGATTGAATCAGCCAATCAGATTTTTCCTACATTAATTTCGATTGGCCAATCGAAATTCGATGGACGATTTCATTAACCCTGTGATACACCTGTGCTTGTAAATGTAATTTTTAGTTAACAGTGCATAGCTTTGCAAATAAACTTTGTCTATAGCATGCTTGCCTCAATAAAAGCTGCTATGTAAATGTTAGTTTGCATATTAATATTGTTATTTGCTTGATAAATATGCCAACAGTAAGAAATACATTCTTTCAGAAAGACACTTATAACTTACTATAAATGAAAGATATCTTTTAAATCTTTCATATACATATCCTATACATAAAGGAATGTAACCTTACATATATATCATATTAATAAAGGATGAATGAAAATCTTTCATATGCTTATCCTGCAATATTCAAATATATGTTTAAATAAAGTTCTTTTCCAAAATATAAGAGATAAAACTTTGTTTAGTGGAATTAAAATAGTAACAAATAATGTTATATGATTTTCTGTACTGAAACTAAAATGGAGGATTGTTTAACCTTGTATTAGAAAATCCTAAGATGGATGCTCATTGCAATAATTACAAGTGCGTATGTCTAAACTCTTGTATAACAGATTTTCAAGGCCACGTTGTTGATATACAAAACTGTTGATGATAGAAAAAGCTAGACAAGTTTTGTTGATGTTATAATGATGCTAAAAATACATATAAAAAGAAAACAATAAATGATGACGTCATCCATATAAAAAACACTATAAATACACCTTGTTGTAAACAGGAGGCAGGTGACTCTGACAGGTTGTTCTAGAGCATCTAAGTGATTAGGTGACTGGTTGCAAAGAAGTAATTTTGAGTGGTATGTAAACAATTGTTATTGAAAGCAAGTTTAACTCATAGTCTTTTAACTCTGTGTGTATTTTGGATTTAATTAAATTTTATATTACTTCTGTAAGCTGATTTTTCTGTATAATAAAAATTTATTTTTAAACAATGTTATCCTCTCAAATACCATTTATTATCATTGTACTCAGAAACTTTCTTTGTAAGAAATAAGACCTATTTCATTGGTATAATATTAAAGGTCAGTGCTTGGAATTCATATTTCAATATAACTGTGCTTTAAGACCTTATAAGTGAATTAGGTGTGAACCACTACAATTGGCGTCCCTGGGTGTTTTGAGAGATAATATATGTTTTATAATAATTATTATAATTTTACCTAGGTCCTCTTATACGTAAGAGAAGGTACTAAAATATCATGGCTAATCAGGATTTGCAGAATCTTTTAAAACTCAATTATGTGTTTAAAATGCAGAATGGTAGAGTCATTGGAAATTATGAGGTTATTGCTTTGGAGATAAAGTTATGGTTTAATTCATTTAAACTTTACTAATGCTGCTGGAGTAGTTTTGCAATAACCTATATATCGCACTATAGATGCAGATTTTGATCCTGCAACACATAGAAATACAAATGTTTCTTATGATGGTATAGTAGAGATTTTAGGCAGACCTCCTGTTATTGCTACAGGAATACAAAGACATTGCCCTGAAGGCTTTAGCCAGAATTGAGATGTGGGGTACTCCTAGATCTAGTTTGTACAGTCCAGTAAAGGAAAATTAATTAATACCAGCTGCAGAATATGAGCAGGCTGAGAGGGAAAACCTTTTCAGTGTAATACAATTTTTAAGTTATATGTAAGCTCAGGTTTTAAATAGTGAAATGTCTGGAGTGTCAGGCATATAGCAAGTTTTTTTTTTTTTTTGCTGAAGCTGCAGGAATTCCTAAATGAAATATAAAAACAACATTGGAGTGATGCCACGCAATCCGAAGGACATAGCTTTGTGGTTAAATGACAGAGTTCATGCATTAGCTGGAGTTTATCCAACTCATTATCTTCCACAAAATAGAACATTATTTAATGCTATTTTATTCTCTGGTTTGTGTGTTTTTATATTTGAGGCAAGGAAGTGGAATTCAGTGATTTATGCATATCATGTAAAGACACAAGGTAAAGTTAATTTGGCTTCACTTGCTGATACTTTAGGAATGATGAATAAAAATAGTGGCATTGTAGCAGCATATTTATTAGAGCTGAGATTTACAGAGAATAATCACGACATGGTATGGGGTTGTTTAAAGCCAAATGTTAAAGGACAAGGCTTAATTTTAGATATAGAGAGACAAATAAGCTCTGTACCTATAGCAGAGAGACCTAAATAAATGCCTGATATATTAAAACATATTTATAGACTTGTGGGTAAGGACTTGACTGGAGATGCACTAGGAGCTTCAAAAACAGAGAAAAGGAAAGGAGGAGAGACATTCCAGCAAAGGAATAACAGAGCTCAGTTTGTAAAAAAAGAATGCAAGAGAACAATATCCACAAAAACAGACTAAATTTAACCCTCCCCCACCTTACTCCCAAGCACCTCCATCTTACACCAATGAGAATCGGTTTAAAACAATTCAGAGCAAATCTTCAGATTTGCCTTCTGAGGAGTTTCCTCACAGGACATTGAGACCATTTATAAAAACTCCTGATCGATATGGATTTGGAAATGGTAGTGTAAGATATAGAGGAAAAGGTACAGGGGGTCAGGATAGATATCAGGAGCGTGAGATTCGTTCTACTAAAAGGGGTGAAATTTCAGTTACCCCAGCTACTACTAAAAAAGTAGGGAAAATAGAGAAATCACTACCAGACATCCCTTATGGTTTCACTTTGAATGCTATAGGATATGCTATAGGATACTAAGCTTATTGCACTCCTGGAAATTTGGGGCACAAGACCTAAGACCCCACTCTAAGTGGGAAGAGAGATGGCTGCACGAGATGGGGATGGATAAACCTCTCACATTTCATTGCAAAGCCATACTTCAAGATCATTCGGTAGGTCTCCCGGGTCAAATCAAAATGTGGTGTAGGGAGCTGGCCCTAAATATATCAGATGCAGAGCTGAGGAACGCGATTCAATTGACAAAAAAAAAACGATTCATTGCATAACGATCTTTGAAAGTTACATGAAACTCATGTTACAGTGGTATAGAGTGCCTACTAAACTGTCTAGAATGTTTGCTGGCACCTCCCCAGGGTGCTGGAGATTGTGTGGAGAGGAAGGTTCTAACTCACATGTGTGGTGGTCTTACCCAAAAATCAGAGACCTTTGGAAAGATGTTGAAACACTTTTACATTCTATGAATGTCACTATACAGCTGACATCAAGCCAGGCTCTCTTCCATATTCTTGACAATGCCCTGTCTAAATGTAGTAAGCAATTAGTGATCTATGTAATGGCTGCCACTAAGCTTTGTATTGCCAGGGCATGGAAGCAAATCGCTCCACCCACAATTTTGGATGTCTGCGAGGTAATACAATACCTAGCTAATATGGAGAAATTCGCATATATCGCTTTGGAATGGATGGAGGACTATTGGGTAATATGGGAAGATTGGATCCAGATCCAATAGAACCAGACACTTCCTCATACTACTACTCCCCGGTTCAGACACCCGAGACCGGGGACATTGAGTAGAATCTATTATAAATATATTCTACCCCTTTTTTTATTTATTTTTCTCTTCCCCTCTCTCTCCCTCCCCCCCCCCCTCATAATTTGACTGCTACCTTCACTCTTTCTTCCTTATTCCCTCTTTCCCTACCCTTTCCTTCTTCCCTAGTCCTTCCCACCACCTCCCACGAGATGACTCCTTTACCTTTTTTCCACGGCCTTCCCTTTCCTTATAACACTCTTGACTGATCAGAATGAGCTAGAGACCAACCTGATACCTGAAATATATGGGTATATTTGTCACTTACAGCTTCTTATTTCAAGTGCTAGATCTCTGTTTCATTATTTGAGATTCCTACTGAACCTAAGAATGTTCTCTAACAATTGTCCAGGCATATATATACTGTTTATTGTATATGTGGTTATTTATTACTTAGCGTTATGTCTAGACGCAATATGTCAAATCTATGTAACTACTTTGTGGTTTTTGTGTAAATAACTATTTTTTTGTTTGGCTGTATTTTGGATCTCAATAAAAATATTTAAAACTAAAAAAAAAACAAAAAAAAAACAGTACAGTAAAATGAACTCAGCAGTCTACCCTGTTCCCACACCGGATGGTTCTTGGCGAATGGTATTAGACTATAGAGAAACTAACAGAGTTACACCAAGGGTGGCAACACCAAATACACATGCTCATGCACTTTCTATTTTACATAATTTGCGAAGAAACACATTTAAGACAAAGTTAGACTTGGCAAATGGATTTTGGAGTCATCCTATCATTCCAGATAGTTACTGGATAACAGGTTTTACTTGGAGGGGCAAAACGTTGGTATGTGCCCGATTACCTCAGGGATTTTTTAATTCCAGTGCGTTATTTACTTTAGACGTGGTAAATTTATTATCTAAATTTCCCGAAGTTGTGGTATGTGTAGGTGACATATTTTTCACATGATAGTGATGAAGAACACATAGAGGTCTTGGATCAGATTTTGACTATATTACATGCTGCAGGTTATGTAGTATCTCTTAAGAAATCTCAAATTGCAAGACATACTGTTACGTTCTTGGGATTTGAAATTTCTGAAAGGGGGAGAGGATTATCTGATAATTATAAAGAAAAAATAGCAGCTTTAACACATCCACATTCTCTAAAACAATTACGTAGTATAATTGGTTTACTTACTTATGCAATGTTTTTCATACCTGATTTCAATGTGTTAATTGCACCTCTGCATGCTGCAGTCTCAAGGGAGATAAAATCTGAAACAAAAAGACCAAGGATACTTTTTAAGTGGACAACTCAGGAAGAGGATGCACTAAATGCATTATTAGAGGCAGTAAATAGAACAGAGTATTTAGCTCAAAGAGATAGTACTAAGGATCTATCAGTTTACATAAATGTATCGCCGAATGCAAGCTATATAAGGTTATATAATGTAAATGAGACAATTCCAATAGCACTTCTATCTTATGTAGATTCACAAACAGAGATAAGGTTTACTATGATAGAGAAGCTTTTGGTAGCAGTAAATATAGCACTGTTAAAGTCGAGACAGATTGCACAGGGGAAAGATATATATGTACATACATCAGTAGCCTCACTTGATAACTTACAAAACAAACTATACCAGACAAGAAAGCACTAAAGAGTAGATGGATAAAATGGTTTTCTATTTTGGAAGACCCACAGATACATTTTATTCATGATAAGAATCTGACACCTCTAGATGATTTACCAGCTCCAAAGCAACCCTCAAGTTGGAATTTAAAAACTTATCCAAATGATCGTTATTCTGCTATATTTTATACTGATGGTTCTGTAGTAATCTCTAGTAAAGAGAAAGTAAATAAATCTGCTGGGACTGGAATTGCAAAATATTCTCCCACTCTTTGTTGAGTTCATGGCAAATCCCTTTAGAAGATCATTCAGCTCAATTTGCAGAAATTTCTGCATTAGCATTTGCTATGAAGGAAGCATTGTTAGATAAAGGACCAGTGTTAATTGTAACTGATTCTGCATACCTGGCAAGATCTGTATTCCAGGATTTACGAATCTGGAAATCTAATGGTTTTTTTAACTGCAAAGAAAAAGCCATTACAGCATATTGTCAAATGGAAAGCAATTGCTGCGTATTTAGATATAAAGCCTGATATTGAAGTAGTACATGGACCAGCTCATAGAAAGCTAGGTTCTTCTTTGCATACAGAAGGCAATACATTTGCAGATACGCTTGCACAAAGTGTAAGTCAAAAATATGCAGTAAATGCAGTTAAAACACGAATAACAGCAACCAGTAATCTTGACATAGAGTTAAATGCTTGCTTGAATAAAACCAAACCTAATCCACCTGGTTATCCTAATACATATCTTTATGAATTTAAAGACAAACATTGTATGGTTAAGATTGGAGACAAATAATTGATTATTCCCCCTGTCATAGACAGATGGAACATAACAGAGATGGCCCATTCTAGTATTGGACATCCTCATTTAGGGCGGGATAAAGTCTTATTTACCCTAAAGTCAAAATATTGGTGGCCTAATATGTAGGAAACGGTCATAAGAGTTATAGGGAGTTGTAAAGCATGTCTCCTTGTTAATAATCCAAATCACCAGAAACAACCATACATTGTTAAAGAAATTCCTAATAAGCCATTTGATCTGATTTATTTAGATCACATAGGGCCTTTACCCTCTTCACATGGGTACAAATATGTTTTAGTATGTGTTGATGCTTGTACAAGGTTCACATGGTTATACCCGGTTAAAAGTGCCACGGCTAGTACCACGCTTGATAGTCTCAATTCCTTAGTAAGTATTGGAAAACCTAAAGCCCTACACTCAGATGCTGGATCAGCTTTTACATCTACTCAAGCACAAGAGTGGGCTAAATCTTTTGATATAAAATGGGAAATCAGTGCACCTTATCATCCCCAAAGTAGTGGGGTTGTAGAAAGAAAAAATGCTGAGGTAAAACGATTGTTAACCAAGTTGCTAACTAACCACCCAAAACAGTGGTATCCCTTGTTAACTTGTGTACAAGTAGGTTTAAACAATATACCTTCTGTTATTTCTGGGAAAACACCTTATGAATTGTTATATGGTATACCTATGAATACAATGTTTAATACTGAGTACCTTTCTGCACCAGGGAGATTAGAGCAATTATCTATTTTACAAGAAATACGTGATTGTTTTGCACGACCTGCTTTTACACCTAACCTTTTATGAGCTTGGACACCACAGGTTGGTCAGTTTATCCAGGAAAGAGTTGAAGCAGCCAAGGTGGAAACCTCCTACTAAGGTAAAACATGTCATTAACCTAAGGACTTTGGTTATAGAAGACAAACAAGGCAAAGACAGAATTGTCAGCATTGATAACTTAAAACCTGCTTCTAAATTTGAGTTAGAAGATGGCAAACCCTCTGACTTACTCTCAATGGGTGACTCTGAATGAGGCAAACCAGATAAATAATCAATTTCAAATGATGCCATTTTCTTCAAATCCAGAGACTATAACACCTTTTTATTATGATATTGAAGAAGGTGATCAAATAACTGAAGTAGATTCATTTGATACACCAACACCAGTTACAAGATATAATCCTGTTTTACCTATCATAAATACTATGCTATCAGCACGAACACTGATACAACAACAAGGACTGAAAATGTTAAAGAACTTGTTCAATTATAAAACCTTAAAATATTGAGATATACAGTACTGATACTTTTTATACTTCTCCTTATCTTGATATCAACCTGTATGGTAGTTTTTCGTCTACAGTGGAATAATCTTGCAGAGAGACCTGGAGCTGTTCTTGCATGGAATCAAACTAAAGCTTGAGAGGATGCTGTACCAACGATATCAAGAATAAAAAGAGCTGCACATTACAATCTGCAACCTGTGGAAATAAAGATGAATGGGCTACTACAAGGAATTTATTGGAAACCATTTCCAAAACCTATAATACAAAAACAAAAAGTATTAGGAATATCTCAAGTTGTATTGATAGATTCAACAGTAATATAAAATAAAGCAAAGATCACAACTCATATGGGAAGAAAGTTGGTAAAAGATCACATAAATGGACAAATTGAAATGGTACAAGCAAAGACTTTGGAATATGATTTGCCTTTGCAAGAATACTGGAAACAAAAGACATACAGAGAAAAAATGTGTTTTCAACATTTGCACATTGCTATTATGTGGACTTTCAAGGGACAAGGAGATGGCCTGCAAAAGAAATAAAAGCAGATAAATGTCCACATCCTGGGTTTACAATTGACAAAGTCAAATATAAAGAATATCCTATTTTTTATCTAAACACAGGGCAATTAACTTAAAAAGGCTTCTTTCCTGAAAATCATACAGATCCTCGCATTGCATTCTGGAAAACTGCGAAGGAAGGAGTACAGGATTCCTGGAGGAGTAGAGTCCTATAATGGAGCAGTGTTTTGTACTAACACACTTTATTCAGAATGGTGGACACCAGAGTTATATACAGATGAAGGATACCTGCAACTATTTGAAAAGCTTCAGCTTGAAGTAATGGATCAACAGACAGGAAGACTGCGAGAGCAAGCATTAACTACAGAATGGAATGAGAAAGGAAAAGATGGGGGAGGAGTTTTGCAGTGTACCTGCATGCAGGTGTTGTGAGAGGACGCCCCACCACCAGCTCCCCGCTCTCCGCCACTTACCTGGGAAAGCTTGCCAAGGTTAACGAGTGTGGCGCTCTGCAGGATGGTGACCTGCTCGAGAGCTTGAAGTCCGGATAAGCCTTTACGGCTGCGACTGCATTGCAGTAACATTTTAATTCTCCCTACAAGCCAAGCCAAGAAGGGGTATCTGTTTGGTTACAGAAACGAACAAGGACAGGTTCCGTCCCGGACGGCAAAGTGGGCGTGCAGCAGCTTGGGCAAGGTTGCTCAGCAGCACCGGTGTCCTGGATTTGAGTGCTACAAGAGAAACTTGGAGGATGAAGTAGCTCTGCTGGACCCGGATTTATTCCTAGAAGCTGCCCGGTGAGCCTAGGGATAAGCCACAGAGATAAGCCCAGAACGTTACTACCTGCTAAATCCCCGGATCCTGCCTTCAACTGTAAGAACATGTGAAGGGTGGCGGTTTGGAGTTCGGAGGTTTACATCCATGGCAGGTCAGATCCCTTTACAGGTTTTTTTGCTTCATTTTGTCCAGAAGGCTTGTTTTGAGGCAGAAACTGCATTCTGTTGCCAGTGTGAACTGAAAGCCCTCCCCCTTTAAAAGTGTCTCTGGGGTACTATTGAGGGCGGCCAGAGAAGGGATCAGCAGCTTAACAAGTAAGCAATATAGACCATTGGGGCAGTGAGAGGACGCTGATCCCTGGCCCTACATCTCTGCCTTTTTCTATCCAGAGGCACAGTGTTACGTGGGCGGGTAAGGCTAAGTTTCTCTTGACTTCAGGCTCATCCGTGCTACTGAACTGTGCTGCGGAAGAGGTCTTGGCCAATCCGCCTTACATTCTGCCAGAGGTTTTTTCCAGTAAACACAGAGTAAAAAAAAAAAAATATCTACTGGGGTATCTGTAAGAAAGTACAGGTGTGGACTGCCTTTGTGATCCCGGTGCTTGCATCTGCGGTCCAGCAGAAGGCCCCTGAACGGGGTGTGTAGTTAGACGCAGTTGTATGAATCTCTGCCTTCTTGCTGTCCTTGATTGTCAAGTTCCCTCTGAGTTCAGGGAAAAAGGAAAAAATTCAGGGAAATAACACTAGACGGGGACACTACTGTTAAGAAGTATTCTGATAAAATAATCTGCCGGAGACGTGTTGCTGCAGATGAAAGTGTCGCTACTCTCTGGACTATGGACACATTGATCTGTTCACTTTAATGTTACAGTACAAGTTCCTTTTTTGTAGATACCCATACTATAATAACAAGTTAGATATTTATTACGTTGGTGCAACATTGTATTAATTAGTAGGATAAGGATGATATTCTGGTCAGAGAATGGTCATGTGATCCTATTATTACCCACTTGTAGTATCCCCAGGTGTTAAAGTTTACACCCAACAAAAATATAGAGCCAATTGCCTTATTATGATTGAAGCCCAATTGTATTTGGAGTATTAGAACTTTAGACAGTTAGAGGTTAGAATTTTTGCATTCAAGACTCTTACAGTAGGTGTATTAATTCCAACTGTTATGATAGTAGAAGGCTAATTGCTATAACCTGCAGTCATTTTTAGGGCCCAAGCCGAATTTATAATAAATTTTGTTGAGATAGCATCCTTTATATGAGTATAGTCAGTGTTAACGCTTCTTAAGCTCCAGAGTTTCTAGATAGTTCAAGGTTTGAGCTGTATCTAATTAACCCCTAAGTAGAACTACTATAATGGGAATATAATTCAGTGGTTATTACATTAACACCGGGCAATTATCCAAGGTTTTCTCCTCTCCTTTTCCTTATTGTGATTTGTTTTTCCTTTTTTTTAGTATTTTGACCACATCATCCTCTTTATACATGTTGTCTTAGTCCAAGCTGTATAGGCTCGAAAGCCTACTACCAATTAAGCATATTAGGTGATATGCATCTCTGTAATGAGAAGGGGTGTGGTCTAATGACATCAACACCCTATATCAGGTGTGCATAATTATTAGGCAACTTCCTTTCCTTTGGCAAAATGGGTCAAAAGAAGGACTTGACAGGCTCAGAAAAGTAAAAAATAGTGAGATATCTTGCAGAGGGATGCAGCACTCTTAAAATTGCAAAGCTTCTGAAGCGTGATCATCGAACAATCAAGCGTTTCATTCAAAATAGTCAACAGGGTCGCAAGAAGCGTGTGGAAAAACCAAGGCGCAAAATAACTGCCCATGAACTGAGAAAAGTCAAGCGTGCAGCTGCCAAGATGCCACTTGCCACCAGTTTGGCCATATTTCAGAGCTGCAACATCACTGGAGTGCCCAAAAGCACAAGGTGTGCAATACTCAGAGACATGGCCAAGGTAAGAAAGGCTGAAAGACGACCACCACTGAACAAGACACACGAGCTGAAACGTCAAGACTGGGCCAAGAAATATCTCAAGACTGATTTTTCTAAGGTTTTATGGACTGATGAAATGAGAGTGAGTCTTGATGGGCCAGATGGATGGGCCCGTGGCTGGATTGGTAAAGGGCAGAGAGCTCCAGTCCGACTCAGACGCCAGCAAGGTGGAGGTGGAGTACTGGTTTGGGCTGGTATCATCAAAGATGAGCTTGTGGGGCCTTTTCGGGTTGAGGATGGAGTCAAGCTCAACTTCCAGTCCTACTGCCAGTTTCTGGAAGACACCTTCTTCAAGCAGTGGTACAGGAAGAAGTCTGCATCCTTCAAGAAAAACATGATTTTCATGCAGGACAATGCTCCATCACACGCGTCCAAGTACTCCACAGCGTGGCTGGCAAGAAAGGGTATAAAAGAAGAAAATCTAATGACATGGCCTCCTTGTTCACCTGATCTGAACCCCATTGAGAACCTGTGGTCCATCATCAGGAGATTAGTGTTAGGTTATTTTAAGGGGGGTTTGGGTTAGATTAGGGGTATGTGGGTGGTGGGTTTTAATGTTGGGGGGGGGTTGTATTTTTCTTTTACAGGCAAAAGAGCTGAACTTTGGGGCATGCCCCCACAAAAGGCCCTTTTAAGGACTGGTAAGGTAAAAGAGCTTTTTAATGTAGAATAGGGTAGGGCATTTTTTTATTTTGGGGGGTTTGTTATTTTATTAGGGGGCTTAGATTAGGTGTAAGTAGCTTAAAATTGTTGTAATATGTTTTTAAATGTTTGTAACTTTTTTTTTTTTTTTGTAACTTAGCTTTTTTTATTTTTTGTACTTTAGTTAGTTTATGTAATTGTATTTAATTGTAGTTATTTGTAGGTAGTTTAATTAATTAATTTAATGATAGTGTAGTGTTAGGTTTAATTGTAACTTAGGTTAGGATTTATTTTACAGGTAATTTTGTATTTCTTTTAGCTAGGTAGTTATTAAATAGTTAATAACTATTTAATAACTATTCTAACTAGCTAAAATAAATACAAAGTTACCTGTAAAATAAATATAAATCCTAAAATAGCTACAATGTAATTATGAATTACATTGTAGCTATATTAGGGTTTATTTTACAGGTAAGTATTTAGTTTTAAATAGGAATAATTTATTAAAGTATAGTGTAGTGTTAGGTGTAATTGTAACTTAGGTTAGGATTTATTTTACAGGTAAATTTCTCTACATTTTAGCTAGGTAGCTATTAAATAGTTAATAACTATTTAATAGCTATTGTACCTAGTTAAAATAAATTGAAAGGTACCTGTAAAATAAAAATAAATCCTAAGACAGCTACAATATAATTATTATTTATATTGTAGCTATATTAGGGTTTATTTTATAGGTAAGTATTTAGTTTTAAATAGGATTAACTTAGTTAATAATATAAATATGATTTAGATGTATTTAATTAATATTTAAGTTAGGGGGGTGTTAGGGTTAGTGTTAGACTTAGGTTTAGGGGTTAATAATTTTATTACAGTGGCGGCGGTGTAGTGGGGGGCAGGATAGGGGTTAATAAATTTATTATAGGTGGCGACGGTGTAGGGGGGGCAGGATAGGGGTTAATAAATTGAATATAGGTTGCGGCGGGTTCAGGGAGCGGCGGTTTAGGGGTTAAACAATTTTTTTATTTGCGGCGAGGTGCGGGATCAGCAGGATAGGGGTTAATAACTTTATTACAGAGGGCGGCGGTATAGGGGGGGCAGGATAGGGGTTAATAGGTATAATGTAGGTGGCGGTGGGCTCCGGGAGCGGCGGTTTATGGGTTAAGACATTTATTATAGTTGCGGTGGGCTCCGGGAGCGGCGATTTAGGGGTTAATAGGGATAGAGTAGCTTGCGGTGGGCTCCGGGAGCGGCGGTTTAGGGGGTAATAACTTTATTTAGTTGCGGCGGTGTAGGGGGGCAGATTAGTGGTGTTTAGACTCGGGGTACGTGTTAGGGTGTTAGGTGTAGACAGCTCCCAAAGAAATCAATGGGATGTCTGTCAGCAGCGAACTTGTACTTTCGCTATGGTCAGACTCCCATTGATTCCTATGGGATCCGCCGCCTCCAGGCTGGCGGTTTGAAAACCAGGTACGCTGGGCCGTAAAAGTGCCGAGCGTACCTGCTAGTTTTTTGATAACTAGCAAAAGTAGTCAGATTGTGCCGCACTTGTGTGCGGAACATCTGGAGTGACGTAAGAATCGATCTGTGTCGGACGGAGTCCGGGGGATCGAAGTTTACGTCACAAAATTCTACTTTTGCCGGTCTGAAGCCTTTGATAACTAAGGCGAATCAGCCTCGCCACAAATACGCTGCGGAATTCCAGCGTATTTGAGGTTGACGGCTTGATAACTAGGCCCCCATGTGTCCAGTTAGCAACTAGTAGTGCATTGCTTCTCCTTCAACACATGATACCAAGTGAATGAAGCACATATAAAAATAGAAGTAAACTGGAAAATTGTTTAAAATTGTTTGTTCTACCTAAATCATGAAAGAAACATTTTGGGTTTCATGTCCCTTTAGTGATCTTTTAATTTGTATTTAACATGGGCCAAAGTAATTGGACAATTTTAATTTTTTATTTCTTTAAAATTTGAGTAAGCAACTGATAAATAAACCACTATTTGTATTGTAATATTTATTTATTTCTAACCTGCCACAAAATAGTTTTTTGGGTATGAAATGTGATATAAACTTTAGCATATATAAACAATTTTCAGTAAGTGGTTAGTATACTAATTATAAACCAATTTTGTACTGAGGAGTTCCACTGAAAACAAAAGAGTTGCCGAGGATTTATGTAGAAGAAAACACCCTATGTCTTTGTGCATTCAGGTGTACTATACATGAATTCTGGTCAGTATTAATAATAGGGAAAAAAACCCAATATCTTAATAATGCTCTTAGGAGCCAATAAACTTGGATGCTGGCTCAGTACTTTTACAATACATAGACAAAAGCACCCCAAGTGTTAAATATTTTCACTTGTAAAATTACCACATGTTGTGTTACCTTAATCTTTGAATAATTAATTAATTGATGGTTAATTAATTAATTAATTTATTTATTTATTAAAGCTGTCAAATTATTTATGGGAACAATTTAATAGAAAACAGGGTTTTTTTACATGTAAAAATCAGATACCATGCATGAACTGAAAGAAAAAAAAACCCACTGGAAAGAGAAAAGTGACATCAAGTGGTCATAATAAAGAATACACTCTGCAAATAATTATCCACTGTGGCAGATATCTTGATTTATTGAATTTTGATGTTTTGTTTTATAATAAAAGTATTAAAAACACACAAATAATCAAGGGCAAGGGGTCACTTCTTATATTAGTTTCAATCAGTTAATACAAATGCATGAGCAATAAGCTTATGTTTGTATCATAATTGATAATAAAATATTGCTATTTGTGTAGATTGTGTCTGTATTGTTTTTATACTTGTTATTTTGATTTTGCTATTTTCAGTATTTTAGGGAACTGCTAAGTTTAAATATATAAAAAACAAACACATATTGAGTATAAAGAAAATGTGGTCTCTTAAAGCAGATTGACTCACCCAAACAAATAGGAAAATGTCCAGTTCAATCTTGTAATAATTATACAAATATATATTTATTTCCTAAGATAAGGAGAGTCCACAATGTCATTCAATTACTGGTGGGAATAGCACTCCTGGACAGCAGGAGGAGAAAAACAGCACCACAGCAAAACTGTTAAGTAACACTCCCCTACCTATAATCCCCAGTCATTCTCTTTGCCTCTGTCAATGGAGGAGGTGAAGTTTGGTGTCTGAATTCCTTTTTCGTGTACTTTTCCCTACAGGCAAGGATTTGGGTTTAGCTGAGGCCATGTCAATCTCTTCAGTAGAGTAGTGGTTAGAGTAGTGGTGGCTTTTAAGCAGTTAGGAAGTTGTGAGATAGTCCTTGCTTTGTTTCCTAACACATTGCTGCCCATGGTACAGAAAACCAGAGTTGGTTACTCTGTTCTTTCTTTTTCTACAGGTCTCTATAAGGAGTATGTGTCCTTTCACACCTTGTGAGCTGTCTTCCTGCCAGACAGCTAGACTGCAGATAAGTGCTTTTGTCTTCTAGGTCTTGGAGACTTGCACTTCAGAAGAGTATGTCATATGCAGTAGATGGGGACATTTTTAAAATCCTTTATACAGGATTTTCTTTGTCACTGGGCAGGCACATTATGTATGTTGAGACTATGGGTTAATCTTCCCTTTATTGGAACGTTTTTCCTCTTTAGGCTAATTTTGTTAAAATACTTTATTAGTATGTGTTTGGCTTATGTTTTATACAGTGATTCATGTATAAACTTAAAATGTGGCAGTTGGTTTTCTTTGCCTGCTTAGGTAGAACTTACAGACTGCTTGAGCGTTTGTGTAAATTAAGCTCCGGTGTTGTAGGCAGAGGGAAAAGCGCGCCTTTTACTTGCTGCGTATTTTCCTCTCTCTGCCGGTCATGTGACTTCTCTCTGCTGTCGGATATTCATGGAGTGGCATCATTGAATTTCAGTCTCTTCAGTGTCGATCTGCTATATGATCGTTTTAGAGACTTTTGGCAGCCAAATTGTGTTTAAGTGTTATGGTAAGACACCTCAGTCTGTTGGAGGTGTAGGGGGCCTGATTGGTTTATTATTTTAAAGAATTTTTGCATAGTTTTAAGCGGCTGTGGTATTAAAAATTCTTAAAGTGACAGTGTATTTTAAAAATCTCTACGGGGCGGAGCCAACTAGCAAAGAGAATGGACGCTTTAGGGTTGAGCTCCTCCATATAATACATTAAAGAAGCTATAAAAAAGACACCAAGGACGCAGTTTACTCTCAAAAGGTCACTGGGGCATACATTGATCCATGATCAGCAAGATCCATCGACTACAACCCTTCTGTTAACCGCCTAATGCTGGATCATACGCTATAGCTCTACAGGGGAGGTAGGCCTGAGATGGAAGAAAATGAACGCCATAGATCTATACTAACCCACATGCGCCCTTAGAACTCCGCAGAACTGCCGGCTGTGGTTTTCTCGGAAAGTGGTATAGGGAGCTGGTGCATTGCTGGCTCGAATTTAATAGCTAGTTTGGGAGAGAATGAATAAAGTTTTAATACCGACATCCCTATTGGTGACATTACATCCCCTGGAGAAGACAGAGATTTGCTATAGAGAGCAGGCTCATACAGAGATCCGCTATCCAGATGGAGCATATTACTTTACTATTGGACAGGTTGTCTGTCCGGTTGGATCACCATCATTCAGAGTGTATTGAGGCTTTACATGGGGGAGCCGACTTACCCTTCAAAGATTTGCAAGCTTCTAGCAATGGTGCTTCTTTAGCCCGGGAGGGTGAGGTGAGGCCCCTGTGTGGTTTTCAGGCGGTGGACATCTTGGACTCTCAACAATTGCAAGGGAGAGAGCAGGTATCGGATATAGTTCACTCGGAGGAGGCAATAGAACAAACGGTGATATCCTATAATGCCGGTCTCGAGGAAGCACGAGTAAACGAGGTGACAGCTCTCGCACCTGGAGACACACAGCAACCCTGTCAACAGAAGGAACAGCGTAGACAGTATGTACCACTTGATGAAAACAGTGCCAGCATGGTATTGCCGTTATCTCTAGGAGTATGGCAGGAATCCTTACCCCGGGGACATGCCTCTATATCAGCTATAAGATCTGGAGAGGGGTAGAAGGGACATTTCATTGCTGTGATGTGGGTACCATACTGGGAATTTGACTTTCACATTTTTGGTATAATAAATGACGGTCTAAGGACCTGAAACAAAAAGTCTACACTCCCTCAAAAGTACTGTACCTTTAACAAGATGTGATATAATAAACATAACTATACATGACTCAGGTTTGCCATTAAAGGCTACATAGGGTTGTTTTTATTAGATGATGCAGTCCATATTATAGGTACTCAGCCTGACGCCATTGGAGTAGTTTGCCTCAGAGCGGGAGCAGAGTATAGAAATTTTTGATCTAATTCAGTGAACACTGGTCTATACACTCACAGTTCAGAGTTTTAGTTCTTGTGAAGGACTATGGTTGAAGCTCACCATTGCTTGCTGTTCATTTTAATTTCGCATATATAACAGTATTGCTCTCCTTTATCATAGTATTTAGAGAATTGTTTTAATGAGTTTTTCCTGCACAGGTTATATCATGTTTCTCCATTTATATACCACAAATGTGCAGTGGCCCATGGGTTTTGCATCACATTATGTTGTGTCTGTTCTTACTATGTTTAAATATTATAATCTTACCTCCTTAGAGCTTGCCTAGATATAATAGGTTTTGTTGTCAATATATGTTTGCCTTCATTTATAATAGTACATACAAAATACAGCTAGACCATCTTTTCCACTGCTCCAATCCTAGATGTCATGTTTTTATGTTATGTCTGTGACAACCTTGAATTCTATCTCATTCTGATATACATAGATATGTTTGTGGCCACAGTGTTTAACCCCTTTAATCATTGATATAATAGCCCAGCCATTTGCTGCTTCAGTTTGTGTATAAGCTATTATATTACTAGATAATATGAAGACCTTACACAATTGGTTGTCAAACTAATGTTGAAGCTTTATTACCTCTTGGCTGCCTGGTCTAACCTTCATTTTTATGTTAATAGATGGTTATTTATTGAAACGAATTGACTCTTGGGGGTATATGCGTACATATGTGAATGTGTGGGGATTCCTCTCAAGTATTTATCCGCTTTACCTCCTGTTTCCCTCAGCCGGCGGGGGGATGGGAGACTACCTGAGATAATTTGCAGATTACTTTATCTTCTATCATGGGGTAATATACAGATACTGCATACTAAATAGGGTGCCCATCTCATCTGAGCCCCAGCTATTGTAACAATGACTCACGCTATTGAAAGTTAAATGACTAGGTCGATTTTTCTCTATCATAGAGCTATTACTTTAATGTGTGGGTACAGATTGAATGAAGCCATACGTATAAAAAGGTTCTGCTAGTATTTAGGCGTAACATGGATATGACAACAAGACCTACATAAGCATATATAGAGCTATTTCAGTGAAAAGTAGATAATTGTTCTGCACTGCCTTTATATTTAATGTATAAAATATTTCTACCCAATGTCACTTCTGAGAAACGTCAGTAATTAATCTGTATTCCGCCCCCCCAGGTCAATGTCCAAGGGGGTAATAATATTATTCATTCACCCAATATGGTGAATTTTTTCTGCGGTATTAATCCGCTACCTTCCATATATTTAAGCCAATTTTCCTCTTATGTAACATAAGCGTGAATAGGTTCAAGAGTAACCTTATATGTTAAGTGAAGAAACTTTTTTTATGGTGTTAACCATATTGTATATTTTATTTCTCTCTTATTACTACTATACTTTAATTAGTATTTTGTACCCTACGGGGTAAAAATTTATCTCTCATTTAAGATCTTTATTTTACATATGACAGCTGAAAATATCATACTAAAGGACAGAACACTTTGCTAATGAGGTACTATAGTAACATTCTGTAAAAAATAAAAATATAAGGTATCAATGTAAATCTTGCAATGTATATATCCGAGGTATACTGGTAATATAGTAGGATATACATGTTCTCAATATGTCTATGATGATTTACTATTGTTATTAGCAATGTTCATTTTGAAATAACTTGTTTTCTTGTTTATAAGTGGCATTTGTTTTGCTAATTACCTTAATAAAAATCTTTGATTTAAAAAAAAAAAAATCTCTGCAATTTGGGGATTTTTTTTATTTAGTATTATGGACATGGACCAAGACTCTGTGTCTTTTGACAAATGCTTGTTATGCCTTGAGTCACAAATTGTTTTGCATATGCAATTCTGTGCTGCAAAGATAAATTGTTGTCCTCTGAGTCCAATGTCTCTCAGGATGATGCTGTTCAGGCAATTCCACAGCTTTCTCCTCAAACGTCCCAAGCCTCTATGGCGTCACATACAGTGCCCTGCAATTCCTCTCAGCCTCCTGGAGGAGTTTCTTGGCCTGCATATTTTGCTGTACAGGTATCTTCTGCGGTATCTGCGGCATTATCTGCTTTACCTATGCTGGTATAATGCAAGAACAAAATTAGACATTCAGATAGTAAGCCTTCTGTTCCACCTACTGCTGCGCAGGTTGTGCTCCCTCATAAGTCTGATGAGGAGGATACTTTGTAGCCTCTGAAGGTGAAATCTGAGATTCAGACAGTATAATTCCTTCATCTGATATAGAAGAAGTAAACTTCAGATTTAAGCTTGAACACCTTTGTGTACTGTTAAAGGAAGTATTGGCTACTTTCGACGACTTCAATACTTCTGTTGTTGTCAACCCTAAGAAGTCTAGTAAACGTAATAAATACTATGATGTTCCTTCCTCTGTTGAAGTGCTTCCTGTTCCAGACCGTGTGACAGAGATTATTTCACAGAAATGGGAGAAGCCAGGGATACCTTTCTCTCTGTCTCCTGTCTTTAAAAAGATGTTTCGTCTTGCTGACTCCATTAAAGATTCTTGGCACAAGTGCCTAAAGTAGAAGGGGCTATTTCTACTCTAGCCAAGAGAACTACGATCCCTATAGAGGATAGCTGCTTCTTTAAGGATCCCATGGACAAAAAGCTGGAGGCTTATTTAAAAAAGATGTATGTTCATCAAGGTCTTCAATGGCAACCTGCAATTTGTATTGCCAAAGTAGCAAGCGCAGCATTTTTTTTCCGTTGGAGGAGATCCAAGATAGGATTAAGGCTCTCAAACTAGCTAATTCCTTTATTTTTTATGCTAATATGCAAGTTATTAGACTGGGAGCCAAGATGTCTGGCTTCACTGTCTTAGTTTGTAGGGCTTTGTGGCTAAAATCTTGGTCAGCTGATGTAACTTCCAAGTCCAAGCTTTTGGCGCTTCCTTACAAGGGTAAGACCTTGTTTTGAACTGGTCTGACAGAAATAATTTCTGATATTATGGGTGGAAAAGGGTCTTTTCTTTTTTTTTTTTCAAATTCTTTTTATTGAGGAAACACAGGTACAATTAATTAAGTAAACACATTGATAGGCAGAATTACAGTAAGATTAGCATTCATATTATGGAATAAACACAACATGTTAAATCGTGATACAGTAGCAGTAATGGCCAGTTGCTATTGTAAAATACAAAGAAACGACAACTTTTTCCATAAAGCATGATACCTATGAAATCTACAAGTTTGAAATTAGAGCAATATTATAATAAAACAATAAAACAAAACATCACTGTCCTCACGGCCATTCCAGACAGTCTTGCAGTTTTTCCTTTTATTTTGACAGAGACAATCAGCTTTGGCGATATATTCGGTAAGAGTAGTCAGGTTAAGCTAAGTGTTTTGTAGTAGGGTTAGAAATTGCATTAGGGGGGTCCATCCTATATAATGGCTGGCTTAAACTATTACAAGAGCTGTCCGAAAATTCCTTTGGAACAGCCATGATAACAAGACTATAACAATATTAAAACCATCGGCCAACAGGGCCCAAGATTAGATTTAATTATAGAGCAACGTGACCCTATACTGCATTGCATTTTACTCCTATTACAAAGAAAGCATCCGGCTTGTAACTAAATAAACAAATATTGAGCGTGCTGGAGAAATGATAAATGTTATATTCAGGGAGTTCTAGTTAGGATACTTGACAGAGTATAAAAGGGGCTTTCCCTTTAATGAGAAAACATGTAGGTACTCATGTAGGTTTTTATGAAGATATATGTAAATTAGGTATGAAGATATTATAATTAACTGCCAAAACAAGTGTTGCCGTCAAACTACAAGAGCATTGCAGACACTCAATAAAATCAGCACATTTAGAGACCCTCTCTGTCTGACCCAACGATATTGTAGCCTAAAGTTACATAGCTTTCTTTTCTCCTTTTTTTTTAAAAGCTAGCAATATTAACTCTGTCAGGGTGATGCATCAATATGCTTAAAAAACATTTTGCAAAGTATGTACAGCAAACCCCCCAGACAGGGTTACACTTCATCCACCTCTCATGACTAGACTTATAGTAAAGTATTCTGCTAGCAAGCTAAAAGCTGTGTAGCCTCACAATACTTATCTGAAAGTAACACTGACTAAAATATATGAAAATAAAAATTGTAGGATAACATATGTCTAGACAGTGACAGTATAAGTTCCACATAGAGGGTAGTTATGAGGGTAAGTTTACGTAAGCTCAGTTATCGGTGGGACTCGGCAGATTACAACGGCAAAGTGTATGCTTTATTCATGGATCATCTTTTTGTAAATTTTTGGAAAAAATACCTGCAAATCAAACAGAATAAATAAACAACACTACAACTAGGTCACTCAGGCCTAGATTTGGAGTTTGGCGTTAGCCGTGAAAACCAGCGTTAGAGGCTCCTAACGCTGGTTTTAGGCTAACTCCGGTATTTGGAGTCACTCAAAAAAGGGTCTAACGCTCACTTTTCAGCCGCGACTTTTCCATACCGCAGTTCCCCTTACGTCATTTGCGTATCCTATCTTTTCAATGGGATTTTTCTAACTCCGGTATTTAGAGTCGTGTCTGAAGTGAGCGTTAGAAATCTAACGACAAAACTCCAGCCGCAGAAAAAAGTCAGTAGTTAAGAGCTTTCTGGGCTAACGCCGGTTTATAAAGCTCCTAACTACTGTACTCTAAAGTACACTAACACCCATAAACTACCTATGTACCCCTAAACCGAGGTCCCCCCACATCGCCGCCACTCGATTAAATTTTTTTAACCCCTAATCTGCCGACCGTCACCTACGTTATACTTATGTACCCCTAATCTGCTGCCCCTAACACCGCCGACCCCTGTATTATATTTATTAACCCCTAATCTGCCCCCCACAACGTCGCTGCCAGCTACCTACAATAATTAACCCCTAATCTGCCGACCGCAAAGCGCCGCCACCTACATTATAGCTATGTACCCCTAATCTGCTGCCCCTAACACCGCCGACCCCTATATTATATTTATTAACCCCTAATCTGCCCCCCTCAACGTCGCCTCCACCTGCCTACACTTATTAACCCCTAATCTGCCGAGCGGACCGCACTGCTACTATAATAAAGTTATTAACCCCTAATCCGCCTCACTAACCCTATAATAAATAGTATTAACCCCTAATCTGCCCTCCCTAACATCGCCGACACCTAACTTCAATTATTAACCCCTAATCTGCCGACCAGAGCTCACCACTATTCTAATAAATGTATTAACCCCTAAAGCTAAGTCTAACCCTAACACTAACACCCCCCTAAGTTAAATATAATTTTAATCTAACGAAATTAATTAACTCTTATTAAATAAATTGGCTGTTCTGATCAGCCAATAGAATGCGAGCTCAATCTGATTGGCTGATCGGATCAGCCAATCGGATTGAACTTGATTCTGATTAGCTGATTCCATCAGCCAATCAGAATATTCCTACCTTAATTACAATTGGCTGATAGAATCCTATCAGCCAATCGGAATTCGAGGGACGCCATCTTGGATGATGTCATTTAAAGGAACCGTCATTCGTCGTTCAGTCGTCGGCCAGGATGGATGTTCCGCGTCGGAGGTCTTCAGGATGCTGCCGCTCCGCTCCAGATGGATGTCGATAGAAGATGCCGCCTGGATGAAGACTTCAATCGGATGGAAGACCTCTTCTGCCCCGCTTGGATGAAGACTTCAATCGGATGGAAGACCTCTTCTGCCCCGCTTGGATGAAGACTTCTACCGGATCATGGACATCTTCAGCCCCCCGCTTGGGCTTGGATCAGGACATCGGAGGAGCTCTTCTGGACCGATCGGTGAACCTGGTATGGTGAAGACAAGGTAGGAAGATCTTCAGGGGCTTAGTGTTAGGTTTATTTAAGGGGGGTTTGGGTTAGATTAGGGGTATGTGGGTGGTGGGTTGTAATGTTGGGGGGGGGTAGTGTATGTTTTTTTTTACAGGCAAAAGAGCTGAACTTCTTGGGGCATGCCCCGCAAAGGGCCCTGTTCAGGGCTGGTAAGGTAAAAGAGCTTTTAACTTTAGTAATTTAGAATAGGGTAGGGCATTTTTTATTTTGGGGGGCTTTGTTATTTTATTAGGGGGCTTAGAGTAGGTGTAATTAGTTTAAAATTGTTGTAATATTTTTCTTGTTTGTAAATATTTTTTTATTTTTTGTAACTTAGTTCTTTTTTATTTTTTGTACTTTAGTTAGTTTATTTCATTGTAGTAATTTGTAGATATTGTATTTAATTAATGTATTGATAGTGTAGTGTTAGGTTTAATTGTAACTTAGGTTAGGATTTATTTTACAGGTAATTTTGTTATTATTTTAACTAGGTAACTATTAAATAGTTCTTAACTATTTAATAGCTATTGTACCTGGTTAAAATAATTACAAAGTTGCCTGTAAAATAAATATTAATCCTAAAATAGCTACAATGTAATTATAATTTATATTGTAGCTATATTAGGGTTTATTTTACAGGTAAGTATTTAGCTTTAAATAGGAATAATTTATTTAATAAGAGTTAATTTATTTTGTTAGATTAAAATTATATTTAATTTAGGGGGGTGTTAGTGTTAGGGTTAGACTTAGCTTTAGGGGTTAATACATTTATTAGAATAGCGGTGAGCTCCGGTCGGCAGATTAGGGGTTAATGTTTGAAGTTAGGTGTCAGCGATGTTAGGGAGGGCAGATTAGGGGTTAATACTATTTATTATAGGGTTAGTGAGGCGGATTAGGAGTTAATAACTTTATTATAATAGCGGTGCGGTCCGCTCGGCAGATTAGGGGTTAATAAGTGTAGGCAGGTGGAGGCGACGTTGTGGGAGGCAGATTAGGGGTTAATAAATATAATATAGGGGTCGGCGGTGTTAGGGGCAGCAGATTAGGGGTACATAAGGATAATGTAAGTAGCGGCGGTTTACGGAGCGGCAGATTAGGGGTTAAAAATAATATGCAGGGGTCAGCGATAGCGGGGGCGGCAGATTAGGGGTTAATAAGTGTAAGGTTAGGGGTGTTTAGACTCGGGGTACATGTTAGGATGTTAGGTGCAGACTTAGGAAGTGTTTACGCATAGCAAACAATGGGGCTGCGTTAGGAGCTGAACGCGGCTTTTTTGCAGGTGTTAGGTTTTTTTTCAGCTCAAACAGCCCCATTGTTTCCTATGGGGGGATTGTGCACGAGCACGTTTTTGAGGCTGGCCGCGTCCGTAAGCAACTCTGGTATCGAGAGTTGGAGTGGCGTTAAAAATGCTCTACGCTCCTTTTTTGGAGCCTAACGCAGCGATTCTGTGGACTCTCAATACCAGAGTTATTTTTATGGTGTGGCCAGAAAAAAGCAGGCGTTAGCTACGCGGGTCCTTACCGACAAAACTCTAAATCTAGCCGAAAGAGAATAGATGAACAGTCCCATCCGCATGTATTACAAAGCAAAATTAGCATTACGATAAGCTTTATTGAGTCTCAGCAAAAAACTGTAACATGAAGAGCGGTGTATTGATTAACTCAGCACAGGTTTTGCAGGCTGTTCAGAGAGCGCATTAGGTCAAACAGCAGAAGAGCCGGCTTAAGTATGGTCCGTCCGCTATTAAGCTCAAATAAGCTATGTGGTGAATGATGAAACACACTCCGCACGAAATCATCACACACCAAAACAGCACACAGAACCACAACACATGCAGCCCTCTATTGCAAAGGGAAGGGATGAGATATAGTGACCGTACCAAAAGTAAAGCGTTAACACTCTATGTGGAGTTCGTTCACAATTAGCCCAAGAAAGTGCATGAATGGTGGAAATCAATGCAGGTATTTGGTACACTCAAGGATAAAGCTGGTCTTCACTTTGTTGTAACTTGTCCTCTAATGCGGTAGGCATATTTATTATTCCTCTTTATGCAGGACAACATCATGTAACAAGCTCAGGTATAGCAAGTCGGGAGGTCCGCTGATAGACATATATAATGGCGCAGTCGCCATCACCGCTTGTTGGATACATGCAACTTACAGACAGGTCAGCAAGCAGAAGTGTTCAAAAATGCCGGCAAGGACAAGTAGAGCAGTAAGCTCTGTTTTGTTGGTAACATGCCCGCTCAGCCAACACCTTTTCTGAGTCTAGCTATAGCTCCTGTTAGCAACAAGAAACCCCCTGCACCGTGTGCGTGTTGCGGCCTGCCCTCCTTCAGTAAGGTGAGATTACTTTTCTCTAGAAAGGATTGAGATTCAAGGCTATGCAGCAAGTGGGGTGCCAGAAGTTGCCTACTATCGGGTGTGATGTTGCCACAGGCACTATCCGGTTGTTTCACCATGGAGTTTTCTTTCAGTGTAGACAGCGGCTTGTCGCGAGGACTGTTATCCAGCTGAGCGGGTGTACAGGAGTGACGGAGTGAAGCAGTGCTTTGCTCTGGGACAAACTGGACACACCCTGGCCCCGCAGCACCCCTAGAACAGCCAGAGTGCGAGGTATGTGGGAGCTGAGGATCCTCACCAGTAGGTATACAGGCGATAGTTGGCAGCGCAGAAAGTTTCTGAGCCAACCGGACCGCTTCATACAGTGTAAGACACGACCTCATCAGGTCATCTAGTCGCAGTGAGAGTATAGCGGTTAGCTCTTTAATTACAGAGTCCATCTTGGGCAGCTTCTCATCACTATCTTTTAGAATGCCCTCAGTGGGAAGGAGAGTGTTGGTTCCTCTATCTAAGAGTACTTGCAGCGTGGTAGTGACTCCCGCCACAAAGCCTAACGGCTTATTATTCAAAATGACTTTCCAGGGTAGAAGAGTTGTTATTTCTTCTGTCTGCCAGTTGGTCTCGGACAACTTGCTTGTCAAGAGAAATGCAGATGGCATGTGTAGATGGCTGCAATATTAAAATTAGAAGTAATTTTCCTCGGAGCTAGTGAAGCTTGCAGCCATCTTGTGGATCCGCCCACCGGAAGTCCGGAAAAGGGTCTTTTCTACGACAAGACTAGAAGAACAGACCTATAGAATGTCAAAGTAATTTTCGTTCCTTTCATAAATTTTAAGTTACGAAAGGAACGACTTTCGTAAGTCTTCCTCTTCCTCTTCTAAGCAGGAACAGTCCAAGTCTTCTTGGAAGCCCAATCAATTTTGGAATAAGGGGAAGCAATCAAAGAAACCCTCAGCTGAGTCTAAGTCAGCAGGAAGGGTCGGCCCCCGGTCCGGGATCGGATCAAGTGGGGGGCACACTTTTCCTGTTTTGTCAAGTGTGGAGATGAGATGTCCCAGCTCCTTGGGCTGTGGACATAGTATCTCAAGGTTACAAAATAGAATTCAAAATTTTCTCTTGCAGGGGCAGATTCCACCTCTCAAGATTATCTGCAGACCAGGTAAAAAGAGAGGCATTCTTGAACTGTGTTCAGGACCTTTCCTCCCTGGGAGTAATTGTTCCAGTTCCAGTAAGGGAACAGGGTCTAGGATTCTATTCAGATCTGTTCGTGGTTCTCAAAAAAGAGGGAACTTTTTAACAAGTTTCTCAGGGTATCGTCCTTCAAAATGGAAACCATTTGTTCCATTCTTCCTTTGGTCCAAGACCATAGACCATAGACCTGAAGGACGTGTATCTTCATGTTCCCATCCTCAGGGATCATCAGAAATGCCTCAGATTTGCCTTTCTAGACAAACACTTTCAGTTTGTGGCTCTTCCATTTGGACTTGCCACAGCTCCCAGAATTGTATCAAAGGTTCTGGGGGCTCTCTTGGCAGTGATCAGGTCTCAGGAAATTTCAGTGGCGCCATACCTGGATTACATATTGGTTCAGGCGCCATCTTTTCAACAAGCAAACTCTCATACAGAGATCTTGTTGTCTTTTCTACATTCCCACGGTTTGAAAATGAATCTGGAAAAGAGTACCGGCTACAAGGGTGGTTTTCTTAGGGGCCAAATTTGATTCCCTATCTATGAAACGTTTTCTGACAGAGGTCAGAAAATCCAAAATTCTCTCCTCTTGCCTCTCTCTTCAGTCTACTGTTCAGACATCAGTGGCTAAATGTATGGAGGTAATTGGTTTCATGGTGCTTCCATGGACATCATTCCCTTTGCTTGATTCCATTTGAGAGCTCTGCAATTATGCATGCTCAGACAATGGAATGGAGACCATTTAGATCTGTTTAAGAGGATAGATCTAGACCAGTCAACAAGAGACTCTCTCCCGTTGTGGCTTTCTCATGACCATTTGTCTCAGGGCACATGCTTCCGGAGACCTTCCTGGGTGATTGTGACCATGGACGCCAGCCTGCTAGGCTGGGGAGCAGTTTGGGACTCATTAAAGGTTCAGGGACTATGGACTCGGGAGGAGTCTGCTCTCCCCATAAACATCTTGAAGTTGAGAGCAATTTACAATGCTCTTATAGCTTGGCCTCAATTGTCCTTAGCCCAGTTTATTAGGATTCAGTCAGAAAACATTACCTCAGTGGCTTACATCAACCACCAAGGAGGAACTCGGAGTTCCTTAGCCATGAAGGAGGTGGCACGGATTATTCAGTGGGCGGAAGCTCACAATTGTTGTCTTTCTGCCATCCACATTCCTGGAGTGGAGAAATGGAGTCGGATTTCCTGAGCAGACAGACATTTCATCCCGGGGAGTGGGCTTTCCATCCGGAGGTGTTCTGCAGGTTAACCCTCAAATGGGGGTGCCGGAGTTGGATCTGATAGCATCTCAGCAGAACACCAAACTTCCAAGGTATGGTTTAAGGTCAAGAGATCCTCAGGCCACTCTGATATATGCTTCTGGTGGTTCCTTGGGATTTTGGTCTAGCATATCTGTTTCCTCCTTTTCCCCTACTTCCATGAGTTATTGCTTGTATCAAACAAATGAGAGCATCAGTAATGCTAATAGTTCCTGCTTGGCCTCGCAGCTTCTGGTATGTAGACCTAGTGAAGATGTCTTCTCGGCAGCCTTGGAGGTAGCCTCTGAGGTAGGACCTTCTAAAA
This sequence comes from Bombina bombina, assembly GCF_027579735.1. NCBI lineage: Eukaryota > Metazoa > Chordata > Amphibia > Anura > Bombinatoridae > Bombina > Bombina bombina. Next base: position 863,290,927 of record NC_069501.1, on the reverse strand, counting down.
AATCCAAAAAAGATTCCAGCCTCCACAATCAATAAAAAAACCCTTTAATTCTCACATGTAGGGTCCCAGAAAACACATACAACATTTCAACCCTGCATTAGGCTCTAAGACTAAGAGTCTAATGCAGGCTTGAAACTTTGTATGTGTTTTCTGGGGCCCTACATGTGAGAAATAAAGGTTTTGTATTGATTGTGGAGGCTGGAATCTTTTTTGGATTTTATGGATATTGAAGTGGACCTGGCAAGTCTGGTATTTCGTGCCCCATACAGATAAGAAAGGTGTGCTGTTTTCCAAGTTCTTTTGGAAGTCAGTAGGACCTTCTAACTCAGGGTCCATTCCTCCATCCAAATCTCGTTTCTATAAAGTTGACTGCTTGGAGATTGAACACTTAGTTCTGTCTAAGCATGGATTTTCTGAGTCAGTCATTGAGACCATGATCCGGGCTAGCAAGCCTGTTACTTGAAAAATTTACCATAAGGTATGGCGTAAATACCTTTATTGGTGTGAATCTAAGGGCTACTCTTGGAGTAGGGTCAGGATTCCTAGAATTTTGTCTTTTCTCCAGGAAGGTCTGGAGAAAGGGTTGTCAGTCAGTTCTCTGAAAGGTCAGATTTCTGCATTATCTATTTTGTTACACAAGCGTCTAGCGGATGTGCCAGATGTTCAATCTTCTCGTCAGGCCCTGGTCAGAATCAGACCTGTGTTTAAACCTGTTGCTCCCCCTTGGAGCCTTAATCTTGTTCTTAAAGCTTTGCAGCAGGCTCCGTTTGAGCCAATGCATTCCATAGATATTATGTTGCTATTTTGGAAGGTTTTGTTTCTTATTGCTATCTCTTCTGCTCGGAGAGTTTCGGAACTCACGGCTTTGCAGTTTGATTCACCTTACCTTATCGTTCATGCGTATAATACGATTCTTCATACTAAATTGGGGTTTCTTCCTAAAGTGGTTTCGGATAGAAATATTAATCATGAAATTGTTGTTCCTTCTCTCTGTCCCAATCCTTCTTCTCATAAAGAACTTATGTTGCACAACTTGGATGTTGTGCATGCTCTAAAATTCTACATACAGACGACTAAGGATTTTCACCAGTCTTCTGCCCTGTTTGTTTGTTTCTCAGGTAAGTGTAAGGGTCACTGGTTGAGAAGTATGATTCGTTTTGCTTATGAGACTGCTGGACAGCAGCCTGTTGAGAGATTTACAGCTCATTCCACTAGGGCTGTCTCCTCTTCTTGGGCTTTCAAAAATGAATTTTCTGTGGAACAGATTTGCAAGCCTGCAACTTGGTCCTCACTGCATACTTTTTCCAAATTTTTCAAATTTGATACTTTTGCCTCAGCTGAGGCCTCTTTTGGGAGAAAGGTTCTTCAAGCGGTGGTGCCTTCTGTTTAGGTCTGCCTGTCTTGTTCTTCCTTTCCTGTTCATTCTGTGTTCTCTAGCTTGGGTATTGGTGACCACTAGTAATTGAATAACGTTAACGTTAACGTTATTTTTTACTTAACCTCAGGCACCTCTACACCTTTGTGTTATTCCTTTTCCATTTCCCTTCAGCCAAATGACTGGGGATTGTAGTTAGGGGAGTAACACTTATCAGCTTTACTGTGGTGCTCTTTGCCTCCTCCTGCTGGCCAGGAGTAATATTCCCACTAGTAATTGAATTACGTTGTGGACTCTCCATATCCGGAAAGAAAGTAATTTATCAGGTAAGCATAAATTTTGTTTTTCATGTTTAATAATTGTGAAATTATGTAAAACAATCAAAAAAATCTTTTATTTATTCATTTATTTTTGTAATTTACATTTTCGCAATAAAAACTGTATGCCAGCTCACTGGTAGGTACTTGTACATATTGAAGTTTGCTGTAAGGCTCGTGGGATACTCCTCTATCAGACCGAACTCAGCCAGTAGTCTTGTTATCCCGGCTTCGAGCCCGAAAGATAGCTGTACTCGGCCGTAGTCTTCATGTAGCTTTATGCCAGCTACGCGCATTTCACCCCTAACGCATGGGGCTTCTTCTGGCTACATGTGAATATTGTGACAGTCCTTCATTTCCTGTTTAAGAAGGGAGTGAAAATCCTCCCAATTTTGCAGTTTAAAAATATTGTAGCTGGAGTGAAATAGTAGAATTGTATTTTTAAGTAACACAATATTGAAACTTGTTACCTACCCTGCTAAGTGTAGTAGTTATTTTTTTTTAAAAAAGGTTATTATGCAGATCTTCATATGGATTCAAACGGCTAGATTACAAGTTCTTTTGGTAGAGCCGTGCGTTGCTAACGCTCCTTTTTTTTTCCAGTGCACACTTTAAACAACGCTGGTATTATAAGTTTTCTGAATGGCTGCGTTAGCCTCAGAAAAGTGAGCGTTGAGCAAATTTAGTGCCACTTCTCCCTGTAATACCAGCGTTGCTTAAGTCAGCGGTAAGCTGGCTAAACGTGTTCGTGCACGATTTCCCCATAGGAAACAATGGGGCTGAGACGGCTGGAAAAAACCTAACACCTGCAAAAAAACAGCGTTCAGCTTCTAACGCAGCCCCATTGATTCCTATGGGGAAATACTTTCTAAGTCTACACCTAACACCCTAACATGAACCCCGAGTCTAAACACCCCTAATCTTACACTTATTAGCCCCTTATATGCCGCCCCCGACATCGTTGCCACCTGCATTATACTATTAACCCCTAATCTGCCGACCGTACATCGTCGCCACCTACATTATACTTATAAACCCCTAATCTGCTGCCCCCAACATCGCTGACACCTACATTATATGTATTAACCCTTAATCTGCCCCCCACAATGTCTCCTCCACCTACCTACAATTATTAACCCCTAATCTTCCGACCCCAACGTCGTCGCTACTATAATAAAGTTATTAACCCCTAAACCTAAGTCTAACCCTAACACCCCCATAACTTAAATCTATTTTTAATAAATCTAAATAAAATTACTATAATTAAATAAATGATTCCCTTTTAAAACTAAATACTTACCTATAAAATAAACCATAAGATAGCTACAATATAACTAATAATTACATTGTAGCTATATTAGGATTTATATTTATTTTACAGGCAACTTTGTATTTATTTTAACTAGGTACAATAGCTATTAAATAGTTAATAACTATTTAATAGCTACCTAGTTAAAATAATTACAAAATTACCTGTAAAATAAATCCTAACCTAAGTTACAAATACACCTAACACTACACTATCAATAAATTAATTAAATAAATTAACTACAATTATCTAAAATAAAATACAATTAAATAAACTAAACTATAGTACAAAAAAAACAAACTCTAAATTACAAAAAAATAAAAAAATATTACAAGATGTTTAATCTAATTACACCTAATCTAATCCCCCTAATAAAATAAAAAAGCCCCCCAAAATAATAAAATTCCCTATCCTAAACTAAATTACAAATAGCCATTAAAAGGGCCTTTTGCGGGACATTGCCCCAAAGTAATCAGCTCATTTACCAGCCCTTAAAAGGGCTTTTTGCGGGGCATTGCCTCAAAGTAATCAGCTCTTTTACTTGTAAAAAAAAGAAATATAATACCCCCCCCAACATTACAACCCACCACCCACACACCCATACTCAAAAACCCACCCGATCCCCCCTTAAAAAAACCTAACACTACCCCATTGAAGATCACCCTACCTTGAGCCGTCTTCACCCAACCGGGCACCGATGGGGCAGAAGAGGACATCCGAACCGGCACAAGTCTTCATCCGATCCGGCCAGAAGTCTTCATCGAATCCGGGCAGAAGAGATCCTCCAAGCGGCAGAAGTCTTCATCCAAGCGGCATCTTCTATCTTCAATCAATCAGAGCGGAGCGGGTCCATCTTCAATCCAGCCGACGCGGAGCCATCCTATTCTTCCGATGTCCTAACACTGAATGAAGGTTCCTTTAAATGATGTCATCCAAGATGGCGTCCCTCGAATTCCGATTGGCTAATAGGATTCTATCAGCCAATCGGAATTAAGGTAGGAAAAATTGATTAGGGGTTAATAAATGTAGGTTGGGGGCAGCAGATTAGGGGTTAATAAATGTAGGTAGGTGGCGGAGATGTTGGGGCAGCAGATTAGGGGTTAATAGGTATAATGTAGGTGGCGGCGATGTCCGGAGCGGAAGATTAGGGGTTAATAAATATAATGTAGGTGGCGGCGATGTTGGGGGCAGCAGATTAGGGGTTAATAATATTTAACTAGAGTTTGCGAGGCAGGAGTGTGGCGGTTTAGGGGTTAATAGGTAGTTTATGGGTGTTAGTGTACTTTTCAGCACTTTAGTTATGAGTTTTATGCTACAGCTTTGTAGTGTAAAACTTATAACTACTGACTTTAAAATGTGTACGGAATCTTGTCGGTTTAGGCTGTACCTCTCACTTTTTGGCCTCCCAGGACAAACTCTTAATACCGGCGCTATGGAAGTCCCATAGAAAAAAGGCTTTACGAAATTTACGTAAGTTGATTTGCGGTAAGGCTAAAAAAGTGTGCGGTACACGGTCGTATTGGAGCCTGAGCTAGGATGGAAATTGTTGCCAATCCAGTACACTGATTCAAGTACCGGGGTCTATAGTACAGCAGTGTAACCCGAACACAGAGGCGCACTGCTTAAACCTACAGTATAATTTGCACAAAGATATTTACTCTATACTTACCCAATTATTGTCAAGGTTTAAACATTTACCTAACGGTGCACTTGATAACTAAATAACAGGTTATGTGCCGCTGAATTGCTTGATATCACAAGAAGCGGTCATACGCTCGAAATATAACTAATTTACATAAACTTATTTTTGTCACAAGATCTTGACAATATAGTGCTCATAAGACAGCAAATTGATAAAGAGCAATAATCTTACTGAAATATAACCTCCTTTAAATCTTTCTTTACACAATATAATGGCACTAGATTATTCTATCATTAATTAAGTTATCATACATTTGAGAACCCTTTTTAGATTTGACAATTTTTATCTGACATTGGGAACTAGAATTTTGAAAAATAGGTGGTAATGTTTCAGATATATGACCAATCACAGTGAAAGGGGCACACTAGTTTATTAATATATTGTACCCAAAGCTGACCAGAAAATATATGTGAACATACCACTTATAATATGTGATCATCAGTGCTAGTTATATAAGTATTAGTACTTGTCTTTAGCTGACAGGACAGGAGGGCCCGGGAGGGGATGCCAGCAGCAGGTCAGGTGTGTCGTGTGTGCCTCAGGTTACAGGTAACTAACTACCGACTAACTTACCGTGCTGCTACTATATAGGAGGCTTAGTAGGACTGAGAGGCTGAGGCAGCTAATATGCAAGTAGTGCTGTGCGCTGTGCCACGCAGTGCAACTGTCTGACAAGCAACTCTGACTCTGAAGACTGTCTGCAACTCTGCAACTTAGCCAACTACTGACAGTGAACTGACACTGTGCCTGTGCGTGAGTGAAAAAACTCCGACCCAGATACAAGTCAGAGACTCTGACACTGTGACAGATGATAGCGCCAGCAAACCAATCATCGCAGCCTCCACAGCTGCTGCTTCCCTGTAAAAGCGCCAGCAAACCAATCATCGCAGCCTCCACAGCTCAGCTGCTTCCCTGGTAACATCACAGCGCCAGCAAACCATTCGCAGCCTCAACAGGCTGGTAGTGGTAACAACAGCTTCCCTGGTAACACAGTCTGAGTCAGGACGGACTCTTCTCAGCAGTCAGTCAGAGACAAGTTGCATTAAGTAGTCAGTCGCAGGCAGCGCAGGAAGAAAATTAGTAACTAACTTCAAATACGGGACAAACCCCGTCCCGTATTGATTCAATACGGGACGCAGTATTTTAACCTGAAATACGGGACGATTCCGTATTTCAAGGGACGGGTGGCAACCCTACTCCCAGCTCCTGGACAGCATCCATTTTAGATTCATTCGGAGCCTGCATTCTTAGTGAGAGGAGGGACAGTGTAGCTGCTGCTGATTTAATAGGGAAATCGATAGCTAGGCTAGTGTATTCAGTGTCCACTACAGTCCTGAAGGACTCATCTGATCTCTGCTGTAAGGACAGCACCCCAAAAAAGCCCTTTTTAGGGCTAGAACATCAGTCTGCTTTTTTTTTTTTTCCCTGTGTAATCCAATTGCAGTTGCCTGCCTGCCAGCTCAGGCTCACAGTGTATACTGTGCCCACTTGCCCAGTGCCACCACTCATATCTGGTGTAACAGTAGTGTACATTTAAAAAAAAAAAAAAAACTTTTTCTAATTTGAAATAATAGCAGTCATTTTCCTTCACACGTGTGCATTTGAGGTCCTGCCAGGGCACAGTGTGACACCAGTGCAAGTCATATCTGCTAAAACAGTAGTGTACATACATTTAAAAAAAAACAACCTTTTTTTACTGTGAAATAATAGCAGTCAGTTTCCTTCACACGTGTGCGTTTCAGGTCCTGCCAGGGCACAGTGTCACACCAGTGCAAGTCATATCTGCTAAAACAGTAGTGTACATACATTTAAAAAAAAACAACAACCTTTTTTATTGTGAAATAATAGCAGTCAGTTTCCCTCACACGTGTGCGTTCCAGGTCCTGCCAGGGCACAGTGTGACACCAGTGCAAGTCATATCTGCTAAAACAGTAGTATACATTTAAAAAAAAAAAAAAAACTTACACTACCTGAACGATACAATATCATACCTGATGTTTTAAAGCACGTTATTCCAAACAATTTGGGAATGTTAGGTGATTTATGCCCTTTATGGATTAAAACCAGACTCTGCATCAACTATGTAATTTTCCATGGGAGTTTGCCATGGAGCCCCCTCTGGCATACCACAGTCCAGGTGTTAGTCCCCTTGAAACAACTTTTCCATCACTTTTGTGGCCAGAAAGAGTCCCTGTGGGTTTTAAAATTCACCTGCCTATTGAAGTCTATGGCGGTTCGCCCGGTTCGTGAACTTTTGTGGAAGTTCGTGTTCGCCGTTCGCGAACGCAAAATTTTAGGTTTGCGACATCACTATATAGAAGCTAAAACTAACCATAGTCATTTTTGGTATATACATGTATTTAAGTTTTTTGTTTTCTGACATAATTTACCAGCCTATACCAAACTGTTTAAAGTGAAGAAAAATAATATAGTAGCATAATGCACTTGTTAAAAACTACTTACTATTGCTATTTAATCTGTTAAATTGTAGTTTTTTTTTATTTAAATCATTATAATTTATAAAACTATAATTTTTTACTATTACAGATTTTTTGTGTATCCTCTCTGCCTGGACCGCTCTTTCCATTTCTCATTTTGTATTGTAGTGACTTAAAGGACAATCTAGTCAAAATTAAACTTTCATGATTTAGATAGAGCAGGCAATTTTAAACAGCTTTCCAATTTACTTTTATCATCAAATTTGATTTGTTCTATTGGTATTCTTTGTTGAAAGCTAAACCTTGGTAGGCTCATATGCTAATTTCTAAGCCCTTAAAGACTGCATCTTATCTCAGTGCATTTTGACATTTTTCACAACTAGCCAGCGCTAGTTCATGTGTGCCATACAGATAACAGTGTGCTCACTCCTGTGGAGTTATTTATGAGTCAGCACTGATTAAATAAAATGCAAGTATGTCAAAAAACTGAAATATGGGTGCAGTCTACAGAGGCTTTTTATACAAGGTAATCACCCAGAGGCAGAACTTTTCTTCACTTTCTGCGATGAGATTATTTTTTAGTGAAACATTTTCTGCAGGTCATTTTTAAATAAAATTCAATTTTAAATTAGACAGTTACACTAAGGCACCAGTTCAATTGCAATGTGTTGATTAACTGAAGAATAAAGCAAATTTTAACGTTGTATAATATAGTGCAGTAGTTGAAAATTGCATTGCAAATTAGCGGCATTCAAAAAAAGAAAATTTTTAAATTTAGTAATAAAAAAGATGCAAAGCTCATACTAACGTCTTACATTCAGAATAAACAGCTTTGCAGACTGGGAAAGGCTAGGGTGCGGGTTTGAGTTTTTTTTCTCTGAGAGCCAGTCAACAAGCAATACTACTACTACTACTGCATATTTGACTGCTCACTTCAAAAAGCACTTTGCTATGGATGCACTGTGCTAAGAAAAACACAGTGCAGCCAGAGCACAGCTCTGTTTGAAGAGAACTGTCTAATGTGGAGCAGAACTACAAGGTTCAAGCTCTAACAGTGCCTGCATGTGTCCTGTTCTTTCTGCAGACATGCTGCATTTTCTGCGATATCTCACATCACTGTATGTTCTGCCTTGGGGCACGGAGGTAAAAAGTATATTAATATAACAGTGTTGGTTATGCAAAATTGTGGAATGGGTAATGAAGGGATTATATATCTTTCTTTCATGTAATTAGCAAGAGTCCATGAGCTAGTGACGTATGGGATATACATTCCTACCAGGAGGGGCAAAGTTTCCAAAACCTCAAAATGCCTATAAATACACCCCTCACCACACCCACAAATCAGTTTTACAAACTTTGCCTCCTATGGAGGTGGTGAAGTAAGTTTGTGCTAGATTCTACGTTGATATGCGCTCCGTAGCAGGTTGGAGCCCGGTTTTCCTCTCAGCGTGCAGTGAATGTCAGAGGGATGTGGGGAGAGTATTGCCTATTTGAATTCAATGATCTCCTTCTACGGGGTCCTCAGAGGGGGTCTGAGGAAGCGTTCTGTGAAACGCGCGTCAGGGGTCCAGCAGGAGAAGCTAGTTCTCTCCTGTCTGTCGCTCTTTTAACTGCTTGCCTAGTGAACAATAGAATCTGAAACTATCTATATATTCGTTTAATCCTGGTGCCTACCATTTACCTTAGAATATAACTATTTAAAAGTAAAATAGCCCTCGGATTGTAAGGGCTTAGCTTATCCGTTATTATAAATCTGTGGGCATCAGGTAGAAAACATAGAACAGTGTTTACTATATACTCTCCTGGGTTTAAGTGTTTTTAACCCTTTAGGCTATTTCTGTGTGAATGTTTGTTCCTAGTTTAAACAATAAAGTATTAAACTATGAATGTAATGGAACATTTTAAACTAATAGAGTAATTTTCATACTCATATGATCATTTGGAGTCAAAGAAATAATTGTTTATGTGGTATTCTTTTCTAATTCTAAGCGTATCTCTTTGTACAATTAGTATTCCTAGTTGTTTAGTTCTACCCTCTAAGAATCCACATTAGATGTGCACCACAACTATTATAAGTAACTACTAAGTATTGGTATACTATATACCCTCTGTGACTTACAAAATAGGTACTACATCTAATTACTGACTAACTCCTACTATCCCCTACCACATTTTTCAAAGCATATTGCAAGATGTCCCACGTTGAAACTGAGTCAGAAGATACTTCTGGAAAATCGCTGCCTGGTGCTGGAGCTACCAAAGATAAGTGTATCTGCTGTAAACTTATGGTATCTGTTCCTCCAGCTGTTGTTTGTACTGTTTGTCATGACAAACTTGTTAATGCAGATAATATTTCCTTTAGTACTGTTACATTACCTGTTGCTGTTCCGTCAACATCTAATACTCAGAGTGTTCCTGATAACATAAGAGATTTTGTTTCTAAATCCATTAAGAAGGCTATGTCTGTTATTCCTTCTTCTAGTAAACGTAAAAAATCTTTTAAAACTTCTAATTTTTCAGATGAATTTTTAAATGAACATCATCATTCTGATTCTGATAATGGTTCTTCTGGTTCAGAGGATTCTGTCTCAGAGGTTGATGCTGATAAATCTTCATATTTATTTAAAATGGAATTTATTCGTTCTTTACTTAAAGAAGTCCTAATTGCATTAGAAATTGAGGATTCTGGTCCTCTTGATACTAAATCTAAACGTTTAGATAAGGTTTTTAAATCTCCTGTAGTTATTCCAGAAGTTTTTCCTGTCCCTAGTGCTATTTCTGAAGTAATTTCCAGGGAATGGAATAATTTGGGTAATTCATTTACTCCTTCTAAACGTTTTAAGCAATTATATCCTGTGCCATCTGACAGATTAGAGTTTTGGGACAAAATCCCTAAGGTTGATGGGGCTGTCTCTACTCTTGCTAAGCGTACTACTATTCCTACGGCAGATGGTACTTCCTTTAAGGATCTTTTAGATAGGAAAATTGAATCCTTTCTAAGAAAAGCTTACTTGTGTTCAGGTAATCTTCTTAGACCTGCTATATCTTTAGCGGATTTTGCTGCAGCTTCAACTTTTTGGTTAGAAGCTTTAGCGCAACAAGTAACAGATCATAAATCTCATAGCATTCTTCTTCTTCAACATGCTAATAATTTTATTTGTGATGCCATCTTTGATATCATTAGAGTTGATGTCAGGTATATGTCTCTAGCTATTTTAGCTAGAAGAGCTTTATGGCTTAAAACTTGGAATGCTGATATGTCTTCTAAGTCTACTCTGCTTTCCCTTTCTTTCCAGGGTAATAAATTGTTTGGTTCTCAGTTGGATTCTATTATCTCAACTGTTACTGGAGGGAAAGGAACTTTTTTACCACAGGATAAAAAATCTAAAAGTAAATTTAGGTCTAATAATCGTTTTTGTTCCTTTCGTCACAACAAGGAACAAAAACCTGATCCTTCATCCTCAGGAGCGGTATCAGTTTGGAAACCATCTCCAGTCTGGAATAAATCCAAGCCTTTTAGAAAATCAAAGCCAGCTCCTAAGTCCACATGAAGGTGCGGCCCTCATTCCAGCTCAGCTGGTAGGGGGCAGATTACGTTTTTTCAAAGAAATTTGGATCAATTCCGTTCACAATCTTTGGATTCAGAACATTATTTCAGAAGGGTACAGAATTGGCTTCAAGATAAGGCCTCCTGCAAAGAGATTTTTTCTTTCCCGTGTCCCAGTAAACCCAGCGAAGGCTCAAGCATTTCTGAAATGTGTTTCAGATCTAGAGTTGGCTGGAGTAATTATGCCAGTTCCAGTTCTGGAACAGGGACTGGGGTTTTATTCAAATCTCTTCATTGTACCAAAGAAGGAGAATTCCTTCAGACCAGTTCTGGATCTAAAAATATTGAATCGTTATGTAAGGATACCAACATTCAAAATGGTAACTGTAAGGACTATCCTGCCTTTTGTTCAGCAAGGGCATTATATGTCTACAATAGATTTACAGGATGCATATCTGCATATTCCGATTCATCCAGATCACTATCAGTTTCTGAGATTCTCTTTCCTAGACAAGCATTACCAGTTTGTGGCTCTGCCGTTTGGCCTAGCCAGAGCTCCAAGAATTTTTACGAAGGTTCTCGGTGCCCTTCTGTCTGTAATCAGAGAACAGGGTATTGTGGTATTTCCTTATTTGGACGATATCTTGGTACTTGCTCAGTCTTCACATTTAGCAGAATCTCATACGAATCGACTTGTGTTGTTTCCTCAACATCATGGTTGGAGGATCAATTTACCAAAAAGTTCATTGATTCCTCAGACACAGGTGACCTTTTTAGGTTTCCAGATAGATTCAGTGTCCATGACTCTATCTTTGACAGACAAGAGACGTCTAAAATTGATATCAGCTTGTCGAAACCTTCAGTCACAATCATTCCCTTCGGTAGCCTTATGCATGGAAATTCTAGGTCTTATGACTGCTGCATCGGACGCAATCCCCTTTGCTCGTTTTCACATGTGGCCTCTTCAGCTCTGTATGCTGAACCAGTGGTGCAGGGATTACACAAAGATATCTCAATTAATATCTTTAAAACCGATTGTACGACACTCTCTGACGTGGTGGACAGATCACCATTGTTTAGTTCAGGGGGCTTCTTTTGTTCTTCCGACCTGGACTGTAATTTCAACAGATGCAAGTCTTACAGGTTGGGGAGCTGTGTGGGGGTCTCTGACAGCACAAGGGGTTTGGGAATCTCAGGAGGTGAGATTACCAATCGATATTTTGGAACTCCGTGCAATTTTCAGAGCTCTTCAGTCTTGGCCTCTTCTAAAGAGAGAATCGTTCATTTGTTTTCAGACAGACAATGTCACAACTGTGGCATACATCAATCATCAAGGAGGGACTCACAGTCCTCTGGCTATGAAAGAAGTATCTCGAATTCTGGTATGGGCGGAATCCAGCTCCTGTCTAGTTTCTGCGGTTCATATCCCAGGTATAGACAATTGGGAAGCGGATTATCTCAGTCGCCAAACATTACATCCGGGCGAATGGTCTCTTCACCCAGAGGTATTTCTTCAGATTGTTCAAATGTGGGGTCTTCCAGAAATAGATCTGATGGTTTCTCATCTAAACAAGAAACTTCCCAGGTATCTGTCCAGATCCAGGGATCCTCAAGCGGAAGCAGTGGATGCGTTGTCACTTCCTTGGAAGTATCATCCTGCCTATATCTTTCCGCCTCTAGTTCTTCTTCCAAGAGTAATCTCCAAGATTCTGAAGGAATGCTCGTTTGTTCTGCTGGTGGCTAAAGCATGGCCTCACAGGTTTTGGTATGCGGATCTTGTCCGGATGGCCTCTTGCCAACCGTGGACTCTTCCGTTAAGACCAGACCTTCTGTCATAAGGTCCTTTTTTCCATCAGGATCTCAAATCCTTAAATTTAAAGGTATGGAGATTGAACGCTTGATTCTTAGTCAAAGAGGTTTCTCTGACTCTGTGATTAATACTATGTTATAGGCTCGTAAATCTGTATCTAGGGAGATATATTATAGAGTCTGGAAGACTTATATTTCTTGGTGTCTTTCTCATCATTTTTCCTGGCATTCTTTTAGAATTCCAAGAATTTTACAGTTTCTTCAGGATGGTTTGGATAAAGGTTTGTCTGCAAGTTCCTTGAAAGTACAAATCTCTGCTCTTTCTGTTCTTTTTCACAGAAAGATAGCTAATCTTCCTGATATTCATTGTTTTGTACAAGCTTTGGTTCGTATAAAACCTGTCATTAAGTCAATTTCTCCTCCTTGGAGTTTGAATTTGGTTCTGGGGGCTCTTCAAGCTCCTCCGTTTGAACCTATGCATTCTTTGGACGTTAAATTACTTTCTTGGAAAGTTTTGTTCCTTTTGGCCATCTCTTCTGCCAGAAGAGTTTCTGAATTATCTGCTCTTTCTTGTGAGTCTCCTTTTCTGATTTTTCATCAGGATAAGGCGGTGTTGCGAACTTCTTTTAAATTTTTACCTAAGGTTGTGAATTCTAACAACATTAGTAGAGAAATTGTGGTTCCTTCATTATGTCCTAATCCTAAAAATTCTAAGGAGAAATCATTGCATTCTTTGGATGTAGTTAGAGCTTTGAAATATTATGTTGAAGCTACTAAGAATTTCCGAAAGACTTCTAGTCTATTTGTTATCTTTTCCGGTTCTAGGAAAGGTCAGAAGGCTTCTGCCATTTCTTTGGCATCTTGGTTGAAATCGTTAATTCATCATGCTTATGTCGAGTCGGGTAAAACTCCGCCTCAAAGGATTACAGCTCATTCTACTAGGTCAGTTTCTACTTCCTGGGCGTTTAGGAATGAAGCTTCGGTTGATCAGATTTGCAAAGCAGCAACTTGGTCTTCTTTGCATACTTTTACTAAATTCTACCATTTTGATGTGTTTTCTTCTTCTGAAGCAGTTTTTGGTAGAAAAGTACTTCAGGCAGCTGTTTCAGTTTGATTCTTCTGCTTATAATTTCAGTTTTTTTCATTATAAGTTTTAAACTTTGTTTTGGGTGTGGATTATTTTCAGCGGAATTGGCTGTCTTTATTTTATCCCTCCCTCTCTAGTGACTCTTGCGTGGAAGATCCACATCTTGGGTAGTCATTATCCCATACGTCACTAGCTCATGGACTCTTGCTAATTACATGAAAGAAAACATAATTTATGTAAGAACTTACCTGATAAATTCATTTCTTTCATATTAGCAAGAGTCCATGAGGCCCACCCTTTTTTTGTGGTGGTTATGATTTTTTTGTATAAAGCACAATTATTCCAATTCCTTATATTTATGCTTTGCACTTTTTTCTTATCACCCCACTTCTTGGCTATTCGTTAAACTGATTTGTGGGTGTGGTGAGGGGTGTATTTATAGGCATTTTGAGGTTTGGGAAACTTTGCCCCTCCTGGTAGGAATGTATATCCCATACGTCACTAGCTCATGGACTCTTGCTAATATGAAAGAAATGAATTTATCAGGTAAGTTCTTACATAAATTATGTTTTTTAATAAATACAAATTCTGGAGTAGACTGTCCCTTTAGAGAGCTCCACTTAAAAAGCATGCACAGAGTCTCTACAGCTGCTCCAATGTAGAACACTGTATTGAGATTTGCAAGGGGATAAGTAAAATATTCTGTTACGTCATGCTGCCCATGAAAATATAGGAGCTGTGCGACGACGACGATGGTTAGAGGAGCAGTGAAAACCTCACTGCAAGAAAACAAATAGAGCAGTGAGGGGGGCAAGCGGGATGAGTTAAAATACAGAATTTATTGGGTTAATTTTAAATGTAAAGAGTAAGATAGTGAATAAAAATAAATATATAGAAATATGTTTATAGGGGTAATTATTTAAAAGCTATGAGGTTCAGGTTTGGCTGGGAGGCTCAAAATTGTGTTCTTGTTTCTTTCAAGGTAAGGATAGTAATCAATTGGGAGGAGTACATTAGCATCAATTTTAAAGAGTTGATTTAAAGGGGTGTGAATCACTATAAGATTGTACCTTATAGGGCTAGATTTACGAAGCTCTTTTCTTCACTTTGACTGCAGGTTTACACAAGGAGAGCTTGGCGGGGGGCGAATATGGATTGATAGATTGTGCTCAGAATATTTGATTATGTGTAGTACAAAATAAATAAAATACAACTTTGCAGCCTACTTTCAGTATCTATTTTGCTCCATTATCCTGTAATTTAGCTCAGAAAATTTAAAGGGATATGAAACCCAAAAACATGATTTTGGGATTCAGACAGAGCATACAATTTACCAATAATAAGTTTCCAAATTACTTCTGTTATCAAATTTGCTTCGTTCCCATGATATTTGGTGTTGAAGAGATACTTAGGTAGGAATATAGAGCACTATATAGCAGGAAATAGTGCTTCCTTCTAGTGGTCTTTCAAATGGATAACATTCGTGCAAAACTGCTGCCATATAGTGCTCCATAAATGGGCCGGCTCCTAAGCTTATGTCCTTGCTTTTAAACATAAAATACCAAGAGAATGAAGAAAAAAAATGATAATAGAAGTAAATTAGAAATGTGTTTAGAATTGCATTCTCTATCTAAATGATGCATGAAAAATGTTAGGTTTCATGTCCCTTTGAGGTTTTCCATTTCTGAGAATTAGAAGTGCACATATAAGACTTCATAAGCCTAACCCTGATATATATATGATATGTATATTTTATGATTCAGACAGAGCATGCAATTTTGAGCAACTTTCTAATTTATTCCTTTATAAATTTTTCTTTGTTCTCTTGCTATATTTATTTAAAAATCAGGAATGTAAAGCTTAGGAACCAGCCCATTTTAGATTCAGCACCCTGGATAGCGCTTGCTTATTGGTGAGCAAGCATAACCCAGGTTCTAAACCAAAAATGGGCCGGCTCCTAAGCTTTTTAAATAAATATAGCAAGAGAACGAAAAAAAATAATAATAGGAGTAAATTAGAAAGTTGCTTAAATTGCATGCTCTATCTGAATCATGAAAGATAAAATTTGGGTTTAGTGTCCCTTTAAGGTGCTTTAGATTTACAGAAAAGTGTTGGTAATTAGTGGCATTAAAGGGACACTGAACCCAAATTTTTTCTTTTATAATTCAGAAAGAGCATGCAATTTTTTTTTTTTAAATAATTTTTATTGAGGTTTAATATGTAACATGACCAACAAGCAATACTTCAAAAGGCATTAAAGGAATACAAAAAGGAAAAATCCTACCAGTCACATTAATAAAGGCATACAGTCATATCTGTTACATCACAGATAAATTCCTATAGGCAGAATATAAACCTCACATTTTCTTATATTTTAATTCCGTTTTCATTCAACAGTAAGAGCATATTTAAAGAAAACATGAACAACAAAGAAACAAAATAATGTCATGCATTTCATGTCCTTAATACTAAAAATTTATTAATTTTAAATCCGTTTGCCTTCAATAGTATTATAAGCAAAGAGAAAAAAAAAAAAAAAAGACAATCGGAAAATAAAATAATCTCATACATTTCATACATTTATACCATTTGCGAATATGTCATAGTCTCTATCTTTTTTATGTTGAGTCCCCTATATGACCAAAAAAACAATAAATTCATATTTTCCCCCTTTCCCCATCCCCCCCCCAAAAAAAAAGAAGGGGGGAAGGAAAAATATCTCTCTTCTCTCCTCCCTCCCTCTCCATCAAGTGGGATAGATTACCACAATCCCAGCAGCACTAACTCTGAGTTCCTGAATGTGTATATCATATGATCTAGCTCATTTGATGGTAATGTTTTAATAAATATTGACCATTTTTTAAAAAACCCTACAATATCCTTTTCTTCTTCCATACTAGTATCCTTCTGTTCTAACATGCATTGTTTTTTTAAACAGTTTTTGAGTTCGTTTATACTGGGGCTTGTAGTTTCTTTACATTTTTAAAAATTAAGTATCTTGCAGCTAAGATGATCATATCAACTATTTTGTTGTACCTATGCAAATCTTTTGTTGCTTCCCATAAGAAAATAATAGAGACTTCGTCCAATCTCATAGTAGAGATTTTTAACACATGCTTGATCCAATATTCTATCTTAAGCCAGAACTTTTTAATCTTAGGGCAGTCCCATATCATATGGATAAGATCTGCTGCGGGAAATGAACATTTTGGACATTTGCAGAAATTGATGTTTCCAAATCTAAGCCCTTTCTTCGGGGTATAATAGGTCCTGTACAATAATTTAATGTGGGATTCTCTCCATGTGGCGGAGAGAGTGACTTGAGATACTTTTGAAATTGAAACATATATTTTATTTACGTTTATACAGTAATGAGGTATAATTAAATTCCATGTGGATACTAGATTTTCTACATTCTCCTCCCCATTGTTGGTAACCAAGATTTGATAGCATGGCGAGATTGACATAAACCCATTTCTTGCTAAAACAAGCCATTTTTCCAATTTCCCCAAAGACCAGTTCCAGCCATATTCGTTTACCATCTTGGTAACAAAGTGTCTTATTTGTAGATATGCAAAGAATTCTTTGTTACAAAGGCTAAATTCTTCTCTTAAGCTCTCAAATGTTTTAATACAATGTGTGTTCCAATCTATCATCTGATATATGTCATTTAGGCCTAGACTGTGCCATTTCTGAAAGGGTGCTGATTGCACTCCCGCCTGAAATTTAAAATTTCCTCTGATTGGCATATAGTTAGAGACATTACATTCAATAGATAATATCTTACAAATCTTCCACCATGCCTGGAGAGGGCACATTAGTGTTTTAAGTTTCTTAATTTCTTGGGGAACTGACTTAGGATTGCAATGTATTAAAGCTGTAGGAAGGAAGGGTAAACTTACGTTTTTTTCAAGTTCATTATTTGTTACATAATCTTTATTTAATATCCAGTCTACTACTATTCGAGCAAGAAAAGCCAGATTATACAATTGTATATCTGGTAGTGCAAGCCCGCCATATTTCTTAGGTAATTAAAGTTTTAGTAGTGAAATTCTAGGTTTTTTGTTCTGCCATACAGGGAGTGCAGAATTATTAGGCAAATGAGTATTTTGACCACATCATCCTCTTTATGCATGTTGTCTTACTCCAAGCTGTATAGGCTCGAAAGCCTACTACCAATTAAGCATATTAGGTGATGTGCATCTCTGTAATGAGAAGGGGTGTGGTTTAATGACATCAACACCCTATATCAGGTGTGCATAATTATTAGGCAACTTCCTTTCCTTTGGCAAAATAGGTCAAAAGACTTGACAGGCTCAGAAAAGTCAAAAATAGTGAGATATCTTGCAGAGGGATGCAGCACTCTTAAAATTGCAAAGCTTCTGAAGCGTGATCATCGAACAATTAAGCGTTTCATTCAAAATGGTCAACAGGGTCGCAAGAAGCGTGTGGAAAAACCAAGGCGCAAAATAACTGCCCATGAACTGAGAAAAGTCAAGCGTGCAGCTGCCAAGATGCCACTTGCCACCAGTTTGGCCATATTTCAGAGCTGCAACATCACTGGAGTGCCCAAACGCACAAGGTGTGCAATACTCAGAGACATGGCCAAGGTAAGAAAGGCTGAAAGACGACCACCACTGAACAAGACACACAAGCTGAAACTTCAAGACTGGGCCAAGAAATATCTCAAGACTGATTTTTCTAAGGTTTTATGGACTGATGAAATGAGAGTGAGTCTTGATGGGCCAGATGGATGGGCCTGTGGCTGGATTGGTAAAGGGCAGAGAGCTCCAGTCCGACTCAGACGCCAGCAAGGTGGAGGTGGAGTACTGGTTTGGGCTGGTATCATCAAAGATGAGCTTGTGGGGCCTTTTCGGGTTGAGGATGGAGTCAAGCTCAACTCCCAGTCCCACTGCCAGTTTCTGGAAGACACCTTCTTCAAGCAGTGGTACAGGAAGAAGTCTGCATCCTTCAAGAAAAACATGATTTTCATGCAGGACAATGCTCCATCACACGCGTCCATGTACTCCACAGCGTGGCTGGCAAGAAAGGGTATAAAAGAAGAAAATCTAATGACATGGCCTCCTTGTTCACCTGATCTGAACCCCATTGAGAACCTGTGGTCCATCATCAAATGTGAGATTTACAAGGAGGGAAAACAGTACACCTCTCTGAACAGTGTCTGGGAGGCTGACAGAATCCATGGATGGCAGGCTTTTGAGTGTCCTTGCAAAGAAAGGTGGCTATATTGGTCACTGATTTGTTTTTGTTTTGTTTTTGAATGTCAGAAATGTATATTTGTGAATGTTGAGATGTTATATTGGTTTCACTGGTAAAAATAAATAATTGAAATGGATATATATTTGTTTTTTGTTAAGTTGCCTAATAATTATGCACAGTAATAGTCACCTGCACACACAGATATCCCCCTAAAATAGCTATAACTAAAAACAAACTAAAAACTACTTCCAAAACTATTCAGCTTTGATATTAATGAGTTTTTTGGGTTCATTGAGAACATGGTTGTTGTTCAATAATAAAATTAATCCTCAAAAATACAACTTGCCTAATAATTTTGCACTCCCTGTATGAAATTTCTCATCATACTATTAATTTTTCCGATGTCCTTTCGTTTAAGAATTATTGAAGTGTTCTGTAAGCTATATAACATTTTCGGAAGAAGAATCATTTTAAATGCAGCAATACGGCCGAAATTGAAAGTGGGAGCTTTTGCCATAATTTCATACTAGTCCCAAAGTCTTTTAATATTGGTGCTACATTAAGATTATAGAATTTATCTGAGTCCGCAATGATCTCTATTCCCAGATATCTAAGGGATTCTGGGAATTCAAAAGGTATATCTGATAAAGAGTCAGAGTTCTTTCTAATCCATAGTAGCTCCGATTTTGAGGCATTGATCCTATATCCTGAAAAGGATCCAAATTGTTCTATAATTGAAATAATTATGGGTATATTGTTTCGTAGATTAGAAACATATAACAGGATATCATCCGCGTAGAGCGCGATCTTGAGCTCTTTCCTTCCTATCCTAATACCTTCTATTGGTTTTCTTATTGCTATCGCCAAGGGTTCAATTGAGATGTTGAAGAGAAGAGGGGGGAGGGGGCAGCCCTGCCGTGTTCCTCTTTCCAAAGGTATCTCCTGAGACAGTGTATTGTTAACAATTATTCTTGTATGTGCTTTTTTATATAGGTTCTCCACAAATTTAAGTAGATTCCCTCTGAGACCGAATTTGTAAAGTGAGAGGAGTAGATGGTCATGTTGAATTGAATCAAACGCTTTCTCTGCATCGATTGAAACTATTGCTAGATCTGGGAGATCCCCCTCTCCCCTCTTCCCTGCCATCCCGATTGATTTGAAGTAGTCTATTGTTAATAATACTTCCCTAATTTTTGCTGATGAGTTACGCTTCTGTATAAATCCTGCTTGGTCTTTGTGAATTATTTCAGAGAGTACCGTTTGTAATCTCTTAGCTATAATAGAAGTCAGAATCTTATAGTCGACGTTTAATAATGCTATAGGCCTATAGGATTCCTTCTTCGTTGGATCCTTCCCTGGTTTAGGAATCAGAGTGGTATATGATGCACTAAATTGAGGGGAAGCTACATTCCCGTCGACATATAGATAATTAAAGAGCTTAATCAAAGGTGAGACAATGAGTGGTGTAAGAACTTTGTAGAATTCGCTAGGAAGCGCATCAGGACCTGATGCTTTATTTAATGGTAAATCTTGGATAACCTTTAGAATCTCTTCTTCTGAAATTGGAGCATTCAGACCTGACATTTTTTCGTTATCGAGTATGGGATGGATAATTTTACTCCAAAATTCATCAGATTTAACCTTATCTGAGTTTCTGTGTGTTTTCAGAATAGATTTCTGTGAAATAATCTGCAAAGATATTAGAAATGTCTTTTGTATCTATGTGAGTTTTCTGGTTATGGTTAATTTCATCAATTAGTGGAGATCTTTTTTCCCTTTTTAGCAAATTAGCCAGTACCTTTCCTGCTTTGTTACCATAACGGTAGAGTCTTGACTGGAACTTAAGGTCCTTCTGTGTTTCTCTATAAATTAAAAACGAATCTCTTTCATTTTTTGCTCTAGTGTATTTAGCCCAGTTTTCCGCTGAGTTGACAAGTATATAGGAATTATACGCGTTAGTTACAGATTTTATCACTTCTAGTTCTCTTGCTTTTAATGTTTTAACTCTATTAGCGGTATATGAAATTATTTCGCCCCTAAGAACTGCCTTTGCAGCTTCCCAGTAGACATCTGGGCGATTAATATAGGCTTTATTAAACTCGGTATATTCTTCATATCTACTCTTCAACCAACTTTTAAATTATAGGTCATTCATCAGCCACGTGGGGAAGAAAAAGCGAGAGGATCTTAATCTAGGCTCATTATAATGTATTTCTAATGTAATGGGACTATGATCTGATATAGAAATAGGTAAAATGTTTGCTTTAATTTGCTTTCTACATAATCTTTCGTCAACAAGAAATAAATCTATCCTCGATAAAGTTTTATGGGCTCTAGATACACATGTAAAGTCTCTTACATCTGGATTCTGTATTCTCCATATATCCTTAACCATCAAATTTTGCATTATTTTCTTGAACATCTTGATTTCTAAACTGTCTCGCTTGTTCTTCCCCAACATAGGCTTCTGTCTGAGCCTGTCCAATGGATAATTAGGAGCCATATTATAATCCCCCCCTAGGATTAAATATCCTACTGATTCAGTGAGAATCTTGGACTGCAAAGTATCCCAGAAAACTGGGCCAAACACATTCGGAGCATAAAGATTACAAAGTGTGTACATGAGTCCTTCTATTTTTAATTTTAAAATTATGTATCTCCCTTCTGAATCTGAGATGTGATGCAGAATTTCATATTTATTTCTTTTTCCTAAAAGGATTGCCACCCCTCTCTTCCTCTTTACTCCTGTGGAAGCAAACACCTCTTTAACCCATGAAGACTTTAACTTTAATACCTCTTCTAGATTTAGATGGGTTTCTTGAAGGAAAGCTATATCGGTGTCAATTTTTCGCAGGTGGGTTAGAATTAGTTTTCGTTTAATGGGAGAGGTAAGTCCCCCAATGTTCCAAGAAGTTATTTTACATTTATCTATTTTGCTCATCCCTTAGCCAACCAATGAGAACATAGCGATAGGGCAGGAAGGAGGGGGGAGAGATGGAGAGAGAGAGAAAAAAAAAGGGGGGGGGATGGGTGGGGAAGAAAAAAACAAAAAGAACCCAAAAAAAACAAACAAAAAAAAACCAAAAAAACAAAATGACAACACAAGAATCCCCCTCCCCAGCGGCTCTGACGCAGGGGAAGGTTCCTAAAATTAGATACAACCCTAGTACGGGAGAACCCCCTGGGGCCCCGCATAGCCCCTTGGTGACCCTTATACCTTGTATCATAAATGAAGTAATAGTTTCCAAAAAAGTGAGAAAGAAAAAGAAATAACCAAAAATTACAGCCAGAGGAAGCTAAATCTTCTATCACCTAATAACATTTTTCTCTAATTCTTCTATAAATTTTTCTGCTTCTCTAGCAGATTCAAAAAAGTGAACTTCACTATCAACTGTGACCTTTAGTTTTGCCAGATAAATTATAGTGGCATTATATCCCCCCTTGATAAGCTTTGTACAAATAGGGGATAGCTCTTTCCTTTTCCCCGCTGTTTCAGCGGAGAAATCTTGAAATAAAAGTATGTTAGCATCCCCAAAAGAGATTGGTTGGTTTTTCCGATAGTACTGGAATATAGTGATTTTATCCTGGAAGTTTAACAGTTTTGCAATAATTGGCCTTGCTCTAGCCTTTCCCCTGCCCTCTTCTACTTGACGACCTATTCTATGGGCCCTTTCGACTAGTATTGAAGGGTATGCAGGGGGTAGTCCTAGTAGTTGCACTAAGATTTCTGATATAAATTTTCCTAGATCTTCAGACTGTTTCCCCTCAGGGACCCCTATTATTCTTATATTATTCCGCCTAGAGCGGTTCTCTAGGTCTTCAATTTTAGCTTGCATTTTAGACAGTATTCTCTCTGTAGCTTCTAGTTTGGTTTTATGAATTGTACTGTTATCCTCCAAGTCTGACACTCTTTGTTCTACTTCTTCAAGCCTATTTGAAAATTGTCTGACAGCATCTGTGATACTGGCTTCTAGGATCTGAGTATCTGGTACTTCTTTGTCATATAAAGGATTGATAGAAACTGGATGAATGTCCACTTGGGTCTCTATAGTGTTTTTATTTTTCCTTTCTCTGTGTCTTGCCGCCATGGCTGGTGAAGGAGTCTTAGTGTGCGCGTGTACAAATTTATCCATAAGTTAATTGTGTTTTATAGAAGGTGGGGGAGAGTGCCCCCTACCTAAAAAGTGCCAAATGTGAGAAATTAAAAAAAAAAAATAATAATAATAAAAAAAAATAATAATGGGGGAAAACAGGGGGGGGGGAGAGGTGAAAGTGAATGTGAAGGTATTGCGTGAGGACGTGTGGGGGAGAAAAAAAAAAAAGGCAGTGACAAAAAGGAAAAAGGTGACTTATTGCCACAATTTATGTTAATTTTGTGAGATTAGGTAAGAATTACTTAACGTTAGCAGGCTTTAAAAATAGTGATCACATCCAGTCTATCTTAAGTACAATTTGAGATATCTTATCTAGTGGCTTATCAGAAAAAACAAGTGTCACCTGGGACTACAGTACCCCTTAGTAGGTTTAAACCGATTTTTGTGTGTATTCTATGTGTTAAATCTACCTGTGTCTAGTTTGTCTATACTTTAAACCTAGCTACCTTTTATGTGTGTACAGAGTTTGATTAGTTGACTATTACCAAGAGTAGATCCCAATTCACCTTTCAGATGACCTGATTCTTATATATATATATATATATATATATATATATATATATATATAAAATCAATTTTTAAATATAATCTAGGAATCTTGGGATGTTTTTTATTTTAAAATACTGTGATGGAGCCTAACCTTATAAATAGTTGTGGATTAATTTCCCAGAGTAAACATAGATGATCCAAGTTGAATTTGCACACCCTTTAACTATTATGTTTTTGAGGTGCCTCTATCTATTTAGCTAGATTAATACCTACTAAGAGCATGCAATTTTAAACAACTTTCTAATTTACTCCTATTATCAATTTTTCTTCGTTCTCTTGCTATTATTAGTTGAAAAAGAAGGCATCTAAGCTTTTTTTTTTGTTTCAGTACTCTGGACAGCACTTTTTTATTGGTGGATAAATTTATCCACCAATCAGCAAGGACAACCCAGGTTGTTCACAAAAATGGGCCGGCATCTAAACTTACATTCTTGCATTTCAAATAAAGATACCAAGCGAATGAAGAAAATTTGATAAAAGGAGTAAATTAGAAAGTTGCTCAAAAGTTCAAAGAAAATTTTTGGGTACAGTGTCCCTTTAAGACCTGGAATAAGTGTCCAGAACTGATGTGTCTAATTGGTTTGAAGATGTATGGAACATGGTCAGTGATCACATGTAACTGACAGTGTAGCGAACCACCGCAGGATGCCTGGCTAGTGGCTACAGGTTGCTCTGATATCCTTATATAAAAAAATAAAAACTTGACCGATGTCATCCATTCGAGATACTGACACATAAACCTAAAAAAGTGTGCACCAATCAATCCCTCCTGCTGTGCATATAAAGTAAAATGTTTATGTTATTTTAAACTAAAGCACTAAAAAATGTTAAAGCTGTAAACTGTTTTAAGTATTTTTTAATTAGTAAATTTCTGACAAATATGTATCTACATTTTGAAAGAATTTTTTAAAAGAATTTATTTTAAAGCATCTTTTTTTCTATTTGGGTAAGCCTGTGATTAGCTTTTACCCAGGTCATTCGAGTTGGTGATGGCTCAGTTTACATGATACAATTACAAACCACTGCATGCTCTGAGCATTCTGTTTAAAATTCTTGTGCACATATTTAGATATGCTCCAGATGCCAGAACAGTAAAATAACTCACTGATGTTGGTATTTACTAAAATCATTTTCTAATACGCTTGCTGCAAAAACATTTCTATTAAAAATGAAATGTACTCTTAAACACTCCAGTTTTGAAACGATCTTCGTTCTTTAAGTGGTCAATAACCATTGATTAAACAGCTGTTAGTAAACAAATAATTTAGGGACAGCCCACGACAGCATCAACTTTGCAAACTCGGATCTGTATTGCACGCACAGTGAACACACAGCAGTAGAGCATTGGATATAGAAGGGGAGGGGCTATTGCTACCAAGGATGTCCCTATGTTTCCACATAGACAGCTTGAAGAACTGCTGGTATAATGTAATTGTCACTCAAGCTAATATTTGCTAATCAGTTCTGCCATATATACGGTGTATAACATCACAGACAGTAAAGCAGCATATCAGCGTGGTAAACAACCCCGGAATAGCTCGGCTTTCCTTGGCAGAGCAGAGCTTACACGCAGGAAGGATAGGTGAAGAGGAGGACTCGGAGCAGACTCTCTGTTTGTCAGAGGTTCCACGTTCTCCTATAGGGATAGAGGGGCTGGCGCTTCTGTGTCTCAGCCAATCCCAGCACACCACGATCAGGGCTCAACTTACTGGGAACTAGTTGAACTGGAACTGGGCAAGCATTTGCAGCACAGTGGAGGAAGTGTAGATAGAGAACGCTGATGTGTTTATTGTTAAAGTTTATACATACTGGTGTGATACGCTAGTCAGGTGCCCCAAGAAGCCCTTGTGTGTAGCGCTGTCCTCTCTGCACACCAGTATGGTGTCTCCCTCCATCTGTGCCCAGAAGCTCTTGTCCTTCTTTCCATTCCTGCTTGTTCTGTTTGATCTGCAGTATGAAGGTAAGATGACAGTCACCCCTTACAGTACGATTGCCAGCTGCACCATTACATGCATCATATCATTAGTGCAGGCTACATGAGTTGGGTTTCCATTAGGCCAGGGGTATCAAGCTCATTGTATCCGGGGCCACTCGCCAAGTGTTCTCCAATAGGGGCCACTTGAACAGAATGTGTGCTCTGGAATTGCATATAGTAGAAATTGGAAGTGACTTTTACCCAAACAGTAGTGCACGATAGAAGTTGTAGTCCAGAATAGACCTACACAGTGTATATCTTGTGAGTGCCAAGTGAAGTGATCATTCTGGAACTGAATAAAATGTTACATTTATCCAAGCAGTGCATACTGGACAATGAATGCTTGACTTTATATCTATCTTGTAAGTGCCTATATAGAACATCAACTTGTTACACCTCTCAGAACTCCAAATGAGTTATTTACCTAATAAGCAAGGGAGTGCCAGATTGAGGGTCTCACTTTGAGACCTTTGCATTAGGATAAGCTTAGTACAACCTAACTCAGTAGGTAAAACTGCAAAGTTCTGGGTCTGGGCTGTCAGATAGATCTTCCTTATACGTTTACTTTAATTGTAGATACCTTATATAAAATACATTCTCTTTATTCTATATTTGTTTCCCAAATATTTGGGCCCCTCTTAAATGGCAATATGTTTTGGTTTACATATCCTGAAACATGTGTAAACCTTTTAGATCTATAAATACCATTCCTAAAAATGTACATATTGTGTCTAATCTCGAAGCTTATAAAATTTCAAGCATTCTCTATTGATATAGTGCTCGACAAACACAGGAGTCTGGGAGCCACTGGCTCCTAGAATTTTACACCTGGCTCCTAACTTTTTGGGTTATTCTCCATATATCTTTATACAAATGCCAAGGTATGGGTCCTAAAATATGTCTGGCTCCTAAATATTCTTACTGGCTCCTAATTTTTAAACAGATTTGTCAAGCACTTCTCTATTCTATGCATCAGTTTTAATACATTTAATGTTTCATTTTTCCATTGTAACAACAGTTTTATAACTATTAAATATAAATAAACCTAAAAGTGCAAGGTAGCCTCAAAAGGCAGATTCTGTCAAACAAAATATATACAGTACCTTGCCAAATTGTTAGATCCATGCTTAAAGGGACAGTCTACACCAGAATTGTTATTGTTTTAAAAGATAGATAATCCCTTTATTACCCATTCCCTAATTTTACATAACCAACACAGTTATATTAATATACTTTTTACCTCTGTGATTACCTTGTATCTAAGCCTCTGCAGACTGCCCCCTTATTTTAGTTCTTTTGAAAGACTTGCATTTTAGCCAATAAGTGCTGACTTCTAGGTAACTTCACACATGTGAGCACAATGTTATCTATATGGCACACATTAATTAATGCCCTCTAGCTGTGAAAAACTGTAAAAATGCATTTAGATAAGAGAAGGCCTTCCTAGGTTTAGCTTTCAACTAAGAATACCAAGCAAGCAAAATTGGTGATAAAAGTAAATTTGTTTTTTTTTAAATGACATGTCCTATCTGAATCATGAAAGTTTATTTTGGACTAGACTGTCCCTTTTAAAAAACAATGATTTGTTTTAGTTATGATAACTTAGTATAAATACAATTGTTATAAATATTTTCTTGAGTTTTTACATACAGGGTGTCTTAAAGTGATGGTAAATTTTGATGCTAAAGTGCCCGGTTTTTAAAAATTCGATTAAAGACAGGGGCACTTTAATTCATCAAAATTTACATTTCACTCCTGTTGTGAAAAAAATACTTACCTTTTAATCTTGACAGCAGCTCCAGCTTCCTCCACCCGTTGCAAAGCCTCTTCCCGGGTCTAAAATGAGGAATCCGGCTTCCTCCAATCACGGCGTTGAATCAGACACTGATTCCCCCGGGGGGGAAGCCGTGATTGGAGGATGACTTATCCATCATTTCTGACATCAGAAATGGCTTGCAACGACCGGAGGAAGCTGGAGCTGCTGTCAAGTTTAAAGGGAAGTTTTTTTCACAACACGAGTAAAATGTGTTTTAATCGAATTTTTAAAAACCCGGCACTTAAGCATCAAAATTTACATTCACTTTAAGAAATATTAAAAAACAGCTAGTTTGCTTACAAAATATTTATTATAACAAAATAAAATTAGGTCAAGTCAAAATCAATATTTGCTATGCATCCTGATAAGTGCCTCTATGAGTTCTCTTTTAGTGATAGGAGCAGTTGTACTAATTTCTCTTTTCATGAACTCCCAAATATTCTCGATTGGGTTCATATCTCTCTTCAGCTTATCAGCCCTGAACAGTTCTCTCGGATACCTTGATACCTGCATCCTGAATATGTTTAGTCAAGACTGACAGGCAGTTTCCTATTTGAGTGCAGAGCCTACTTTTTCAAATAAAGATACCAAGAGAATAAGGAAAAATTGATAATAGGAGTAAATTAGAAAGTTGCTTAAAATTGCATGCTCTATCTGAATCATGAAAGAAAAACTTTGGGTTTAATATCCCTTTAATGTAGGTTCTTAGTGGCTATCGGTTATCTTTTAATGTTAAATCCCAATAAAACTAATTTTAAACTGCTAGGCTTTAAGGAATATGTTACTTTTATCAGTGTGTCATGTTTCATTTAAAAGTAGTATAACTTTCCTATTAATTCTTTTGTCTTGTTAGATTAGGTATCAAATAGCTTGAGACCTTTCATACATCGAAGACCATATTTATAGGCTAAACATTACTGCAGAACATAAGCAAGGATACCTGACCTTTTGACTTTTGCAGCTTTCCTGCTGTAAAGCATAAGCAAAGATACTTGACCCATCGACTTTTGCAGCAGTCCTTCGGGAAAGCATAAGCAAGGATACCTGACTCTTCGGTTTTTGCATCAGTCCTGCTGTAAAGCATAAGCATGGATAACACAAGGCGCTAGCGGCAAACCCTACGCCTTATCCGATTGGTTGTGCATCCGATGACCTCAGAGACATGGACAATCTGATCATGCATTAACGCCCGAGGGCAGATACGCTCCAGAGATTTCTGTTCTAATTAGAGCCTCGGGCGCCGCAACCGCCTCTGGGAACCTAACCATGGGTCCCACCCCCACAACGTGCTTTTAAAAGTTCTCGGACAGAATACGTGTGCGACAGATAATAATCTGACAGACAAATGTCTGTCGGATAACAGTCCGGTCTGTCCGAGAACCTTTAAAAGCACATTGTGGGGGGTTAGGTTCCCAGAGGCGATTACATCGCCTGAGGCTCTGGTTAGAACAAAACTCTCTGGAGTGTTTCTGCCCTCGGCCGTTAATGCATGATCTGATTGGTTCGTGGCTCAGTGAGGTCACCGGATGCAAAAAAGGATAAGGCTTTGGGTTTGTCATTGCTGCCTAGTGAAATACCTGACTGTTCAACTGTTGCAGCAGCCCTACTGTAAAGCATAAGCAAGGAATACCTGACCCTTGAGCTTTTGCAGAAGGTCTACTGTAAAACATAAGCAAGGACACCTGACCCTTCGAGTTTAACAGCAGGCTTATTGTAAAGCATAAGCAAGGACACCTGACCCTTCGAGTTTGGCAGCAGACTTATTGTAAAGCATAAGCAAAGACACCTGACCCTTCGACTTTAACATCAGGCTTATTGTAAAGCATAAGCAAGGACACCTGACCCTTCGACTTTAACATCAGGCTTATTGTAAAGCATAAGCAAGGACACCTGACCCTTCAGCTTTAACAGCAGGCTTATTGTAAAGCATAATCAAGGACACCTGACCCTTCAGCTTTAACATCAGGCTTATTGTAAAGCATAAGCAAGGACACCTGACCCTTCAGCTTTAACAGCAGGCTTATTGTAAAGCATAAGCAAGGACACCTGACCCTTCAGCTTTAACATCAGGCTTATTGTAAAGCATAAGCAAGGACACCTGACCCTTCAGCTTTAACATCAGGCTTATTGTAAAGCATAAGCAAGGACACCTGACCCTTCAACTTTAACAGCAGGCTTATTGTAAAGCATAAGCAAGGACACCTGACCCTTCAGCTTTAACATCAGGCTTATTGTAAAGCATAAGCAAGGACACCTGACCCTTCAGCTTTAACATCAGGCTTATTGTAAAGCATAAGCAAGGACACCTGACCCTTCAGCTTTAACATCAGGCTTATTGTAAAGCATAAGCAAGGACACCTGACCCTTCAGCTTTAACATCAGGCTTATTGTAAAGCATAAGCAAGGACACCTGACCCTTCAGCTTTAACATCAGGCTTATTGTAAAGCATAAGCAAGGACACCTGACCCTTCAGCTTTAACATCAGGCTTATTGTAAAGCATAAGCAAGGACACCTGACCCTTCAGCTTTTGCAGCAGGCCTACTGTAAGATGTCTGCTTTGGCGATTTTTATCTAAGAAGTCTTGTTACTACTGCGAGGTCCTTCCAAAGGCAAATTTTAGTTTGATGCCTGCTTATCTTTGTAAACAGGGTTCTGTATGTGAAGGAGAGAAAAACATACATTGCAATTTAATGCTAACAAAAATTTCCAAGGATTCTGCATGATTTCTCTCTGTCATTGAGTTGTGATAATTAGGCCCTAACTGAGAATCAAGCATACAAGTGTATGCCATAGTCACTTGTTATATCCTTATCTTAAATGGACACTGAACCCACATTTTTTCTTTTGTGATTCAGATAGAGCATGCAATTTTAAGCAACTTTCTTTTTTACTCCTATTATCAATTTTTTCTTCGTTCTCTTGCTATCTTTATTTGAAAAAGAAGGCATCTAAGCTTTTTTTTTTTTTTTTTTTTTTTTGTTCAGTACTATGGACAGCACTTTTTTTTAATTATTGGTGGAACAGTTTATCCACCAATCGGCAAGAACAATCCAGGTTGTTCATCAAAAATGGGCCGGCATCTAAACTTACATTCTTGCATTTCAAATAAAGATACCAAGAGAATGAAGAAAATTTGATAATAGGAGTAAATTTAGAAAGTCGCTTAAAATGTCATGCTCTATCTGAATCATGAAAGAAAAAATTTGGGTTCAGTGTCCCTTTAAGCAGGCTGTTAGTGCAACTTTGACTATATAGAAGTAAAGAGATAGAATTTGTCTTGCTGGAACATTGTTTATTTGAAATGAATGCTCTATCTATTTATCTATCCTTTTTGCATAGTACACATTTCTAATAAGCTATTGAAACAAAACTGTATAACAAGACACAGGATGTAATACATCTCTGGGCCTAGAGGCTTGTGTTAAGGGTGGCAATAGCACATGCAAGTAAGTTTAAAGGGACAGTCTAGTCAAAATTTAAAATTTCATGATTCAGATAGGGCATGCAATTTTAAACATCTTTAACATTTTACTTTTATAATTAAATTTGCTTTTTTCTTTTGGTATTCTTTGTTGAAAGCTAAATCTAGGTAGGCTCATGTGCTAATTTCTAAGCCCTTGAAGGCTGCCTCTTATCTCAGTGCATTTTGCTCAGTGCTCACTCCCATGGAGTTATTTATGAGTTAGCACTGATTGGCTAAAATACAAGTCTGTTAAAAGACCTGAGATAAGGAGGCAGTCTGCAGAGGTTTAGATACAAGGTAATCGCAGCGATAAAAAGTGTATTAATATAACAGTGTTGGTTATGCAAAACTGGGGAATGTGTAATAAATTGATTATCTTTTTAAACAATACAAATTCATTCTGGAGTGGACTGTCCCTTTAACAGTGGAAGAGTACTAAGGCATTTTTCTTACACTGTCTGGGGTTATAATTGTGGAATGGTACATGGAGGGTGTGCCTAATAGTACAAAACTACCTGTTGTGTGCATGACTTAGACAAGCCTACAAAGGGAAGCAAAACCACTTGGTGGGTGTGTTCAAACCTGTGCCTAGGGGTGTGTAGAGGAGTTGGAAGGCCCACCTGAGTTTGTGTGTAGTAGAGAACCCTGTATGTATCTGTAAAAGTGAAAGAACATTTGATGGGCAAACACGTCAGTAAATGGCTAGAGATGTTTATATGGGTGAGAGAGGTGACTTGTGTATGCATAAGGATGGAGCAGTGCAAACGGGGGTAATGTGTAAGGATGGGAAAGCCCCTGGGGCCTTGTGTATAAGAGTGGGAGAATGCCTGAGGTGGGACAGTCCAGTGGATATGTACCTAACAATTTTGTTTAACTTGATTGGCTAGAGGCAGCAGTCCCAGATCTATTTTCCAAAAACATCGAAAGCTATTTAAAAAAAAATAAAAAAATATATATAATCCCTTTATTACCCATTCCCCAGTTTTGCCTAACCAACACAGTTATATTAATACACTTTTTGCTTCTGTGACTCCCTTGTATCTAAGCCTCTGCAGACTGCCCCCTTATCTCAGTTTTTTTTGACAGACTTGCATTTTAGCCAATCACTGCTGACGCCTAAGTAACTCCACAGGCGTGAGCACAATGTTATCTATATGGCTCACATCAACTAATGCCCTCTAGCTGTAAAAAAAACTGTAAAAACTGAGATAAGATGCAGCCTTCAAGGGCTTAGAATTTAGCATATGAGCCTACCTAGGTTTAGCTTTCAACAAAGAATACCAAGAGAACAAAGCAAATTTGATGATAAACATAAATTGGAAAGTTGTTTAAAATTGCATGCCCTATCTGAATCATGAACGTTTAATTTTGACTTGACTGGTTTTTTTTTTTTTAAATGTTTTTAATATTCTTTGTAAAGGGGTTCTGGGGACAACTAGATTTCAGCAGCCCCACCCCTGGAAGTGCAGCACTGTGCTCTGACAAGCAATGTTGCATCCAGAGAATATGCGTTCACGTCTCTCCACATATAAGTCTGATTGGCTCAGAGGAGAGCCAGGGGTGACATCAGCACATCCAGGAAGGGAAGACATGGGGTACATCTGCATGAAAGCACAGTGTTCCATGCTAGTGTGTAGCATTGCCCATCCAGGTGTGAGACCCTTCTGACAATGGCGTACTCTGCGGAGGGCAATCATTTTAGCTTTAGGGCGGAGATTTACAAAGTCGTATGCGGTGGGCCTCCCCTCTGACAAATTTACAGACAGCACCCCCCCCCCACCATAATAGAAAACTGTAATATTTATTTTTCGCTTTAATTTGGGGAACTTACAGCTGATTCAGGGTTCCCTCGCTGTGTTTAACGCAAGTTACTGATCAAGACAACGAAAGCTACACGGTCTGAGCGATTTCAGCCTCATTGCCTTTTTCCACCTACATTGCACTACGGAATGTCAAGTGTCACCGTCAGCTCTTTTTGCTGCTTATGGTTTCCATAGGATAGTGAAAAGCGTCACTGCTCCCACTCATTCTCTTATTTACTCTTGTGCCCCCCAGGGGAGGCCCGGTAGTGAGGCAGTAAACTATTTGTAAAATATACTATTTTTATTTAAATAAACTTTTTATTTAAAATAAAACACTTTTTTTTTGTTGTTTTTTTGTTAAAAAAAAGCAAACAGAAGATGTGAGACTGCGCTGTCTCCATACACCCAAAACTAAGTTGATCACCTTTTAGGAGTAGCCAGCTTCATTTTTATACACTTTTATTAAATGATCTGGGTCCTAAAAGCCCACTTAGATGAACATTTTAACCTGCTCGGCACTCTGAGGGTTAATGAAGCCTAATTCTTAGTTACATCTTAATGGAGCACCCTGCGAGCGTAGAAGTAATAACTGCCCTTGGTGGTTTAAGCATATAATTATATCAAAATGAGTATAATTAGGCTTCTTTAAAGAGAGATAATATTCCACAACAGTTACGCTGTGTGTATAGGAAACAGCATCATTAGATTAGCAGATTTAAACTGATAACTGTTTCATTACAGAATCACACTGTTCCACGTCATAGATATTGTCAACCAAATTCAAGTGACATTCTTGATCTGCGTGTTTGTACTTTACTTTTATGGTTCTAAATCTCGGCTAAGGTATTTAGTAGTGCACATTGTGTGATGTTGCCTGCATATAAACATAATTAACACTGTTTTCATTTGTGTTGAATTGTATTAAAGGTACATGTTTCAAATAGAGTATACAGTTTTAAACAACTTTCCAATTTACTTTGTTCTTTTGTTAGCCTTTATTAAAGAACATACCTAGATAGGCTTAGCAGCGTGCATGTTTATTGTGAACTATATAAGAGCAGTGTTTGTAACAATGCTTCTAACTTTGTAATACATTGCTAAACACTATAGGGCAGTTGTTTTTGCAACAGTGTACAACATTGTTACAATTATTGTTGCAAACACTGCTGCCATATAGTGCTCAAGACAGGTGCACTTTCCTGAGCCTTCCTAGCTTACACTCTTCATAAAAAGTACAAGTAATCTTGCTAATAGAAGTAAATTGGAAAGTTGTTTAAACTTACACTATCTGAATCATGAGAGTTTAATTTTGACTTTCATGCCCTTTTGGCATTACTGCCATTAAAAAAAAAAAGTATCACAAATTGGTAATTCAACACCAACAACTACTGAATGAGAGAAACGTGTGATCAGGGGTTACACAGGAAAATAACGCTAAATTGTTTGTCTGTACAAGGCCACAGCTCAAATACCAAAGCCATGTTACAGAGAGATGGCTGTAGGCTGCATGTGCTCGAGCATTTGTATCTTAGTACCATTGTATAAGATCCAAAGGAACAGCAGACACAGTTCAAGTCGAAAAGCTAGAAACAGCTCAATTTATTTGGAAGTTCCAAACAAGAAAAGGTAGACAGTCAGACAATACCTGACGCGTTTTGCACATGCACTTCATCAGAGGCTAATGATTCTACTGACGGTAGGGCTTAAGTATGCAGCTCCAGCCAATCCCTGTAGTAGACAGCCGCGGTCAATGGTAGTATGCTTCATCATACTCAGCTGTGTAAGATGAACAGAGATGCAACTCTTCTCCTGTCAGTTTTAATGTCAACAAACATATATAGGTAGATTTTTCAAAGGCTGGGCGAACTCTATGTGCTTCGCCTGTAACTGCGGCCCAGCTCGCCTCCGGAGAAGCGCACTTGTGTGCCTGAATTTATAAAAAAAATAGATTTTGCGCTTTTAGTAAAAGGCGAGCTGGGGCGTAATAATGATAAATTTTGCCTGTCGGAAAAAGCATTTACTCGATGCCATGTCTTGATTATGAAAAAAGCATTTTTTAGGTATATATTTTGCGCATATTTATATTATATAATGTTTCCATGCTGTTTTTGCCATATATTGGTAATTTAAGATCCTAAAATCAATAAATTAATATATATACATTGGATATAAAAAGTCTACACACCCCTATTAAAATGTCAGGTTTCTGTGATGTAAAAAAATGAGACAAAGATAAATAATTTCAGAACTTTTTCCACCTTTAATGTGACCTATAAACTGTACAACTCAATTGAAAAACAAACTGAAATATTTTAGGTAAAGGGAAATAAAAAAAATAAAATAATATGGTTGCATAAGTGTGAACACCCTTTTATAACTGGGGATGTATCTGTGTTCAGAATTAAGCAATCACATTCAAAATCATGTTAAATAAGAGTCAGTACACACCTGTCGTCATTTAAAGTGCCTCTGATTAACCCCAAATAAAGTTCAGCTGTTCTAGTAGGTCTTTCCTGACATTTTGTTAGTCACATCCTACAGCAAAAGCCATGGTCCGCAGAGAGCTTCTAAAGCATCAGAGGGATCTCATTGTTAAAAAGTATCAGTCAGGAGAAGGGTACAAAAGAATTTCCAAGGCATTAGTTATACCATGGAACACAGGGAAGACAGTCATCATCAAGTGAAGAAAATATGGTGCAACAGTGACATTACCAAGAACTGGATGTCCCTCCAAAATTGATGAAAAGACGAGAAGAAAACTGGTCTGGGAGGCTGCCAAGAGGCCTACAGCAACATTAAATGAGCTGCAGGAAGTACTGGCTGTGTGGTACATGTGACAACAATCGCCCGTATTCTTCAAATGTCTGGGCTATGGGGTAGAGTTGCAAGACGGAAGCCTTTTCTTACAAAAAAAAAAACCATCCAAGCCCGGCTAAACTTTGCAAAAACACATCTGAAGTTTCCCAAAAGCAGGTTGCAAAAGGTGTTCTGGTCTGATGAAACCAAAGTTGAACTTTTTGGCCATACTTCCAAAAGATATGTTTGGCGCAAAAACAACACTGCATATCACCAAAAAAAACACCATACCCACAGTGAAGCATGGTGGTGTCAGCATCATGCTTTGGGGCTGTTTTTCTTCAGCTGGAACTGGGGCCTTAGTCAAGGTAGAGGGAATAATGAACAGTTCTAAATACCAGACAATATTGTCCCAATACGACCCAAAGCATACATCCAAATCAGCAAAGGAATGGCTTCACCAGAAGAAGATTAAAGTTTTGGGATGGCCCAGCCAGAGTCCAGACCTGAATCGAATTCAAAATCTGTGGGGTGATCTGAAGACGGATGCCCTCGCATTCTGACAGATTTAGAGTGTTTTTGCAAAGAAGAGTGGGCAAATCTTGCCAAGTCAAGAGATGTGCCATGCTGAAAAACTCCTACCCAAAAAGACTAAGTGCTGTAATACAATCAAAAGGTGCTTCAATAAAGTATTAGTTGAAGGGTGTTCACACTTATGCAACCATATTATTTTAGTTTTTTATTTTTATTTCCCTTTACCTAAAAGATTTCAATTTGTTTTTCAATTGAGTTGTACAGTTTATAGGTCACATTAAAGGTGGAAAAAGTTCTGAAATTATTTATCTTTGTCTCATTTTTTTTACATCACAGAAACCTGACATTTTAACAGGGGTGTGTCGACTTTTTATAATATATATATATATATATATCTCTTGGTACCCGTATTCACCTGTGGAAGCGCAAATTTCTGGCAATAACAGTCTCTCCTTGGTGCAGAGCCTTTGAAAAATGAGTTAAAAGAAAGTACTGCATCACAAGATGTAAAAGCATGTATGATAATGGTGTTCGCCTCAGTCTGTATGGCGAAATATAGAACACTCAATTTAAGGAGAAATTTCAGTTCCCTATCGGCGCAAAGCAATGATAAATAAGAAACTGGGTGAATTTGTAGGTCGGGCTGCAAAATTACGCCTATTACTAATGTATATTGGTGCGCCTAGGCGAATGCAAGCAGAGTGCGAAGAAGTTTCTTTCAGACTTGCTCAATTATAGGCTTTTCTAAGTATGGTGATTGGTGCGTATGCGTTATGTTGCCCGCAGTTACAGGCACATTGCTTTGATAAATCTACCCCATAGTGTTCAGAAGATAATAACTATGCAAAGTTATTGTTCTGAAAAATGCTCAATCATGTAATATTCATTTGTTAAGTAACAATTTGCACAAAACAGCTATAAGAACTGTTACATTGTTTCACAAAATACAGAAATAATAGTATAAAAGGAAAACGGTTAAAGTGAAAGTAAATCCTAGCGTTTTACAAACGCTAGGATTGACTATTGAAACAAATAAAGGGCACTTTCATTCATGAAGTATAAGATACAGAAAGCTCCTTTTGTTTCACTCGATCGCCGTTCTTAGTTGCTACAGCAGCCCACGGCTAAAAAACTTTTTTGCTAAGAGGTGACGTTTTCACCTCTTAGCCAATAGCTGTGCGGTAAATCTGGCTTGGCGCCCATGGGAGCCGGATTTACCGCACGGCTATTGGCTAAGAAGTGAAAACTTCACCTCTTAGCGAAATTTTTTTTTTAGCCGTGCGCTGCTGTAGGAGCTAAGAATGACGATCAGTTAAAACAAATAAAGGAGCTTTCTACATGAAGTGTCTTATACTTCATGAATGAAAGTGCCCTTTATTTGCTTTGTAAAACGCTAGGATTTACTTTCACTTGAATGCAATCATTAGTTAAAAAAAAGAAAAATAATTTGGACAATTCAGTACATAAATGTTTGTTTTTTTTAAAAAGAGAACATTAAAAGACAATATATGATCCAAGAAAAACGTAAGAAAACTATTTTTTGTAGAAAACCTGTAATAAAATAATACAAATAAAATACTTCTAAACATTGTTTTTTTGACCAAAGCTCTATGTCATTGGTAATGGAATGTATAAGGAAGGTATACGGCTAATCTTATTATTTTGTATAGCCTAACGCTAAACAATGCTTAGAAGTAACTGTTTTTTTTATATATTATTATTTCTGTATTTTGTGAAACAATGTAACAGTTCTTATAACTGTTTTTGTGCAAATTGTTACTTAAAGGGACACTGAACCCAAATTTTTTCTTTCATGATTCAGATAGAGCATGTAATTGTAAGCAACTTTCTAATTTACTTCTATTATCAATTTTTCTTCATTCTCTTTTTATTTGAAAAGAAGGCATCTCAGCTAAGGAGCCAGCAAATTGTGGGTTCAGAACCATGGACAGCACTTGTTTAAAGGTGCTGTCCAATCAGCAAGGACAACCCAGGTTGTTCACCTAAAATGGGCCGGCATCTAAACTTACATTCTTGCTTTTCAAATAAACATACTAAGAAAATGAAGACAATTTGATAATAGGAGTAAATTAGAAAGTTGCTTAAAATTGCATGCTCTATCTGAATCACAAAATAATTTTTTTGGCTACAGTGTCCCTTTAACAAATGAATATTATATGATTGAGCATTTTTCAGAACAATAACTTTGCATATTTATGCTTTTAGGTTATTATCTTGTGAACACTAAATGTTCGTAAAAATTAAAATTGACAGGAGAAGAGTTGCATCTCCGCCAATCTTACACAGCTGAGTATGATGATGCATACTGCCATTGGCCGCGGCTGTCTACTACAGGCATAGGCTAGAGCTGCATACTTAAAGGGACAGTCAACACCAGAATTTTTGTTGTTTTAAAAGATAGATAATCCCTTAATTACCAATTCCCCAGTTTTGCATAACCAACACAGATATAATAATACACATTTTACCTCTGTAATTACCTTGTATCTAAGCCTCTGCTGACTGCCCACTTATTTCAGTTCTTTTGACAGACTTGCATTTTAGCCAATCAGTGCTCACTCCTCGATAAATTCACATGCATGAGCTTAATGTAATCTAAATGAAACACACGAACGAACGCCCTCTAGTGGTCAAAATGCATTCAGCTTAGAGGCGGCAGTCATGGTCTAAGAAATTAGCATATGAACCTCCAAAGTTTAGCTTTTAACTAAGACTACCAAGAAAAAAAAGCAAAATTGGTGATAAAAATAAATTGGAAAGATGTTTAAAATTACATGCCCTATTTGTATCATGAAAGTTTTTTTTGGACTTGACTGTCCCTTTAAACCCTACTGTCAATAGAATCATTTAGCCTCTGATGAAGCGCATGTGCAAATGCGCAAAACGCGTCAGGTGTTGTCTGACTGTAACTTTTCTTGTTTGGAACTTCCAAATAAATTGAGCTGTCTATAGCTTTTCAACTTGAACTATGTCTGCTGTTCCTTTGGATCTTATAGGAAGTTTATGCGGTTGGGAACTCTGCTATTTGGCACTTTTTCAAGACTTGAGCCCTGTCCCACTCTGATTGGTGCTGTCAGCCATCACCTTTGTCAGTCTCTGCATCTGGAGCCTATCGTAGGCAAAGAGACGTACAACGTCATATCAAGGAGTGAGGAGACACGCCCACTCTGACGGAAGGAATCAACCGAGCCTGAGGATATTTCCCACAGCCGTGACTGGAGGGCTTCATCGCTAGACCAGAATCGTCTACGGAGGTTGTCCACTAAAAGCAGGTAGTATCGGATGAGGAAGGGGAGCATTACGGCATTTTGGGAACCAACCTTGGGAGACTGAGGCAAGCACACTACCCTCACTAATTGGGACATAGACCTAATTACTTGAGACTTGCTGCTTTACACACTATAGGCATTGTCCTAGACCACCAGGTCTTATTTATTTCTTGCAGCTTTTATTGTTTATTGGTTACGACTTATATACCATTACTGCTCACCCAATACTTCTTTGATTAGGGTCTACTCAGATATTATCCTTTGCATGAATATTGTGAATATTTCTTGGTACCATTGCCAGCTGTATCTGATAATGTGAGAGATACAGAATTTTTTGGTTGCTTGGGCTGGTTTGAGAGAGAGGGTTAATTGCTTAGATGTATTTGATGATGAGGGTTATTTTTTTTAGTTTTTTTCTAATGGAGGTTTGATAGGGGGTTAATGCAGCAGCAGTGTG
This sequence comes from Bombina bombina, assembly GCF_027579735.1. Taxonomy (NCBI): domain Eukaryota; kingdom Metazoa; phylum Chordata; class Amphibia; order Anura; family Bombinatoridae; genus Bombina; species Bombina bombina. The sequence goes on along the minus strand of NC_069501.1, from coordinate 863,251,285 downwards.
GCTAGAATTAACTTGTGATGGCGCGGTCAGTATGGTTAGGATTCACTTAAAATGGGGAGCGCAGAGCAATTTTAAACAACTTTCCAATTTTACTTTACGTTATTATCTAATTTGCTGTGTTCTCTTTTGTATCTTTTGATAAAAAAACATACATAGGCTAAGGAGCAGCAACTCCTGGGAGCAAGCTGCTGATTGGTGTTTGTAATTTTTCAAGCTGTATCGTGCATTTGATAAAGAGGGCGGAATGCCTCCGAAACGTGATGCTTTTTAATGTAACTTATTAAATGTTATGTTTTACCTAACCAGCGAGTGCCTTTTCTGTGCCTGAGATATATATATATATATATATATATATATATATATATATATATATATATATATATATATATATATATATATATATATACACACAAACTGGTGTTCGTTCCTGAGAGTGCGCTTCTCTCTCTGTATGTGTGTATATATGGCTTGTTATGTATTTGTTATTTAAATTTTTAAATTATTTAGAATTTATAAATATTTTTTTTCCCTCTACAAATACTCTAAAGTGCACAGTGAGCTAAAGTTTTTTTTTTTTAAAGTGCACACAATTCTTAAAAGGTTTCTGTAAATGCCTAAATGTCCAACTTGTTTTGTGGTGGTTTCTTTAAAAGTAACTTAATATTAAGACCATTTGCACCTTGTTTTTCTTGATAACATCTTTACTTCATATCTATTTTTTTCCTAGGTGTGCAATGTGGATTAAATGCAGATGTTGACAGACATCTGGAAATGGGAAAAAAATTATTAGCTGCAGGGCAGCTGGCAGATGCATTATCTCATTTTCATTCTGCTATAGGTATGTATTAGCATTTTTCTACTGTGTGTGTATGTGTGCCTCACTATACAAATGCGTAATATATATATATATATATATATATATATATATATATATATATTACTCATTTGTATAGTGACGCAAAATTCTGTAGTTATGTGTGTATAGGGGTACCATAGCTGGAAGATATAAATATTCTATGGGAGTTGTTGCTAGCTGGGCACAGCGGTCACTGGAAATGGGTCCTTAATCACCTACTGTTGGCTCAGTCAAGGTATTTCCTGAGAAATATCCTGAGTAGTTAGGGTCATCTAGCTAGGATGGGGTTTTTCTACTGGACACAGGTAAGTTCAGTAGGTCAGTATTTACAGAGGTACGTATACATTTTTGCACTCACAGCCCACAGGTTTGGCTATTGTCTACTGTATGGGTACATTAGAGCCAGGGGGTCTTATGTTTGTGGGGCACTTTTAATTTGAGCGTTGTACTATTTGCTTGGGCACTGTTCAATTGAATGGTTTTAGTGTAGCAGACTGATTTTTACATATGTGAAAAGGGCAACATTGTTTAGTCAGGGAGTGTTTTTCTAAGAAGGAGCTGTCTTAAAAAAAAAAAAAAAAAAAAAAAAAAAAGGGTGATATATTCAAATATATCTCATCCAGAGATAGGTCTCATGGTGAAAAAAACACAGTTGAGTCTTGAAAAAGGCCTAATACAGAAGGGCCAAATCGCGTTGACTATTTGACTCTCACTGCCAATTCCACCTGTCATTTGGTAAGCATATTTTTGATGCGCATGCAGCGCTTATTTCATTGACACTCTACACTATCAGCCAGATTACGAGTTTTGCGTTATGAGCGGCTCGGTAATAACTTGCAAGTTATTTCCACCGCTCACCTTTAATAGCACTGCTATTATAGATTTGCAAAAACCCAGCGTTAGCAGGCAATATGGCAGCTTTGAGCTCCATAACACACACAAATACCAGCGCTGCTTTGAGCTGGTTTTACGTGCTCGTGCACGATTTCCCCATAGACATCACTGGGGAGAGCCGGCTAAAAAAAAAGCCTAACACCTGCAATAAAGGAGCATAAAGCTCCGTAACGTAGCCCCATTGATTCCTATGGGGAAAGAAAATTTATGTTTACACCTAACATCCTAACATAAAAACAATAGATGAAGGAAACAGTTATGTGGTGTGAGTTATATCAGGGTGAAATGGATAATAGCAAAGTAGTAGGTAGTTGTATCAAATAATATTGCTCAAACCACTTATCTGGTTTTTAACCTTTGCTCACCCCCTGATAATGAAGCACCTGTAAACAGCGTTGGGGGAAATCGTCCCTCCCCTCACAACGTTATTAAATAGGAACTTAACCTTTCAGTTTAAAGCACACTTGTGTATATAGTCTTTACTATAGCTTGACAGGGACAAGTAGCAAACCAGATTGCCTCAGAGCTATGCTGCACATACCTCCAATGTTGCAATGCTCTGGTATTATATCCACTTCAAACCTGAGATGCGGCTGAGTGTGCAGCTCCAATGTGTGCTTTCCGGTTGAGACAATCCTCGGATCCTTGTTCTGCATCAAGCTCTGTGCTTCTCAGTTTCTGTTTGCTTCCTAACATAAACCCTGAGTCTAAACACCCCTAATCTTCTGCCCCGACATCGCCGACACCTACATTACACTTATTAACCCCTAATCTGCCGCCCCCAATGTCGCCGCCACCCACCTACACTTATTAATGCCTAATCTGCCTCCCCCAACGTGGCCGCTGCCACTATACTAAAGTTATTAAGCCCTAAACCTCTGGCCTCCCACATCACAAACACTAAATAAATATATTAACCCTAAGTCTAACCTTAACACCCCTAACTTTAATATAATTAAAATAAATCTAAATAAAAATTACAATAATTAACTAAATTATTCCTATTTAAAACTAAATACTTACCTATAAAATAAACCCTAAGCTAGCTACAATATAACTAATAGTTACATTGTAGCTATCTTAGGGTTTATTTTTATATCACAACTAAGTATTTATTTCACAGCTTTGTATTTATTTTAACTGGTTAGACTAGTTAGTAAATAGTTAACTATTTACTATCTAGTTAAAATAAATACAAATTTACCTGTAAAAAAAAAAACCTAACCTGCCTCACACTAACACCTGACATTACACTAAAATTAAATAAATTACATTAATTAAATACAATTAACTAAATTACAAAAAACCCCCCACTAAATTACACAAATTAAAAAAAGAAATTATCAAATATTTAAACTAATTACACCTAATCTAATAGCCCTATCAAAATAAAAAGACCCCCCCCCCCAAAAAAAAAACCCTAGCCTAAACTAAACTGCTAATCCCCAAGGCAGAACACTGTGTGATCTGCGTTCTTATTGCAGAAAAAAAAAATTGCCTGCACTTTTAATTTCTGCCTGCAGGTGTCACTGTTCGTTCTATTTCAATGGAAATATTTGCTACGTTCCTCTCTTTTCAATTAACTCTCACTTCCTGATCTCCAGTGCGGTACAGGGAACAGCACATTGCAGAAAAGGTGAGTCAGGGCTTAACACATGTATTCTAGGAGTGTAGGAGTCAACCAAAATACTTAGATTTTTTTATTTATTATTCTTTAATAAAAGTGTGTGTTTATGTTTTGTTAATGTTGTGGGAATGTATGTTGTGTATATATGGTGTGTGTGTGTATGTATATGATGTTTGTGTTTATGGTGTATACACTGGCTGTACATGAACATGTCCTCATGCACACCGATTAAGGGCAACAAACACAGCAACACCAGCTTCTTAAAGACACTGCAGAAAAAATTTCACTAAAAAAAAATCTCATCGCAGAAAATGAAAGAAAGTTCTGCCCCTGGGCTGCCAATAGCCCTTAAAAGGGCCTTTTACCTGTGAAAAAAAAAATACAAACAACCGCCCCACAGTAAAATCCACCACGCACACAACCAAACCCCCCAAATAAAATCCTATATAGAAACCTAAGCTCCCCATTGCCCTGAAAAGGGCATTTGGATGGACATTGCCCTTAAAAGGGCATTTAGCTCTTTTTCTGTGCCCAAACCCTAATCTAAAAATAAAACCTGCCTTAGAATGTCTGTAGTATTATATGGTAGCTGTGTTTTCAACTATGTATAAGATTGCTATAAACATTGTTGCAAACACAGCTGCCAGATTGCTTAAGACATGTGCACACTCCTGAGCTCACCTAGAATTGACATAATTGATTATAGAAGTACATTGGAAAGTTGTTTAAAATTGCATGCTCTTTCCAACCCATTTAAGTTTAATTTTGACTTTTTACTGTCCCTTTTTACTTGCTGTTGTTTTTGTAACACTATTGGTTTACCTCTGTGAGAAAGTCAGCTCTGCTCTTTAGTCATTGGCAAAGCAATTTTACAATTGGTTCGTTTTTAACTTTGAGATTGGCACAGGGAAGTGCATGAGGGTTTATTGAGCTATGCAACATTGTCGGCTTTGTGTGTTCTTTTTCCGTACACTGTCTGCACAGAGCCGTCAAACACTAGTCAAAGGATACATATGCTCAAAGCTCTAGTCCTATGATCATGCAATTGTCACATAGTTTTTTTCTTTTTTTAATTTAACATCGGTTTCCAAACTGTTCTGAGTAGTTCAAGAGTAGTTGACAGAAAAAATTACTTTTCATATCCTCTGCAAATAATGTCTGCTTCCAAAAGTTTTTTTTTTATACAAAACCTGTAGCAACATTGATCCCTGAGGCACACTACTTTTAACTGTCTCTTCCTTTGAAAGTACTACATTTTTTGTAAAAAAATAAATAAATCCACTTAGCTTTTCCCAGATGCTGTTACTAGCAATGCATAAAAATATAGGTGTGTGATCAATGAACAAATACAACACTGAATAAACATCCTATGTCAGCAAAACTTATTTTAATTTTGCATATATTTAATGTGTGCGTATATGTAAATATGCATATTTGTTTATAGTCCTATTTAGATATCACTAATTTGTTTATATTATATGATCTGTGTTAAAGGGATATTGTACTGTACATTCACCCCCCCCCCCCCCATTGTAATGTCTTCCCAATGATCCCTTTTAACTCCTGGAGGTTATTAAATTATTTACAAATAGGTCCTTTACTTTTATTTTGTCTTTTAAAGTAGCTGTGGTTTCCCCCTAAAACTACTTCCTTTACTGAAATTGTGAATTCTGCTGTAGCTTAGCTATAAGCAAGAGGCAGGAGCTGTAATCATTATCACGGCGGGGGTGGGAAAGAAATGCTAAAATGCTAATACTTAGAGAGACCAATTGTGCACACTGAAAGAGTTAAAAATCCAGTATAAAACCGTTTAAAAAAAACTTACTTAGAAGCTTTCAGTTTAGCTCTGTTTAAAAGGTTACTGGAATACCCACTGCAAGTGGGAAATATCAGACACTTCCCCCTTCCTCTGCATATGAAAAGACCCTTTACACAAACAGGAGCAAGCTGGAGTAGGCATACGTCAGTATTCTCCTAAAACTTTGGGGCTTGTTTAAGAGTCTGAAAATCAGAGCAATGTTATTTAAAAATAAGAAAAACTATCTATTTTAAAAAACAAAAACAAAACTGTATGGGCTATATAAATGGATCATCTACAAAACATTTATGCAAAGAAAAATCTAGTGTATAATGTCCCTTTAAGATGAAAAAGGTTTTGTATAAAGAGAAAGATAAGAAAATTAAGTTGTTTTTCTGTGTGTTAAAATGGGTTGTGGTTTCAGTGAGTTAAACCAGCTATTTCAAATACAAAAAAAAGCATGTTACGATGAAACAAATTTTACAATACGTTGTCCCTTTAAATCTAATACAACATTTACAGTTTTATTAGTAATCATTGTTCTCTATATTTATGACTAGATGGAGAACCAGATAACTACCTGGCATACTATCGAAGAGCCACCGCATTCCTGGCTATGGGCAAATCAAAAGCTGCAATTCCTGACTTAAGTAGAGTAATTGAACTGAAGCCAGATTTTACATCAGTAAGTTCTTTTTAAGCTTAACCACAGGGCAGGAACAAAATCAGTTGCTTAAATATTTCTGGTATATAATACTCAGCAAAGCCTAAATCTTTATTTTAAGAAGTATTCAAAGGATCTTCAACTTATAGTATGTGAGCCAATATATTGCTTCTTCATCTTATAGTATGTGAGCCAATATATTGCTTCTTCATCTTATAGTAGGTGAGACAATATATTGCTTCTTCATCTTATAGTATGTGACACAATATATTGCTTCTTCTGTGAGACAATATATGGGAGACAATATATTGCTTCTTCTGTGAGACAATATATGGGAGACAATATATTGCTTCTTCATCTTATAGTATGTGACACAATATATTGCTTCTTCATCTTATAGTAGGTGAGACAATATATTGCTTCTTCATCTTATAGTATGTGACACAATATATTGCTTCTTCATCTTATAGTGTGTGACACAATATATTGCTTCTTCATCTTATAGTATGTGAGACAATATATTGCTTCTTCATCTTATAGTATGTGAGACAATATATTGCTTCTTCATCTTATAGTATGTGACACAATATATTGCTTCTTCATCTTATAGTATGTGACACAATATATTGCTTCTTCATCTTATAGTATGTGACACAATATATTGCTTCTTCATCTTATAGTATGTGACACAATATATTGCTTCTTCATCTTATAGTATGTGACACAATATATTGCTTCTTCATCTTATAGTATGTGACACAATATATTGCTTCTTCATCTTATAGTATGTGACACAATATATTGCTTCTTCATCTTATAGGAGGTGAGACAATATATTGCTTCTTCATCTTATAGGAGGTGAGACAATATATTGCTTCTTCATCTTATAGGAGGTGAGACAATATAATGCTTCTTCATCTTATAGGAGGTGAGACAATATATTGCTTCTTCATCTTATAGTATGTGACACAATATATTGCTTCTTCATCTTATAGTATGTGAGACAATATATTGCTTCTTCATCTTATAGTATGTGAGACAATATATTGCTTCTTCATCTTATAGTATGTGACACAATATATTGCTTCTTCATCTTATAGGAGGTGAGACAATATATTGCTTCTTCATCTTATAGGAGGTGAGACAATATATTGCTTCTTCATCTTATAGGAGGTGAGACAATATAATGCTTCTTCATCTTATAGGAGGTGAGACAATATATTGCTTCTTCATCTTATAGTATGTGAAACAATATATTGCTTCTTCATCTTATAGGAGGTGAGACAATATATTGCTTCTTCATCTTATAGTAGGTGAGACAATATATTGCTTCTTCATCTTATAGTAGGTGAGACAATATATTGCTTTTTCATCTTATAGTAGGTGAGACAATATATTGCTTCTTCATCTTATAGTATGTGAGACAATATATTGCTTCTTCATCTTATAGTATGTGACACAATATATTGCTTCTTCATCTTATAGTATGTGACACAATATATTGCTTCTTCATCTTATAGTATGTGACACAATATATTGCTTCTTCATCTTATAGTATGTGACACAATATATTGCTTCTTCATCTTATAGTATGTGAGACAATATATTGCTTCTTCATCTTATAGTATGTGAGACAATATATTGCTTCTTCATCTTATAGTATGTGACACAATATATTGCTTCTTCATCTTATAGTATGTGACACAATATATTGCTTCTTCATCTTATAGGAGGTGAGACAATATATTGCTTCTTCATCTTATAGGAGGTGAGACAATATATTGCTTCTTCATCTTATAGGAGGTGAGACAATATATTGCTTCTTCATCTTATAGGAGGTGAGACAATATATTGCTTCTTCATCTTATAGTAGGTGAGACAATATATTGCTTTTTCATCTTATAGTAGGTGAGACAATATATTGCTTCTTCATCTTATAGTATGTGAGACAATATATTGCTTCTTCATCTTATAGGAGGTGAGACAATATATTGCTTCTTCATCTTATAGTAGGTGAGACAATATATTGCTTCTTCATCTTATAGGAGGTGAGACAATATATTGCTTCTTCATCTTATAGGAGGTGAGACAATATATTGCTTCTTCATCTTATAGGAGGTGAGACAATATATTGCTTCTTCATCTTATAGGAGGTGAGACAATATAATGCTTCTTCATCTTATAGGAGGTGAGACAATATATTGCTTCTTCATCTTATAGTAGGTGAGACAATATATTGCTTCTTCATCTTATAGGAGGTGAGACAATATATTGCTTCTTCATCTTATAGTGTGTGACACAATATATTGCTTCTTCATCTTATAGTAGGTGAGACAATATATTGCTTCTTCATCTTATAGTAGGTGAGACAATATATTGCTTCTTCATCTTATAGTATGTGAGACAATATATTGCTTCTTCATCTTATAGTAGGTGAGACAATATATTGCTTCTTCATCTTATAGGAGGTGAGACAATATATTGCTTCTTCATCTTATAGGAGGTGAGACAATATATTGCTTCTTCATCTTATAGGAGGTGAGACAATATATTGCTTCTTCATCTTATAGTAGGTGAGACAATATATTGCTTCTTCATCTTATAGTAGGTGAGACAATATATTGCTTCTTCATCTTATAGTAGGTGAGACAATATATTGCTTCTTCATCTTATAGTAGGTGAGACAATATATTGCTTCTTCTGTGAGACAATATATGGGAGACAATATATTGCTTCTTCTGTGAGACAATATATGGGAGACAATATATTGCTTCTTCATCTTATAGTATGTGACACAATATATTGCTTTTTCATCTTATAGTATGTGAGACAATATATTGCTTTTTCATCTTATAGTATGTGAGACAATATATTGCTTCATATTATAGTATGTGAGACAATATATTGCTTCATATTATAGTATGTGAGACAATATATTGCTTCATCTTATAGTATGTGAGACAATATATTGCTTCATCTTATAGTATGTGAGACAATATATTGCTTCATCTTATAGTATGTGAGACAATATATTGCTTCATCTTATAGTATGTGAGACAATATATTGCTTCATCTTATAGTATGTGAGACAATATATTGCTTCTTCATCTTATAGTATGTGAGACAATATATTGCTTCATCTTATAGTATGTGAGACAATATATTGCTTCATCTTATAGTATGTGAGACAATATATTGCTTCATCTTATAGTATGTGACACAATATATTAATGAGTTGTTTTGTATTCAGTCATTATTTTTAGATAAATATGCATTTGGGAAATTTATTTATTTTGATGTTTTTAGTATAGTTTCAAGGATAAAAAACATTCACTGAAGAATATGTTTAAAAATGTGCTTTTTTAAAACTATATAATTGGTGTAATATAAATTGTAAAAAACAGTTTTAATATATGATGTTGTGTGTTTAATATGTATTGTATGGGGGGTTATTTAGATTTTAGATGGGGTTTACTGGTGGGGGGTTATGTAGAGGGTAATTACAGGTAGGATTCTGTTATTTAAAACTGAGCAAGGGACCACACTCCATCCTATTTATAGGGGTCACCTGCAATTGGTAACACTTGACCTCAAAACCAATAACAAAGTGCCCAGCAGCAGATAAACGTTCTCATTTTTTTTACTCCGTATCTTAGCTTGTTACTATTATATATATATATATATATATATATATATATATATATATATATATATATATATATATATATATATATATATATATATATATATATATATATATATATATATATATATATATATATAGATTTATTTATATAGACTGATTTTTTTTTTTTTTTAACATATAACAGAAATTGTGTTTTGCTTCATCAACATCCGGCCACTCATTGGAAGTAGAACGCGCACCTTGTGGTGGGAGGCTGTCCCAGAGCCCTTAAAGGGACATAACCCCCCCCAAAAAAAACCCATATATTTTGTAATTCAGACAGAGAATACTGTTTTAAAAAGTTTGCAATTTACTTTTATTATCCAATGTGTTTTGTTCCCATGATATTCTGTGTTGACAAAATACCTAGGTAGGCATCTAAAGCACTATATGGCAGGAAATAGCGCTGCCATCAAAAGATACCAAGAGAATAAAACAAATTGGATAATAGAGATAACTTGGAAAGTTGTTTTTAAATGACAGACTTTATTTGAATCAAAAAAGTTAAGTTTTTTACTTTACTGTCCCCTTTTACACAGTATACAGTATATAAATCAAAAAATCTCCAAATATATAACATTCTATTCACCAAAGTCAATAAAATAAACAGTTCCAATACAAAGACTCAGTACTCATAACTTGCTCATAACTCCATTTTATCCAAACATAGTGTAATCCCATTGTTTTGTCCCTCCTTGGGTAATACATATATAGTAAGTACAGCCTATCCATCTGAATTAACAGCCGCTTACTCTGACACGTCACAAGCAATCTCACTATTCTACCGCCATCTACTGGCCATTCTCTATGTAGCACCCTTTGCTTCAAACTGGTGTATTCTGCTTGCTGTAAAAATAAACAGAGAAACAAGTGTCAGAAATAAGTTTACAAATGAAACATTTTCTTCACAATACAAAATCTAACCAAAAAGTTATACTTTGTTATTACATATTGACAAACGCATTGATGTTACTATATACAATAAGTTTTCATTAAAAAAAAAAACCCTGTAAAATTATAGGTATTTAACCCTTTTGGGTATAGGGTATCTAGTTCCACTATCCAAAATGTTTGTTTATTTTTGTAATAATAATGATTTTCTATCACCTCCCATTGGGCAACACAACATCTTAGGGTGGATAACTGATGTTTGTGGGCCACTGGTTGATCAGTTTTTTCCTTGTTCTAATGCCTGTCTAACAGAGGAGCTATGCACTGCAATCATCTCTTTAAGGGTACATTCTGTCTTTCCAGTGTAGGACTGCCCACCTGGACACTTCATTTTGTAGATAATACACTTAGATTCACAATTAAGATATATTTCTTGCCTGTAGCAATATGGGTAAACATATCCCCTAGTATAAGGCTATTACAGGTAACACAACCCTGACATCTATATACACCTGTTTTGATTGGTTAAAAAGTGGGTTTTCTTTTCCTTATATTAATTCTTAGTAGTCCACTTTTTCAACTCCAAAATTTTCACAGTGACATATGTAAAATTGTAATATGTTATATGCTTCTATTATACATTTATATTAAGAAGAATAAAACACTATTTGTATTTACTTATAAATAATATAAACATATTCCCTTACCTAAAAAAATATGTTTGTTTATTCGGATGGAAACGGGTTGAGGCCTTATATAAACATAAGATGCCAGGACACTGGCAGAGGCTGGTCACTATTAATATGACAAAGAAAAAAGTAGAAGCGCTTAGAGGATATAAGAACCCTGCTCAACTAGTGATTTCCCCTCCAAGAAAACGTGGTGTGCAAAAGCTAGTGAAGGTAGTTAAGCGCTAAAAGCACGGGTTAAATATTTTACAAATAAGTGTAAAGATTATTTAAAAATTAAGGGCAGATTTTAGCTAAACATCAGAAAAATAATATACAATAAAAGTGCCTGAATTATGTAGCAAATAAGGTAAATGTTATGTTACCAGTGTAAAGAGGTAAAAAATGCGTCAAAATAACAATTTAATAAAATACAAATGTATCTTCTAAAACATATAAAACATGATAGAAGGGACGTCTCCCATATAACAATTAATAACTACTAATTAGCTTAGTGGCGATAAAAAAAACTTTGCTTAAAATAAAGTACTTGCGCTTTTAATCACCACTAAGCTAATTAGTAGTCATTAATTGTTATAAGGGAGACATCCCTTCTATCATGTTTTATATGTTTTACAGGATACATTTGTATTTTATTAAATTGTTATTCTGACTACATTAGAGTTGTTTCACTTTGACACATCTTTTACCTCTTTACACTGGTAACATAACATTTACTATTTTTCTGATGTTTAGCTAAAATCTGCCCTTCATTTTTAAATAATCTTTACACTTATTTGTAAAATATTTAACCCGTGCTTTTAGCGCTTAACTATCTTCACTAGCTTTTGCACTATTAATATGACAGCAGGCAGAGGCACACATGAAGGAAACGCATATACAAGCAGGTACACAAAGGTAGCAATGCGCGCACACACACATAAAAACACATATACATTCTTACACAGGCCTACATACATGTGCCTTCACACAGAAAGTGATAGACACATACAGGAAGGCAAGGCTAAACACATAAAAGCACATGCAAAAAGACACACACTCATGAAAGGATAGACAGATACACACAAAGACAGGGCCACACACAAACACGCAAAATGCATATATACAATCTCATACTCACAAAGGTCAGGGCCAAGACACACACACACACACACACACACACACACACACACACACACACACACACACACACAAACAAACATACAGGGAAAGTCAGACACACATACACATAATAAGGCAATGGTTTGCTGGCTTAGATCCTGGCAACGCCAACTGATGGTTATTGCTTAAAATACAAGGCTTGTACACTAAGCACCCTCAATAATATTACTTTATACCTGGGCACAAGGTCACTGCACAAACATTATCTGGTTTCACTGGCACTGTATATACATATCATTATACTAATCAAGGCACAATGTTACTAGTTCATTTCACTTTTGAAAAAGCCATATCTCTTGTTTGATTCAGTTAGTTACTAGGTTTAGTGGACATTTCCAGTCCATTTCATACTAAAATACATTCACAGCATCGTGTATATACAACCTATATGGGTTATCATGTATATACACCATATTTGGGTATATTATCCTCCAGATAAAATAATGTCAAATTAACTCTTATCTGACCTCTGAAAGTGAGAAAAGCTCCAGAAAATAATTGGTCACTAGTAGTTAAAGTTACCAGAATGAAAGAACCAGTGGGTAAATAGTCAGAGCACTGGGCAAATGACACAAATATAACTAGCCAGGTTGAGGGGAGAATGCACCAACTTGCTCCACAGGGGACTTGCCATGCACAGGGTAAAGAGTACAGAACATTAACTAAACAAATCCAGTAAGACAGAGAGTCCAGTCCAGCACCTTAGGCCACTGCACGCCACTCAAGGGTCACTACTTGTACCCTCAGTCACAATATCAGAAAATCCAGAAAAATCCAGAAAATCCAGAAAGAGTGGCAGCACCGTATGGAAATCAATATTTATTAGCACACAAACACAGCGACATTTCGGGAACCACTTCCCTTAGTCATGACACAGGGAAGTGGTTCCCAAAACGTTGCTGTGTTTGTGTGCTAATAAATATTGATTTCCATACGGTGCTCCCACTTTTTCTGGATTTTCTGACATTAACTAAACAAAACTAGTATCACCAATCTAGAATGACCTACAAGAACATTAGCAGATAGCACATGATCATAAGTACAGAGAACCACAGCCAATAATTCAGAATGAAGCAGTAAAATTATTAACTAGCTAGGACCAGGAGCCAATACACAGCATGGCTAGCTAGGCACCTACAAATTTAAAAAACTCCAGCCTCCAACTTCATTAAAATACCTTTATTATCTTATTCTGGGTCCAAATATACAACGTTTCAAGCCAACATTAGGCTCTTAATCATGTACATCTTAATTATACAGGTTCCTGCTTTTTATACCCTCACCTGTTAATCTGCTGTTCATTAGCCCTTTCTATGAAAAACACAACTGTTGCAATTGCAACAGTGACATCTTGTGGTTGTAACATATAGTACATCAATTCTTTATTATGATGTCTTTTTGGTTTTCAATAGAATAGGTGAACAGTGTCTGTATATCATTAAAACATAAAACATAAAAACCTATATACAATATTAAAGAGAGGAGCATAAAATCCAAACATCTACAATACCAAAACAGTCTACAGAGTACATTTTCATCAATCAGAAATGTATTTCTAAACAGAATGTAATTTTATTGAGAGCTAGGCACCTACACAGAGTCAGCAGTGAGTCCAATACCAGCAGAAAGTGCCTTTGGTAGCACATATGAGCGGCAGAGCACTTCCCTGGGCACTGAGGCTGCTGGCATCAGGGCTGCATTTCAGAGGGAAAGCCCTCCTAAGTAATGTCATGCTACTTCTGTCCATCCAGGGCAGCAGTGGTAGCTACAGGGCTACTGAATGCTGCATAGCCACCCTACTTCCTGCACCTCCTTTCTCTACAGAAGCCTGTGCACAGTACACCGTTACAGCATGTGCACAGGAATATCTTCAGAAACAGAAGTAAGGCTTTATAAAATACATATATAGAAAATGGTGGATCGTTTTCCTAAGTCGTCCGGAGGAAATTTAAAGTCATCCAGGACAACTGGAAATCTCTATATATAAAAATGTCATTATTTTCTTATTGATCTATGACTAGCCAGGCTGGCAGCAAAGTGAATGATAACTGCTTAAGGTACTAATCTAAGTTGCCCATTCACATAACTGGTCCTTTGTTTTATGATGACATTTTCATTTTCTTGTGTGTCTGTGTATAAAGGCCTCTAGTTCTTTAAATGCACCAACTGATCAACTTGTATTTTATCAGGCAAGATTACAAAGAGGGCAGCTATTGCTGAAACAAGGAAGGCTGGATGAAGCAGAGGATGACTTCAAAAAAGTGGTAAGTGAAGAATGGCTGATCTAATTTTAACACAAAACTGGGCACAAGAGGGTTGGAGATGAGTGGAAAGGGGAGGGAGCAGCAGATTTTTGGTGTATTTTTTAAAGTTTGATTAGCTGTTTAAATATTAACAAAACAACTGTAAAGTTTTAGTGTCTATAAAACAGTGGGAGCTGCCATGTTGTAACTTAGGTTACCTTTTTTTGCTGCGGCCAATTAGAGACAGTTATAAATAGGTCACTAGAGTCTGCAACCAATGGCTGTGTGGAATATAACAGTTTTCTGCACTTCCATTTCTAACAGCAACTGAAAAGCTCACAATTTCATAATGGAATTACAGGAAAAGGGGAAAAATAAATAATGAAAATTTATATAGTATTTTTATATATAGGGTTTATCATTTTATATTGCCATCTCATAATGTTTAATGTCCCTTTAAGCCTAAAAATAACTCCAAAATTAGCAAAACGCCAAAATAGTGGGATGAGGAGTAGCAATTTTATGTACAAGTATATTTTAAAATTAATTTAAAATTTTGCATCTTCTCTTCATATAATTTCCTTTTACCTAAACAGCATTTGTTTCTATAAACCATGTGATTTTTCCCCGTATAACTATATTTCATTCCAAAAAAGTGTTAAGTAAGTCATAATGAATAATGTATACTAAATAGTAAAACAAATATTTGTAATCTATACTGTAAATCGCTAACATAAACTCAGTATGCAAATTAAACTAATATTACAAATGTAGAGGTTCGGTTATTTACCAAAATGAAATTTTATATATACAGTATATGTATATATGTATGTGTGTGTATGTGTATATATATATATATATATATATATATATATATATATATATATATATATATATATATATTGATTTATTTATATAGACTGATTTTTTTTTTTTTTTTACATATAACAGAAATTGTGTTTTGCTTCATCAACATCCGGCCACTCATTGGAAGTAGAACGCGCACCTTGTGGTGGGAGGCTGTCCCAGAGCCCTTAAAGGGACATAACCCCCCCCCCCAAAAAAAAACATCAATAACATAAACTCAGTATGCAAATTAAACTAATATTACAAATGTAGAGGTTCGGTTATTTACCAAAATGAAATTTTATATATACAGTATATGTATATATGCATGTGTGTGTATATATATATATATATATCTCCCAGAAAAGAAGTGTTCAATAAACTGCACAATGTAATATATACTCTTTAGCAAGACTCAGCATATAGTGTATCTCCTTCTGTTATAAACGTGAAAGTTCACTCTGTGATGCACACTTAGCAATGCAAGATTAGACACCTGCAAACAAACTGAGGCGGAAATCGATCCCCAGTGTTGCTGACACTAGCGGTATGAGGTGGGACCTCCTAGAGCAGCCCGTGCCCAAATACAGTAATTTGCTGTGCCCACTCACCGCTCTTCATGTGTCTCCAGCGTCTGGATAGCAACCGTAGGTCTGTGTAGTCCCCAGGTCTCTGTTTGTTCAATTGCGGCGTCTTTTTCTACAACTTATAACAATATATATATATATATATATATATATATATATATATATATATATATATATATATATATATATATATATATATATATATATATATATATATATATATTGTAACAACAAGAGAAAATCATGGGGCAGAAGTGCAAGGTACTCAAAATTCCCTTCCACAAATGCTCCAAAAGACATAAGGGGTTAAACGTACGTAGCGCAAGGCAAGAGAAGGCAGCTACATGTGTTCCACTACAGAAACTGGGAACTAAGGATTAGTCTCAACAAGGAACCTTTTTTTTTTTTTTTTTTTTTTTTTTTTATTGAGGTTTGATAAAGGCTTACAAAAATTCTTGAAGTCAGGATAACATTTAAACAAAACAATATCGGAATACAATCTTAACAGAGTTTAACATGCCTTACAGTCTTCGAGCCTTTTAGGGTTCGGAGGGGGCCTCTTTTGGGTCCCTTTGTCTACATAAAACAGTAAAAAAGGCTCTCACAGAGAATAAGAGACCACTTATGGATCCCGTACATGAAACCTCATTTTTCAAAAAGTATTGTAAACAATTTAGTTAAACTATAGAAAAGGGGTTAAAGAAGAAAATAGGGGAGGATGAACAAGGGGAAGGGTAGGGGGTTAGTGTTGCTGTGCTTATTGAGATAGTTATCAACAATTTTTTTCTTTTGGTTAAAACAAATTGACTCGTTTAGGATTCTGTTTAGACAGTTAGGGTTTCATGGGGCTGGCGATGTGTGTGTGTTTCCCACCTTATCTGTGTTTTTTTTTTTTTTTTTTTTTTTTTGGGGGGTGTGACTAGGCCGCTTTATTGTAATTCGTTTTGTTTGCGCGTGGTTAGTATAGAGTGTTATAGTTTAAGGTAGTGTTCCCATAGTGCTGTCATCTCAGCATATGTTTCCATTTTGGCGTATTTAACGAAATAATACTCCTCTAGGTCCAGAAATTCTGATACTCTCTTAATCCAAAGCAATGTGGAGGGGACCTCCTTGCTTCTCCAGTTTCTAGCCAGTAAGTATCTAGCACTATTAGTCATGATGTAAAAAAGTTTGAGGCAATGTTTCTGTTTAATATGGGGAGGTCTACTTAGTAGCCAGATTGAGGGGTCTAGGGGGAATTGGGTATCAAGGACTTTTTCTATTTCTCTGATTATATCTCTCCAGTAGTTTTGGACCACATTACACCACCACCACATGTGAGCCAGATTGCCACAGCTATGTCCACATCTCCAGCATTGCTTGGATGTGTCGCGGTATAGACGGTGTAGTTTAGTCGGGGAAAGGTACCATCTGTGTAAGATTTTTAAATTGATTTCCTGTATGGAGAGTGAAATTGATGTTTTCGTGATATTTTGGAAGATTAGAGTGCTGGTGTGGGGTAAGATTGTTATACCTAGTTCGTCTTCCCATTTTTCTAGGAATGGAGGGGTTTGGCCAGGGTAGTTTTGTGTTAATATTCTATAAATTAGTGCGAGAGTGTGTGATATTGGAGGAGTTCTTATACATAGTTTCTCAAAGTTGGTTAGTGGTCGAACCATGTTTCTAGAGTGTTCATGTGTTGTTATAAAGTGATGGACGCGGGCATATTGGAACCAGTTTTGGAAAAGAGTGTAACCCTTGTCAATCAGTTCCGCTTGTGGTAATAGTTTTTCATTTGATATAATATAGTGAATAGGGATATCCCTATAGTATGAACCCGGGGTGTCTGTTGTTATGGGTGTTCCTAATGTGAATTGGCCATTATCTATAATTGAGGTTAGTGGAGAAGGTTTAGATGATATGTAGGCGTGGGTAGCTATTGTGAATTCCCATATTTTATACGTTTCTGTGGTCAGATAAGAGTTATAATTAAGCTTTGTAGTTGGTTTGTCAAGATTCCAGCATTGTTTTCCTAGGTGCGGGTTGTTTGATATTGAATGTTCTAGTTGAACCCATCTTTTATGTTCATAATGTATACACCAGTCAACTATCCTTTGCAAGAATATGGCTTGTCGGTACTTTGATATGTTGGGTATGCCTAGTCCTCCTTGGAGTTTTGGGGTTTGCATGATGTTTTTATTTATCCTGGGGGGGCGGCGGCGCCAGACAAAGTCACTAAATGCTTTCTGTAGGGTGGGAATGTAGTTTTTAGGGATCGGGATTGGTAGGGCCTGCATTATATATAATAGTCGTGGGAATATATTCATTTTGAGAACATTTATTTTGCCCAGCCAGGATGATAAGTCCCTAATAATTGTTTTTTGTATTGGTATATAGTTTTGTGTGTAGGTTTGTTCGATAGAAGTGGTTAGTTGTATTCCTAGGTAGTGTAGGGAGTGGGTTCGCCATGTAAATGGCATTAGGGTTTTAATATGTGCTAGAGCTGTGTCAGTTAAGTTAATATTTAAAGCTTCGGATTTGGAAACATTTATAGAGAAGTTGGATAGTGACTGGAAGATTTGGAATTCCTGTAAGAGAGGGGTTATTGAGTATTCGGGGTTTGTTAACGTAAATAAGATGTCGTCGACAAATAAAGACATTACGTATGTTTGTGTTCCTACTTGTATTCCGCTAATTGAGGGGTTTTGTCTGATCTTTGTAGCTAAGGTTTCTATGAAGCAGGCGAACAATAAGGGAGATAGGGGGCAGCCTTGCCTTGTGCCGTTGGTTATGTTGAAGGAATTGGATAGTGTGCCATTGATAAGTAATTTTGCGTTGGGGTGTGAGTATAAGGCAAAAATTCTGGTAATGATCTTAGGTCCGAGACCCAATTTAGTTAAGGTAGCTTTAAGGAAATCCCAGCCAACACGGTCAAAGGCCTTTTCGGCGTCTATTGACAGAAGGATCCCTGGGACCTCCTTATCTTGCATGTATTGAATTAGATTGAGGGCCCTGACCGTGTTGTCTTTCGCCTCGCGCCTAGGGACGAACCCCACCTGATCCTGGTGGATCAGGTCTGGTAAAATCAGATTCATTCTCTTAGCTAATATCTTTGCGAATATTTTAACGTCTGAGTTAATTAGTGAGATAGGACGAAAATGAGAGGGGTGTTCTAATGATTTATTAGGCTTGGGAAGGAGAATGATGTGGGCTTCTAACAATGTAGGGGAGAATTGTTTAGATTCATCTATGTATTGGAAAAATGAGGTAATGTGAGGGAGTAATTCTTCCTGGAATGTCTTATAATATCGATTGCTAAAACGGTCTGGTCCTGGTGATTTCCCAGATGGGAGATCTTTAATGGCTAGTTTGATTTCTTCTGCTGTTATGGGGTCCTCTAGTTGGTTTTGTTGGTTAGTGGTAAGATGGGGTAGATGAAGGGATGATAGGTATGTATTTATGTCGTCACATAGGGCTGTTTGTGGGGTCGCTGAATTGCCAGGGTTGGAGCGCAAGTTATATAGTTTTTGAAAGTATGTCCTAAAGGTGTTCGTAATAGCCTGGGTTGAAAAGTGTGATGTATTGTTATCGTCCTTGATGTGTAGGATGTAGTTTTTTTTTTGTTTTACTCTGAGGTAACGAGCAAGGGATCTGCCTGATTTGTTGCGGCCTTCATAGTTCGCTTGTTGTAAGCGGAGTGCTTGACGTTTGTGTTCCTTATTTAGGTAGAGTGCTAGTTTATCTTTTTCAGCTTGGATAGAGAGTAGGAGGTCGTGGTCAGTCGGGCAGCGTTTATGTTGGGTTTCTAATTTGTCAATTGCTGAGAGAAGTGTTGATAGAAATGCTTGCTTTTGTTTGTTAATGGAGGCCTTAATGGCCATAAGTTCGCCCCTAATTACGCATTTGTGGGCTTCCCATATATTTAATTGGGACGTGTCTTCTGTGGAGTTATGGGTGAAGTATTCCGATATGGATTTGGATATTTGTTGGGATATTATAGGGTCGGAGAGGAGCTGTTCATCCAATCTCCATATATAGTCGTGTATAGGTTTAGACGGCCATGTTAATGTACCTAGTACTGATGCATGGTCCGACCATGTTATAGGGGTAATTTGGGTAGATGTAAATAGTGACAGGCCTGTGACGTCAGTGAAAATATAGTCAATTCTAGAGTATTGTTTGTAAGGGTGTGAGTAGAAGGTATAGTCTTCCTTGTTAGGGTGGTGGGTTCTCCATAAGTCTTGTGCTGTTAGTTTCTTCAATGAGGTGAGTGTACGAGTTATCTGTGAAGTAGGGACTGAGGAATTAGAGGAGGAGCAATCCAAAGTTGGGTTAAGCGGCATGTTAAGGTCTCCGCAGATTATTAAGACTCCTTTTTGGTGTTCTAGAATAAGATTAGTTATATTGCTGATAAATGTGGCTTGTTTTGTATTAGGGGTGTATATAGATACTAACGTGACTGGGCGGCCATATAGTAAGCCTATTAGAATAATATATCTTCCAGCTTTGTCTCTAATGATTTTAATTTCTTTAAAAGGGATATTTTTCTTTATCAGTATTCCCACTCCATGTTTTTTAGATTTGGGATGGGAGGCATAAAAGCAGGTTCCAAATTTGAGGGTAAATGTGAGGGGTTCCCTTCCTTTGCGAAAGTGTGTTTCCTGAAGAAACAGTAGGTCTGACTTGTATCTATTAACATCTCTCAAGGCCTGAGTTCTTTTTGAGGGGATATTGAGTCCCTTTGCATTTATAGATTGGATCCTTATTAAGTTGGTGGGTGGTTTTCTGTGTGAGTGTTCAGCCATTAGAGTAGTGCAAAGTGAGATTATAGTAGTTGTCTATAGAGTATGTTAATGCAATGTTTGTGTGGGAGTCAATATGATTAGGTAGTTTGTCAAGTGATAGTATTAGTGGTAATTTAACACAGCAAAGGGTAAGGGGGTTAGGTAAGGAGGAAAGAGTGGAAAAAAACATTGGTGAGAGAAATAAGATGTAGAGGAAGCGTTTCCCCTACATTGGCTTAAGTTAACTTTTCACAGCAATCAACAGTTTATACTAGTTATGGTAACTTAACTAACTTTGCTTGTAAATAAGACATACTGGCCTAGCATGTTAAAACATAACAACCTATAACAGGCAAACAAGGCAGCTCGGTACATTAACATTGGTATATAGTACATCATATAGGCATTAAACAATAAACATACGACATTAAGAATCCTCTTAATATATATCTACCTGTATTCGAACATCTTGGCTATGATGGTTAGTCAGCAGAGGTAGATGTTCTATGCATTAAAATGTAAACATTTGTTAGTAAGAAAAATAAGGGGGTAAGTAGGCATAACATAACAATATAACTTTGGTGGATTGATATGATAAGAGAAGTGGTAGAAACAATTCCCTGTGGGTAATCCTTCTCTGCCTAAGGATAAAGTCAGGTAAACTCTGGTATCTTCTCAAGCATTAGGCAAAGAGCAAATGTTAGTTTGCATTAGTGAGTTCACAGTGTCTGTCATACAATTGAGGTATATGACCTTACTGTCACATATTACTGGTCTCGCATCGTGAGGGCTCCTGTGGGTAAGAAATATGTGCCTCATTTAGGATTGGGGTCTTTCACATTTTTCCTGGGTACTTTGGTCCATGTCGACCTTTGGGCCTTTGGAGGATCATCTTGTGCGGTGTCTCTGGTCGACGCTGCTGGAGAAGGGGGGTCCGGAAAGTTAATATTGAGATTTTTAGATAGTGCTTCCAAGTCTTCTGGACCCTTGTAAGCGATGGTTTTGCCATCTTTATGCACCAAAAGGCTAAAGGGGAATCCCCATCGATATTTTATTTTATGTTCTTGCAGGAGGGTTGTGATAAAGCGTAGGTTTCTTCTCCTTTCAATAGTAGCCGGGCTAAGGTCCTGGTAGACCTGGATGGAATGGCCTTGGAAGGATATTGATCGTTGGCTACGGGCTTGTTTCCACACTGCTTCTTTCTTTCATGTAATTAACAAGAGTCCATGAGCTAGTGACGTATGGGATATACATTCCTACCAGGAGGGGCAAAGTTTCCCAAACCTCAAAATGCCTATAAATACACCCCTCACCACACCCACAAATCAGTTTTACAAACTTTGCCTCCGATGGAGGTGGTGAAGTAAGTTTGTGCTAGATTCTACGTTGATATGCGCTCCGCAGCAAGTTGGAGCCCGGTTTTCCTCTCAGCGTGCAGTGAATGTCAGAGGGATGTGAGGAGAGTATTGCCTATTGAATGCAGTGATCTCCTTCTACGGGGTCTATTTCATAAGGTTCTCTGTTATCGGTCGTAGAGATTCATCTCTTACCTCCCTTTTCAGATCGACGATATACTCTTATATTTACCATTTCCTCTACTGATTCTCGTTTCAGTACTGGTTTGGCTTTCTACAAACATGTAGATGAGTGTCCTGGGGTAAGTAAGTCTTATTTTCTGTGACACTCTAAGCTATGGTTGGGCACTTTATTTATAAAGTTCTAAATATATGTATTCAAACATTTATTTGCCTTGACTCAGAATGTTCAACTTTCCTTATTTCCAGACAGTCAGTTTCATATTTGGGATTATGCTTTAATTATCATATATTTTCTTACCTCAAAAATTTGACTTTTTTCCCTGTGGGCTGTTAGGCTCGCGGGGGCTGAAAATGCTTCATTTTATTGCGTCATTCTTGGCGCGGACTTTTTTGGCGCAAAAATTCATTTCCGTTTCCGGCGTCATACGTGTCGCCGGAAGTTGCGTCATTTTTGACGTTATTTTGCGCCAAAAATGTCGGCGTTCCGGATGTGGCGTCATTTTTTGGCGCCAAAAGCATTTAGGCGCCAAATAATGTGGGCGTTTTATTTGGCGCCAAAAAATATGGGCGTCGCCTTTGTCTCCACATTATTTCAGTCTCATTTTTCATTTGCTTCTGGTTGCTAGAAGCTTGATGTTTGGCATTTTTTTCCCATTCCTGAAACTGTCTTATAAGGAATTTGATCTATTTTGCTTTATATGTTGTTTTTTCTCTTACATATTGCAAGATGTCTCACGTTGCATCTGAGCCAGAAGATACTACAGGAAAACCTCTGCCTGCTGGATCTACCAAAGCTAAGTGTATCTGCTGTAAACTTTTGGTAGCTATTCCTCCAGCTGTTGTTTGTATTAAATGTCATGACAAACTTGTTAATGCAGATAATATTTCCTTTAGTGATGTACCATTGCCTGTTGCAGTTCCCTCAACATCTAAGGTGCAGAATGTTCCTGATAACATAAGAGATTTTGTTTCTGAATCTATAAAGAAGGCTTTGTCTGTTATTTCTCCTTCTAGTAAACGTAAAAAGTCTTTTAAATCTTCTCTCTCTACAGATGAATTTTTAAATGAACACCATCATTCTGATTCTTTGGACTCTTCTGGTTCAGAGGATTCTGTCTCAGAGATTGATGCTGATAAATCTTCATATTTATTTAAGATGGAATTTATTCGCTCTTTACTTAAAGAAGTACTAATTGCTTTAGAAATAGAGGATTCTAGTCCTCTTGATACTAATTCTATACGTTTGGATAAGGTTTTTAAAGCTCCTGCGGTTATTCCAGAAGTCTTTCCTGTTCCTAATGCTATTTCTGCAGTAATTGCTAAGGAATGGGATAGATTGGGTAATTCATTTACTCCTTCTAAACGTTTTAAGCAATTATATCCTGTTCCGCCTGACAGGTTAGAATTTTGGGACAAAATCCCTAAAGTTGATGGGGCTATTTCTACCCTTGCTAAACGTACTACCATTCCTACATCAGATGGTACCTCGTTTAAGGATCCTTTAGATAGAAAAATTGAATCTTTTCTAAGAAAAGCTTATCTATGTTCAGGTAATCTTCTTAGACCTGCTATATCATTGGCTGATGTTGCTGCAGCTTCAACTTTTTTGGTTGGAAACTCTAGCGCAACAAGTAACAAATCGTGATTCTCATGATATTATTATTCTTCTCCAGCATGCTAATAATTTCATCTGTGATGCCATTTTTGATATTATTAGAGTTGATGTTAGATTTATGTCTCTGGCTATCTTAGCCAGAAGAGCTTTATGGCTTAAGACTTGGAATGCTGATATGGCTTCTAAATCAACTCTACTTTCCATTTCTTTCCAGGGAAACACATTATTTGGTTCTCAGTTGGATTCTATTATTTCAACTGTTACTGGTGGGAAAGGAACTTTTTTACCACAGGATAAAAAGTCTAAAGGTAAAAACAGGGCTAACAATCGTTTTCGTTCCTTTCGTTTCAACAAAGAACAAAAGCCTGATCCTTCGTCCTCAGGAGCAGTTTCAGTTTGGAAACCATCTCCAGTCTGGAATAAATCCAAGCCTGCTAGAAAGGCAAAGCCTGCTTCTAAGTTCACATGAAGGTACGGCCCTCATTCCAGTTCAGCTGGTAGGGGGCAGGTTACGTTTTTTCAAAGAAATTTGGATCAATTCTGTTCACAATCTTTGGATTCAGAACATTGTTTCAGAAGGGTACAGAATTGGTTTCAAGATGAGACCTCCTGCAAAGAGATTTTTTTTTTTCCCATGTCCCAGTAAATCCAGTGAAAGCTCAAGCATTTCTGAATTGTGTTTCAGATTTAGAGTTGGCTGGAGTAATTATGCCAGTTCCAATTCCGGAACAGGGGATGGGGTTTTATTCAAATCTCTTCATTGTACCAAAGAAGGAGAATTCCTTCAGACCAGTTCTGGATCTAAAATTATTGAATCGTTATGTAAGGATACCAACGTTCAAGATGGTAACTGTAAGGACTATATTGCCTTTTGTTCAGCAAGGGAATTATATGTCCACAATAGATTTACAGGATGCATATCTGCATATTCCGATTCATCCAGATCATTATCAGTTCCTGAGATTCTCTTTTCTAGACAAGCATTACCAATTTGTGGCTCTACCGTTTGGCCTTGCTACAGCTCCAAGAATTTTCACAAAGATTCTCGGTGCCCTTCTGTCTGTAATCAGAGAACAGGGTATTGTGGTATTTCCTTATTTGGACGATATCTTGGTACTTGCTCCGTCTTTACATTTAGCAGAGTCTCATACGAATCGACTTGTGTTGTTTCTTCAAGATCATGGTTGGAGGATCAATTTACCAAAAAGTTCTTTGATTCCTCAAACAAGGGTAACCTTTCTGGGTTTCCAGATAGATTCAGTGTCCATGACTTTGTCTTTAACAGACAAGAGACGTCTAAAATTGATTACAGCCTGTCGAAACCTTCAGTCTCAATCATTCCCTTCGGTAGCCTTATGCATGGAAATTCTAGGTCTTATGACTGCTGCATCGGACGCGATCCCCTTTGCTCGTTTTCACATGCGACCTCTTCAGCTCTGTATGCTGAACCAATGGTGCAGGGATTACACGAAGATATATCAATTAATATCTTTAAAACCGATTGTTCGGCACTCTCTAACGTGGTGGACAGATCACCATCGTTTAATTCAGGGGGCTTCTTTTGTTCTTCCGACCTGGACTGTAATTTCAACAGATGCAAGTCTCACAGGTTGGGGAGCTGTGTGGGGATCTCTGACGGCACAAGGAGTTTGGGAATCTCAGGAGGTGAGATTACCGATCAATATCTTGGAACTCCGTGCAGTTTTCAGAGCTCTTCAGTTTTGGCCTCTTCTGAAGAGAGAATCGTTCATTTGTTTTCAGACAGACAATGTCACAACTGTGGCATACATCAATCATCAAGGAGGGACTCACAGTCCTCTGGCTATGAAAGAAGTATCTCGAATTTTGGTTTGGGCGGAATCCAGCTCCTGTCTAATCTCTGCGGTTCATATCCCAGGTGTAGACAATTGGGAAGCGGATTATCTCAGTCGCCAAACGTTGCATCCGGGCGAATGGTCTCTTCACCCAGAGGTATTTCTTCAGATTGTTCAAATGTGGGGGTTCCCAGAGATAGATCTGATGGCCTCTCATCTAAACAAGAAACTTCCCAGGTATCTGTCCAGATCCCGGGATCCTCGGGCGGAGGCAGTGGATGCATTATCACTTCCTTGGAAGTATCATCCTGCCTATATCTTTCCGCCTCTAGTTCTTCTTCCAAGAGTAATCTCCAAGATTCTGAGGGAATGCTCGTTTGTTCTGCTAATAGCTCCGGCATGGCCTCACAGGTTTTGGTATGCGGATCTTGTCCGGATGGCATCTTGCCAACCATGGACTCTTCCGTTAAGACCAGACCTTCTGTCTCAAGGTCCTTTTTTCCATCCGGATCTGAAATCCTTAAATTTAAAGGTATGGAGATTGAACGCTTGATTCTTGGTCATAGAGGTTTCTCTGACTCCGTGATTAATACTATGTTACAGGCTCGTAAATCTGTATCTCGAGAGATATATTATAGAGTCTGGAAGACTTATATTTCTTGGTGTCTTTCTCATCATTTTTCTTGGCATTCTTTTAGAATACCGAGGATTTTACAGTTTCTTCAGGATGGTTTAGATAAGGGTTTGTCCGCGAGTTCTTTGAAAGGACAAATCTCCGCTCTTTCTGTTCTTTTTCACAGAAAGATTGCTATTCTTCCTGATATTCATTGTTTTGTACAAGCTTTGGTTCGTATAAAACCTGTTATTAAGTCAATTTCTCCTCCTTGGAGTTTGAATTTGGTTCTGGGAGCTCTTCAAGCTCCTCCGTTTGAACCTATGCATTCATTGGACATTAAATTACTTTCTTGGAAAGTTTTGTTCCTTTTGGCCATCTCTTCTGCTAGAAGAGTTTCTGAATTTTCTGCTCTTTCGTGTGAGTCTCCTTTTCTGATTTTTCATCAGGATAAGGCGGTGTTGCGAACTTCTTTTGAATTTTTACCTAAAGTTGTGAATTCCAACAACATTAGTAGAGAAATTGTGGTTCCTTCATTATGTCCTAATCCTAAGAATTCTAAGGAGAAATCATTGCATTCTTTGGATGTTGTTAGAGCTTTGAAATATTATGTTGAAGCTACGAAATCTTTCCGTAAGACTTCTAGTCTATTTGTTATCTTTTCCGGTTCTAGGAAAGGCCAGAAAGCTTCTGCCATTTCTTTGGCATCTTGGTTGAAATCTTTAATTCATCTTGCCTATGTTGAGTCGGGTAAAATTCCGCCTCAGAGAATTACAGCTCATTCTACTAGGTCAGTATCTACTTCCTGGGCGTTTAGGAATGAAGCTTCGGTTGACCAGATCTGCAAAGCAGCAACTTGGTCCTCTTTGCATACTTTTACTAAATTCTACCATTTTGATGTATTTTCTTCTTCTGAAGCAGTTTTTGGTAGAAAAGTTCTTCAGGCAGCGATTTCAGTTTGAATCTTCTGCTTATGTTTTTTGTTAAACTTTATTTTGGGTGTGGATTATTTTCAGCAGGAATTGGCTGTCTTTATTTTATCCCTCCCTCTCTAGTGACTCTTGTGTGGAAAGATCCACATCTTGGGTAGTCATTATCCCATACGTCACTAGCTCATGGACTCTTGTTAATTACATGAAAGAAAACATAATTTATGTAAGAACTTACCTGATAAATTCATTTCTTTCATATTAACAAGAGTCCATGAGGCCCACCCTTTTTTGTGGTGGTTATGATTTTTTTGTATAAAGCACAATTATTCCAATTCCTTATTTTATATGCTTCGCACTTTTTTTCTTATCACCCCACTTCTTGGCTATTCGTTAAACTGATTTGTGGGTGTGGTGAGGGGTGTATTTATAGGCATTTTGAGGTTTGGGAAACTTTGCCCCTCCTGGTAGGAATGTATATCCCATACGTCACTAGCTCATGGACTCTTGTTAATATGAAAGAAATGAATTTATCAGGTAAGTTCTTACATAAATTATGTTTTTTGGTGAAAGTGAGTGAATTTCAGGATCACATCCCTAGGTGGACTCGGCGGAGTAGGTTTCGGTCTTAGGGCGCGATGGGCCCTCTCAAGGGTTGTTTCACAGGTCTCCAGTGTGGGCTCTAATTGTTTGAAAAATTGTAATAGGTATTCGACTAAGGATTCCTGGGTAACATCCTCAGGTATACCTCGGATGCGCAGATTGCTGCGACGACTGCGGTTATCAAGGTCTTCGACCTTTAGTTGTAGTGACTGGATAATGGAGTCTTGACAGCTTAGGCATTGGATGTTATCACTAACTTGTGACTCTAGGTATTCTTGTCCTTCCTCCAGGTATTCAAGTTTAGAGTTCATGTCAGACATATCTTTTCGTAAAGATGAAATCTCATGCTTGATAAATGTTTTCAAATCAGCTATGTCGCTCTTGGAGGGTAAGGAGGCTATATTTTGTTGTATCTGTGAGAGTTGGTCTTGCGGGAGAGGAGCAAGGCTTGTAGTAGGTTGTGATTCCATTGTGTTAGGGTTGTCAGGATTTTCCAGCTGGTGAGGTGAATTTTTCTGCGTAGATTTGAAATAGGTGCAGACTGATGGTGATTTTTTAGGTAGTGTTACCTTGTGCGGTGCTTTATGTGGTCTAGTAGATCTCCTTGTTGCCATGTGCTAATATTATGGGGGACGGTGAGGCCAATGACTTTGGCCAGAACAGAGTGTCCAGTATTGGAGCTAGGTGGTCATATAAGGGGGAAGTGCAACGTATTTGTGAGGTGTGTGCTGCAGCTGAGCTATCTTCTTGTTTCTTATTTGTACTAATGTATATTGACAGTGTTAGCCCCCATTAAACAGTCATTTGTTATGATATGATATTGCCAATGTGGATAGGTAAGCAGTTCCAGGTCATGTTTTTACCTGTTTGTATCCCAGTCTGGCCGCCATGGGTATAGTTATGTAGCCGCGTGGTCTTGC